>NC_056048.1:28222068-28528735 GCF_004379255.2 Salvia splendens
TGCATCAATTACAGAGCCCTCAATGCAGCAACAATTCCAAACCACTTTTCTATCCCCGACGACCAACGAGTTGTTTGACGAGCTCGGGGCAGCACGGTACTTCACTAAGCTTGACCTCCGTTCCGGCTACCATCAGGTACGAATGCAGCAAGATGACATCTTTAAGACAGCCTTCAGAACTCATGAAGGACATTATGAGTTTCTTGTAATGCCATTTGGACTGACAAACGCCCCGTCCACCATTCAAGTTGCAATGAATATCATATTCCAACCTTTCTTGCGCAAGTTTGTGATCGTCTTCTTCGACGATATTCTCATCTACAGTCCATCAGAAGACACACACTCATCTCATATTGCTCAGGTGCTACACATTCTGGAATCCAATCAATTATTTGTTAAGATGACAAAGTGTACCTAATAAGATCAGCGCGATGGTCGTGTGGCCAAAGCCGAGCAATCAGAAACAGTTGCGCAGTTTTTTGGTACTTTCCCTTAACAAGCACCGACGGCGAGTTTCGCTCGGCGGTGGAGGTAAATTTCCGGCGGCCAACAGGCTCGGCGGACGATGGCGTAGTTTCTGTGTGCGGGAGTCGCTCCCGTCGGGCAGATAACTCGGCGGCTGATAGAATACTCCGGCGTCCAATTAGGATCGGCGGAGGGAATCCAAAATTAGGATTGGAACACACACGTTATCTTTGGTGAAAAAAATATTTCATTAATTGATTGAATAAAATGATAACAATCTCTCATATTTATAATACTCTAATACTACTACCCTAACTTATTGAATAAGAAAATGAAGATATGGAAAAGATATGGTGAATCAAAAGATACTAAATAATTGAGATTTCCTAGGGTATGGGGATCGTATCAGACTCACGGGGTGCTACAGGAGATTTATAGCTCGGTATGCGATGATCGTTGCGCCATTAACCGAGTTGCTAAACAAGAGGCGTTTATATGGATGGAGGAGTCCAACGCGAGTTTCGAGGTGCTGAAGGCAGCAATGACTTCTGCTCCGGTCCTCTGGTTGACTGATTTCACATTGACTTTATATGTGGAGACAGACATGTCGAATTTTGGGATGACGTTGTGTTGCTTCAGGAGGGCTGCCCGATTGTTTTTTTCAGCAAGAAGCTGGGCCCGAGGCGTCGTGTGGCGTCGACATATGACAAGGAATTGTATGCCATATTGGAGGTAGTTCAGAAGTGGCGGCAGTACTTACTTGGCCGCGAATTTGTCATCCGCAGCCACTAGAAAAGCTTGAAAGATCTTCTACTTCAGGTATCCAAACCCCGGATCAGCAATTTTATATCCAGAAACTGATGGGCTATAAGTTTCGGATTGAGTATAAAACGGGTGCATCGAACCGGGCAGCTGACACACTTTCCCGCCGGGACCCAGACATAGAGGAAAAAGGGCAGTTGTTCACCGCTTTCGCTCGCCCACACCCTCGGCTGCTGGACGATATTCGAGCTGAGGAGGGTTCTTTGTAGGATATAGTCAAAATCTGCGACGACATCACCGCAGGGAGGGCCAAACCACTCTTCTCGCTGGCTGACAGGCTTATTTATTTTAAACGTCTTATTTTTCTCAGCTCAGTATCACCCCTACGAACTGATGATACACTTTTTATTAGCACTAAAAATACATGCAAGTATACATGGTAGATCTAATATAGCTAAAGGTCAGTACCGGGATATCGAACACGGGGAATATAATTGCAACTAGCTATCGTGTACTAAGTGTCATATACTATCTAGAGAAACAAGAGATTTGGTTTTAAATAAATAAAGCAAATAAAATAAAGCAAGTAAATTAGGCAAATATGGGAATTCCAAGAATAGTGGTTTCACAATTATGGTTATACAAATTCCAACTACAATACCATAGCACAATTCATACTTCGATAGAACGAGTCACCTACGTTTTGCCCATGCGGCACAAGCGTAGATTACTAGACGCTGGGTTGCGCTTCCGTTCCAGCTTCCAGATTTGACGTTTTTATGCCCTTTCTCAGCTCTATTTTGCACATTTCTCATAAAACACGTCAAAATACCAAAATGGATAAAATATGCAAATAATGAACATGTACTGCAACTTTGACACTCAAAACGGACCAAAAAATGGCCTTAAAATAGTGCAAAATCCAAGCGTATCAACTGAGATTCTCCGTGAGCACCACAGCTCGCCTATTGCAGGTCACCCAGGCGTGGAGCACACTTTCCATCATGTCGCTGCTTCTTTTTATTGGCCTCGGATGCGGCGAGACGTTGAGCGCTTTGTGGAGTCTTGCACGACATGTCAATTCACGAAGTATTCCACACAGAAACCATATGGGTTGCTCCAACCGCTGCAATTCCCGACCGTGTTTGGGCCGACGTGTCCATGGATTTCATCACGGGTTTATCTGCATCCCACGACTTTACAGCCATTATAGTTGCAGTTGATAGGCTGTCAAAATACACACATTTTGCCATGCTCCCGCCCTCGTTTGATGCTCAGCGAGTTGCAGCAACTTTTTTCCATACAGTGGTCAAGCACCATAGCTTTCCAGAAACGTTGGTTTCGGGACCCGATCTCCTTAGTTGAATTTGGAGGAGGTTGTTGAAGTTGAGCGGCACAACCTTGCATTTTTCCACCGCGTACCGCCCTCAATCGGATGGTCAGACGGAGGTCCGTAATAGGGGACTTGAACAATATCTACAGGCTTTTACTTCGAAAAGCCGAAGCAATGGTCAAATTTTCTACCAAGGGCCGAGTTAGCACTTAACTGCAATCACAACGAGGGACTGGGCATGACGCCTTTACAGGCGCGACCCCCCAACCTTTTTTCTAGTAGCTCCGTCGGCCAATACGCGGCCCTCGGTGGTCGACATTATCTCAGAACGTATGGAGGTCCTACGTTTACTAACAAACCTTCTTGGGACCCTATGGAGGTCATTTCGAAGAGATTTCTATTCCTCCTTGAGGACAAGGAGTCTCTTAAGCCCGGGGGAGTTGATACGAGTACACCGGAGCCACCGCAAGAGGAGGTAGAGGAAAAAGAGATGCTGGAGGGGATTAGCGACGTCACCTCGCAGCAGGAGGCCGACGAGCCGATCGCGCAAAGGACCAGAAAGATGAGGCAGAAACCGAATGATACGATCCCCATACCCTAGGAAATCTCAATTATTTAGTATATTTTGATTCACCATATCTTTTCAAAATCTTTATTTTCTTATTCAATAAGTTAGGGTAGTAGTATTAGAGTATTATAAATATGAGAGATTGTTATCATTTTATTCAATCAATTAATGAAATATTTTTTCCACCAAAGATAACGTGTGTGTTCCAATCCTAATTTTGGACTCTCTCCGCCGATCCTAATTGGACGCCGGAGTATTCTATCAGCCGCCGAGTTATCTGCCCGACGGGAGCGACTCCCACGCACAGAAGCTACGCCATCGTCCGCCGAGCCTGTTGGCCGCCGGAAATTTATCTCCTCCACCGAGCGAAACTCGCCGTCGGTGCTTGTTAAGGGAAACACCATTAACAACTGTTGCTTTCATCCAGTACTCATGAAGTGTTACAACAACAACAACAACGGAAAGTCAGTTTGGGGACAGAATCGGCAAGATTTTTACCCAGTTAACAGGTTCGGGGGTCACCTCCCAATTGGAGGCCACCGCGACGGCGGCGGGTACCATTGTTCGTCAGGGGACGACGGGGAACTAGAGGGTCGCCCAACGGACGACCACAATCAGGACGATCACGTCAGCACCAAACTTGATCGTGTATTGGAGAGACTTGATAGGTTGGACGTATCGAGGGAGGAAGCCGATCGTAGGTTCGACAATCTTGACCCTTCGATGACGCGCGACTATGAGATGCCAACCGGGTTCGGCGACGGGGATGACCCACCGTGGGACGATAATAGGAGAAGAAGACCGATGGAGAGACGGTTTCAGCCTAGAAACCCTAATTTTGGCTACTGCGATGGGCCGCCGAAGGAGAGGGGGCGTTGCGAGGAGAGGGGCCGAACGAGCTCCGGCTGTGTTATTCAAGGGGATAGACGCCAGAGTTTCAACCGCCCCACGTCGTGTTGGGACCCACCGCATCGTTACCAATCCCACGTTGCGGGCTATGAGAAACCGCAGCGGGTTAAGATGCACCCACCCCGATTCAACGGATCTGACGCAACTAATTGGGTGTCGAGGGTACAGTACTACTTCGACCACGTTATGATGCCCGACGCTCAGTGTCTGCACTACGTTGTAATGTTGTTTGATCCGCCGGCGGCAGAGTGGGTTTTCAATTATTGCATAAACATTGATTTCGTCACGTGGCAGGATTTCTTGGATGATGTACGACATCGTTTTGACAGACAGAGTTTTAAGAACTATTATGGCCTTCTCGCCAAGCTTACGCAGACAGGAACAATGCTGGAATATCATGATACTTTCGAAAAGTACCTTAACAGGGTGCAAGGGGTCCTGGAATCGGACTTATTCACACTCTTTGTCGCAGGCCTTAAACCAGACATGCAGGAGCGTCTGCAGTTACATCGCCCCTCGTCGCTTGCAGCCGCGATGGCCTTGACGTTGGAGTTAGCAGACATTCAGGTAGATCGTGGCCAGCCATCGACAACGGTCTCCTCTTCGCACCCCCCTTCTCAGCTTCCATCGGGATCTGTCCCCACATCGGGCCAGCTGAGTCAGGGTCCGAAGCAGCCACGCCTGCCGCTAATACGGGTCTCCCAGGCAGAGAAGTCAGAACGGTCCAGGTTGGGTCTCTGCTGGCACTGTCCCGAGAAATGGGTGATGGGACATGTGTGTAAACAACGCATTCTCTGTTATGCAGATGATGGGGAGGAGTTTGAGGAGAACATTCAAGATGAAAATTTAGCCGAAGAGAAAACAGATAATACTCCCACGATAGTATTCGGTGATGATGTTCCCAATGACATTACCGATGTTCACAATGATGGCGCTTCTCTTGATGTTCCAAACAACTAGTACACCCGAAGATTGGTCACCGCAAGTGCTCGCCGTGGCATATGATGATAAGATTGGTGATCTTGTTGTTCCAACACACAGGGAATTGGAGATAAAGGATGACGTTGAGATTTTGCTTCGAAAGAATATTGTTTGCTTTGATGATATGGCTAGTCTACCTAAGAGCCTGACAAATAGAAAAATTGGAGCAACATACATTAACTCCAAGCGATCGAGATCACATATTATGTTCACTGGCATAATTGAATCATGGTGCGGGTCGGGTATACATAATTTGATTCATGATCAACCGCGACCATGTACGTTTGATCCAGGAGGGAAGCTTCCTATCTTCATTGCTTTGGGATTTCCACCTTGAGGACAAGGTGGATTTCAACCGTGGGGGAGTTGATACGATCCCCATACCCTAGGAAATCTCAATTATTTAGTATCTTTTGATTCACCATATCTTTTCCATATCTTTATTTTCTTATTCAATAAGTTAGGGTAGTAGTATTAGAGTATTATAAATATGAGAGATTGTTATCATTTTATTCAATCAATTAATGAAATATTTTTTCCACCAAAGATAACGTGTGTGTTCCAATCCTAATTTTGGATTCCCTCCGCCGATCCTAATTGGACGCCGGAGTATTCTATCAGCCGCCGAGTTGTCTGCCCGACGGGAGCGACTCCCGCACACAGAAACTCCGCCATCGTCCGCCGAGCCTGTTGGGCGCCGAAAATTTATCTCCACCGCCGAGCGAAACTCGCCGTCGGTGCTTGTTAAGGGAAACACCCTTAACACCGAAGCACTTGGAGGATTATGTTTAAGCATTTGTTGCATGTTTTTATTACTTTAAGCATTTGAATATTTTGGACTAAGTAATTTTTATATTTTTAGTTTAGTCAGGGCCGAAGCTATAAGGCCCGGCATCGGGTTTTCTTGGCGGTTCTTTTCCGGTGTTTAGGAAGAGTGAACCATCTAGGTCTAGGTTTAAAAATGTATATATAGATCTCTTATTCATGACAATCAATAAGAAATATAATATTCACACATATTATTTTTCTCTTCTCGTTCTTTCTAAGTTTCCTCTTGAAACCCTAGTTTTTGCCGCTAAAAATCTCACCAAACTAATCATAGTTCCTCGTCAATCTGGTCTCACGGTGATCATCTCAACGACCGCAGAGATCTGATACAAGAACCTTGTATCAACTGAGGTCGGGCCGGTCTTATCTATGTTGCCGTCCTTCACCAATTTTCCACTACCAACCAAGTCCGGCTCATGCGGCAATGTGGTCCGCAACGCCGAGCTCAAGGTCGTCGACCCGAACACCGGCTGCTCCATCCCCCGCAACCAACCGGGTGAAATTTGCATCCGTGGACCCCAGATCATGAAAGGCACTTACTTCTTAATTACTCCTCCGTTCCGGCTAAGATGATATGTTTCTTTTTCGGCACAAGATTTTAGGAGTTGTTGGTTAATGTGTTTAATTTTAGAGATAAAAGGTGGGCGTAAGTATTAAATAGAGAGAGAAAGATAGTTGAATATTTCAATTGGAGTGAGAAAAAGTGGTTGGATGTATTAATTGGAGGGAAAAGGTTACCAAAAATAGAAATGTGTCATCTTATTTGGGACAAACTAAAAAGGAAAGTGTGTCGTCTTAGCTGGGATGGATGAAGTAGTAATTTGCAACTATACTAATATATGTAATTTATTTCATGCAACAATTAGTTGATTCATTAATAAGTGAAAATAAGGTACTTGAAAATAGACGTGGACGGGTGGCTCCCCACCGGATACATCGGGTATGTGGACGACGATGACAATGTTTTCATTGTAGACAGGGTCAAGGAACTCATCAAATTCAAAGGCTTTCATGTAACTTACTTATATTTGTACTAGTATTTATTATGTATATATGTGATTAAAGTGCAGATATAACGTATGTATTGTTTATGATGAGCAGGTACCACTAGCTGAGCTGAAGGCTCTTCTCATCCCATCCCCAAATTTCTGATGCTGCTGTTGTGTCGTAAGTCATCAATAAATAATTTTTTATTTACCATCCACAAATCTATCTATTTTGTTATATTTATGTAATAGGAAAAAAGATGAAGTTGTTGGTGAAGTTCCTGTTGCCTTTGTAGTTTCATCAAATGGTTTTGAACTTACTGAAAAAGTTGTTAAGGAATGCATCTCCAAACATATAATTTAAATTAAAACCCTAATAATTTTTTTATGTCAATTCTAGATATAAAAAAGTGTAGTATATATCAACAAATTGTGATTTTTTTTGTTATAAATTTAGCTGGTGGTGTTTTATAAGAGACTACACAAAAAGTCTACTTTGATCACTCAATTCCCAAGCTTCCATCTGGTAAAATATTGAGGAAAGATACGAGAGCTAAACTTGCGGCAGCATGAAACTCCACCTCTTAATTCTATATATACTCAACCTCCGGATAGGTTTGTGATCAAATATTAACTTTTTATAGTAATAACTAATAATTAAATATCAATATTGTATGTTAAAAATATCAACACAAAGATATAAATTTGTCAATCTTTCTTGTGTTGATAAATTATGTCTTTGTATTGATATTTAAATTTACATGTTGTATTGATATAATTATGTCTTTGTGTTGATAATTTTAATACATAGCATTGATAGGTATTAGTTAGTACTGTAAATAGTTAGCAGCCTAGTCCAACCGGATATATTTAATTTTGATTTGTCATTTACTAAGTCGCATCTATTTATTACGGAGTACTACCTTTTCATGTTTATATATTTTATTTGTGTAAGCAAACAGTTTTTCGTCATGTAATTGTTTGTAATCATCTCACTATTTATTCGAGCCATTGAATCTTTGCAATAACTAAGTTATGTGGTGATATTTTATTATTTGATACTGCAAAACCTCACGCAACAGTTCTTTTTCTTTTATGTATGGTCTTTTGTAAATTAAAACAATACGAGCTTTACTAATTCTTAAGGAACAATTACACTTTGAATTACAATATATTTTATGTTTGTTATCTTAGTGTAATTGAATTAACTTGATTGATCAATATTGTCATAATGAGACATCATATAAGTTTGGAAGTGCGGAGTGCACGCTTGTTTGAATTCATTATGATTAGACGGGGGTTTGGGGGCAGCGCCCCCGAGTAGCGGGTCCAAGGGGCGGCAGCCCCTGGCTGGGGTCGAGGTCAGCTTGGAAATTTTTTATTTTCATTAAAGTTGCTGAGTAGAAAATTGATCCGGAAATATAATTTCTGATAGTCAAAGTACTGATTTGCAATTTTCGAAACTCCTTAAAAAACTGTTAAAACAGTTAAGGAAACGAAGAGACGCGATGCTTCGTGAAGAACGCGATGCTTCGTTTCAGCCTCTTCTTATTGATTTTTTCTCGGTTCAAAGTTAGATCCAAAAATCAACATACGAAACTTCTAAACCTGAATTGTATCCGATCAAATATTGGTAGAACCACCAAATTGATTTGATCTGAAAGTGTTGTTCACGCCTTTCAGGATATCCAGTTGTTCACGTTTCAGTAAATTTCCCTAACATTTATGTTATCGTAAATATATTTAATGACTGAAATACCATGAATATCTACTATCGATAATTTACCAAAAACATTACAGGTTATGTAGCCCAAAGTATAATTATTTTCTTTTTGGAGATCAATTGTTTGTGTTAGTATCACTATTTATTCATCCATTGAATAATTTTATAAAGTCAATTGTGATATTATATCGATATTCGGCAAGCCACGTCGATAGTTCACGGCCATTTTTGCATTTTCAACCATATATTCAATAGCATCTTTTAACAAGAAAAATACATTACTTTTTCAATCATTCATGAACGAAAAAGAATAGGAACTTTACTGGTTGTTGAAAAAAGGCTTTCAGAGTATTTGATCAGTCGTTGGAATCTTGTTCCCGCAATACAGCTATTGCAATGAAAGTTACCATAAATAAATTTATAAATTATGAGTTGGTTTCTGGAGATTACAAGAGATAACAGAAGGGTGTAATACAACCCAAAAGAAAGAATACAAATGAAAACTGAATTGAATCGAAATTACAAAGTGAAACAAATAAACCGTGAAAAGATTTAGCCGAGTCGAGGAGGCCTCTTTCCGCAAGACGAGATACGTCCCGGTAGTGCTCTCGGTTTGGCGTGTCGTCCCCAAAGATAAAACGGCTACGTCTCTTTTGATGCTGCACCGCAATCAACAGAGCTCCGACGAACTGGATGGAGGAGAGGGCAGAGCTTCGACATAAAGACAATGCAGAGAGAGGGAGAGAGATTATGCTTGTGTAATGTGTGTCTAATGCAGTGGAATGGCTAGCCTATTTATAGGCCAAGCCACCATGCAGGGTCAACCAAGCCATGAAGGCTCATTATGTCGGATTCGTAACCGTCGGGGTTTCAAGCGTGTGGCAGGAGTGTGCCTTTCGCGTGTGGAGCGTGTGCTTTTCTCACGTGGCAGCCGTGTAGGCTTTGACTGTGCCACGCTTGACGATGTGTCAAGCCACTTGAATTGCTGACTCAGCGGTGGTCTAAAAAGATTAGTAATGGTCCAGACCCAAGCCCAAAGACCACCCAAAGACCAATTGCCAATACCCAAGTCCATGATCAAGATCGGGATCGGGATCGGGCCCAAGCCCGCGGCCCGCGACCACGAGCACGAGCACGTGCACGGGTTCGGGCGGGCGGGAGGCGGCGGCGGCGCGCGTGTGGGCTCTTTCACCCATCTTGGTCCACTATAATTATTAAGTAACATAAAGTCACTTAATTTAACACATTAAAATATGTGTTACTTCTCCTATGTGGGATAATTAACACTAGTTAATTATTCCCTAAGCTCAAACTCCAAGCTTTAATTAAAAGCTAATTATGCACAACTTTAATCCATTATTTCTCACTCACCGAAATCGGATTTGAGAAAGTGAATATACTACATTTATCTACGTTAAATGTAGATCGTCGCTATATCATTTAATTTCACAAAATTAAATGTCTCGTCACATTTATTATTTGGTCAAAATCCATTGACCGGGCATATTTAATCCATGATTTTTACAATCCCCTACATGAGTGGAAATAGCCGAATGCATATGCATGCAGACACAAGCTCAACCCTCGAAAGGTATATAAGCATAAGGATAGGTAGTTGTTGGCTTTGAACCCTCTATAGTCGACACCATCGGATACACAGGCGGCTTAGTAGCGCGATGCTTTGAACTAATCCCCCACAACGTGCACCGAGTCAATGGTGTTAACGCTTAAACACCTCAACCTCATCCGTTCTCACGTTTTGTGTCCATTGCGGTCTTGGACACCACTTTGGATTCATAAGTGCGTTTTGTGAAGCGACCACACTTCGCACTTACATAGGTGATTCTTAGTCAAGTACCTTGCCATACTTGGTCTCTTTGAGAACTCCATCTCTTTGAGATCCTTAAGAACCATTAAAAGCCATAGACGTAGCCTTTACCACTAGGCAAGTTCTCCAACACTCTATTGCTCTCTAGGGAATAGATATAGTTGAGTGTTTCTCATGAACTCTCATAGCTTAGTTGTCCCTTTGAACCAAGTTCTTGGGATCTCCAGTCATCATGGTTGGGTTGCCACTATGATAATTCTTTAGTTTGTGGATTTCAAACCCATTCCCTCTAGCAACTTATTCATTTGATCACGGTTTAACCCTTTGGTTAGCGGATCCGCTAGATTATCTATTGACTTCACATAGTCAATTGTAATCACCCCTGTTGTGATCAAATGTCTCACAGTGTTATGTCGTTGACGTATATATCGAGACTTACCATTATAGAAACCATTGTTTGCCCTTCCAATAGCCGCTTGGCTATCGCAGTGGATCAGCACTGGTGGCACTGGCTTAGACCAACATGGAATATCTTCAAGGAAGTTCTTAAGCCACTCGGCTTCCTCACCCGCCTTATCTAAGGCAATGAACTCTGATTCCATTGTTGATCGGGCTATACATGTCAGTTTTGTGGATTTCCACGATACAGCACCACCCCCAATAGTAAAGACGTATCCACTTGTTGAAAGTGAGTCTCTATTGTCGGATATCTAATTTGCATCACAATACCCTTCAAGTACCGGGGGTATCTCGAGAAGTGTAGCCCATGATTTTGAGTATGTTTTAAATATTTCAAAACCCTCACAAGAGCTCTCCAATGCTCTTTGCTTGGATTGCTCGTGTAACGACTCAACTTGTTCACGGTACAAGGATGTCAGGTCGAGTGCAATTGGTCAAGTACATAATGCATCCGATCACCCGTGCATACTCTTCTTGTGCAACGGGCTCACCTTTGTTCTTGCTCAAGTGAACGTCGAGTTCAATTAGAGTCTTAACCGGCGCGCCATCATAGGCTTTGATTTTATTCAATATCTTCTCAACATAATGTGATTGTGTTAAGATGATTCCATCAGACGTTCTTAGAATCTTCATTCCAATAATTACATCGGCTAGACCCATGTCTTTCATGTCAAAGTTTCTCTTTAACATGGCCTTTGTATCGTTAATTACTTGAGTATTGCTACCCAAGATTAACATATCATCAACGTATAGACACACTATAACATGACCGTTATTAGTGCTCTTGATGTACACACATTTGTCGCACTCGTTGATTTTACACCCATTTGATAACATCACATTATCAAACTTCAAGTGCCATTGCAATGGCGCTTGTTTCAATACATATAGAGACTTTACGAGCTTGCATACCTTTTTCTCTTGTCCAGGTACTACAAACCCTTCGGGTTGTTCCATATAGATTTCATCTTCTAGTTCACCATTTAGAAACGCGGTCTTTACATCCATTTGACGAATCTCAAGATTGTGCAATGCAGCAATAGCGAGAAACACTCGGATAGATGTAATCCTTGTTACAGGTGAATAGGTATCGAAGAAGTCATGTCCTTCCTTTTGTTTAAAACCCTTTACTACTAGTCGGGCTTTATACTTATCCACTGTTCCATCGGACTTAAATTTTCTTTTAAGTACCCATTTAAAACCTAGAGGATTCGTAACCGTCGGCGGTTACAAGCGTGTGGCAGGAGTGTGCCTTTCGCGTGTGCTTTTCTCACGTGGCAGTTGTGTAGGCTTTGACTGTGCCACGCTTGACGATGTGTCAAGCCACTTGGATTGCTGACTCAGCGGTGGTCTAAAAAGATTAGTAATGGTCCAGACCCAAGCCCAAAGACCACCCTAAGACCAATTGCCAAGATCAGGATCGGGCCCGGGCCCGCGACCAGCGACCAGCGACCGAGACCACGGGTTCGGGCTCGGGCGGGCGGCGGCGCGCGCGTGGGCTCTTTCACCCATCTTGGTCCACTATAATTATTAAGTAACATAAAGTCACTTAATTTAAACACATTAAAATATGTGTTACTTCTCCTATGTGGGATAATTAACACTAGTTAATTATTCCCTAAGCTCAAACTCCAAGCTTTAATTAAAAGCTAATTATGCCCAACTTTAATCCACTATTTCTCACTCACCGGAAATCGGATTTGAGAAAGTGAATATACTACATTTATCTACGTAAAATGTAGATCAACGCTATATCATTTAATTTCACAAAATTAAATGTCTCGTCACATTTATTATTTGGTCAAAATCCATTGACCGAGCATATTTAATCCATGATTTTTACATAAATTCATTTAGACCCTTCTTGGTATGATGGAATGGAATAAAGAGGGATTGAAATGGAGATTCCATTCCATTCTTATGCTTGGTGAATGTAAGGATAAGAATGGAATGGAATTGTGTTGTTTGGGTATGTGTATTGTGTGCACAGTATGTGAAGTGTGTGTAGCGTGTGTGTGTGTGCACAATGTGTAGTGTATGAAATGTGTGCGCGCGCAATGTGTGTAGTGTGATTTTTTTAATAATTAAAAATTTAAAAATTTTAATTTTATTATAAAATTTAAAAATTATTAAACGGTGTGATATTGAATTTAAATATAATATAATATATAGTAGAATTTTGTTAAAATTTAAATTAAGAAAAAAGGAGAATAAGAATGGAATAGTCATTCCTTAGCTAAATGGATGGAATGACTATTCCCATGTGGAATAAAATGGCCATTCCAAATGGAATAGTGATTCCTAAGAAAAAAATTTACCAAGCAAAGGAACGGAACGAAGGTAGGAATGTCATTCCATTCCCCCATTCCATTCCACCATACCAAGAAGAACCTTAAAGTTGATTAAATCTAAACTGGTAAAGACCAATTTAGTCCTCGGCTCGACTAATTTGTAACGGATTCAAATGCCCATTTATATAGTATGTTATTAATTGGATTGAATTATTCACTTTACTAATTTTATTTTTTATTTTTTATTACCATGAGTATCCATTGGTGAATCTAGTAACTATTTTTCGTGTTGATTTGTAGGCACCTCTAAAGTTAGAACAGTTGGTCTAATAATTTAAAATTTCTCCATACCAAAAGGCAAGGATTGATATCCTAATTATTTGGTTAAAATGGACAAGTCTCATGCCACTCAACCTCAACCATACCCCTTGAATTACACTTTACGATATTTTAATGCATTGTTAATCCATTACAAGTAATATTTTTAAGGAATAATACGTTTCAGTCTTCAGTTTTTAGAAGTTTTCAAGATTCACGATTCGGTAGCTATTCATAGTGGATTTTACTACGGTTTTTTTATCAATTTATTTCGTTCAATTATGTCTTACTGGATTAAGTCTTTTTTATAACTAAATTTTTATTCCATTATAGGTTTTGAATGTTGATTAGATTTATGTAAATGTTAAATGATGCCAATTTGGTTGTTACTCTATGATTTATTATGCCCAATGCTTATTTTCATATTTAAATAGTTGGCCACTATTCGGTACATATGCTAGTTAGTACTCCCTCCGTCCCACATAATTTGGGACACTTTGACCGAGCACGGGTTTTAAGAAATGTAATGAAAAGAGAGTTGAAAAAGTTAGTGGAATGTGGGTCATAGGAATGAGTTAGTGGAATATGAGGTCCACTACCAAAAATGGTAAAAGTGAAATGAGTCAAATTATATGGGACGGACTAAAATGGAATACTGGGTCAAATTATGTGGGACGGAGGGAGTATAAGATATTATAGACGAGCTAACATATGAATTTAACTTTACATGATTTTTTTTAAAACAATAAAATATGTTTGTTTTATAATGTTAATTTAATAAGTAACAGAGACGTAGGTGTGGGACGTGTGCCCGTAAATACCATAAGAATCTTTCGACCTCGACGACTTTATGAGAAGAATATAAACCTGTCCCTAAATGTAAATATAGCTAATTATGCATGTAAAAACAAAAAACAAATATGTTTGTGCATATATATCTTCAAACCCATAATATTATAACAAGTGGCGGATGCAAGATTTTAATGGTGGGGAGTCTAAAAATAAAATTAAAAAAATACTTTCTCCGTCCCACAAAAATATGCATTCTTTCATTTTTAGTCAATACCATAAGGATATGTACTTTCTAAATTTGGAAACTATTTTTTTCTTTATTATTTTACCAATTATGCATTAAAACTTGTGTTCAACCAAAAGTGCATTTTCTTGTGAAACGTATATGGCATACATATTAATTAAATCATAATGAATAAATATAAAAGTCAAAATACAATCATATCATGACACTTCTCTTCTATTTTCATATTATGTAATCGGTGCATAATAGTTTTATGAGTAACATTAACAAATATATTCTTCGTCTTCTCTTCTATATAGTTTTTAATATGAGGAACTAAACAACCCTGTAGCAGTTAATTTTCGATACTATTAAGTAGAGAATTCTTGATGAATTTCATCACAATTAGTCACAATTTATTTTCATTTTTTCATTTTTCTCTCATTATTCCTGTCAATCAGTCACAATTTCTTTCAGTTTTAATTATATATACATTAGTTTTCTAGCAATAGAAGCAATCAATATTAAAATAATATATTGAAAAAATTACTTAAGAATAAAAAATGTTTTAAGCAAGAAGGAGAAATAGAGAACGAAAGAGAAAGAAGTAGAAGAATACAACGCATGCACAGCAGTTGGAGTAGATTGTGCAGAATCTGTTGATTAATGGTGAGGGTTAATCCTAATTAAATATTAAATAATAGTATTAATTTAATTTTAATATAAAATTACAAAAATACCCCTGATTTTTTTGTAAAATTGTTGGGGTCCCATAGAACCTGGGAACCCTCACAACTCCGCCATTGACTATAGCACATGATTTTAGAAGATATTTATTTTTGTGTTAAGTGTGACATTTTTCTAAAATAAATTTAAAAAATGTGATATCTATTATTGAAGAAGATATTATAATCTTATTTGATTTTTTTTATTTTGTTTAGTTTTTATTAGTTCAATAGGGAACCAGTTCCACCCGCCGCTACGAGTGGTATGAATATAGCAACTGTTGAATATCTATAACATTATTGTCGGATCATAAATTAATCTGTGCATGAATTTTTAGGTATTAGTAGTATTTTAATAGCTAACGGACGGAGGGAGTAGGATTTTCTTGTGGCGGCTTTTTCAAGACTTCGTAGTTATGAATTGATAAAATATGAAGATTCATATTGATTGTTTTTATTAAAAGCATGGAAAAGAGAAAATGAAATACATATATAAATATAGTAGGAGGATAGAAATTTATTTTAGTAAACATGAAAGTAAAACACACAGCCCCAAGTTAATAGTAGATCAATTGTCATTGTTGTGGCTAATACTAGATCAATTGCCATTGTTGCGGAGCAAATACTGAACACAGCGTTGCATCATGGTGATGAGTGGTTGAACGGCAACGAGCGCAAAATTCGATGCAGCTTCCTCTTTGAGCTCGTACTCGATCCCATGTCGAATTATACATTGCTTCTCGTTTCCCTCCACCTCTATCACTTCGAATCTCACACGATACAGCGTGAACCCTAAATCCAGAAATCCACCTTCCACGACTTCTGCCTCCTTCACACGCTTCTCGTGATCCACCACCGTGAATTTCTCTTTGTACGACTTCCATCCCCCTCCCATCCCTGCTCAATTAATCAATTAAATTAACTCGGATAATTGAATTGAATGTGGATGGTACCTGGCTGGAAACCGACATCGAGAATGGTTCCGGCACCGCGCCTTTGACGACGTCGATCCGGCTGATGAGGTCGGGGAGGGCTTCCTTCACCAATTTGGGGATCTGGAGAGTGCTGTGGAGCTTCCACGCTTCGGTTGCCGGTACGTCAACCGTCTTCTCAA
Source organism: Salvia splendens (assembly GCF_004379255.2). Lineage (NCBI taxonomy): Eukaryota > Viridiplantae > Streptophyta > Magnoliopsida > Lamiales > Lamiaceae > Salvia > Salvia splendens. The sequence continues at coordinate 28,238,374 of NC_056048.1, forward strand.
CGGATATTGTTCCGTACATCTTCGATTTCCGGTTGTGGCAGAGGAGATGTCTATGCACTACAAAGAGGAGTTGAGATTGAAGGGTTATTATTTATAAAATAAGGGTGTGTTAGAATTGGTAGATAGAGGCATTCATTTTGCATTTAATGACCCAATGTAGTGTTTGATTATTGGTTAAATTTTCTGTGTGACTCGTTTGATGGGCAAGGGCCAGTTGAATTAAGGCTGAAAATGACTGTTTTATTATCATGAAAAATCAGTAATAATAATATGTGCAACACTATTTCAATCTTAAATTACAAGGAATTTACTAATATAGCCTCGACCTTAGAAATATAAAAATAATGTATAAAATATCTTTGAAAACCGCGCCAAGTCAAACATGAACATCATTTTGCGGACGAAGGAGTACCAAAAATCATCTTTACTAGCTTTGAAACATCACTTGAAAAGACTAGTTCAAGACATAATTGATCTATGTCAGTAGGTGAAATAATTCTGCGACACGTTCTACCATCACACTAATAAAAATATGAAACATCTATGTCAATAGTAATTCCGCCGGTGGATAACTTCGACCTGAGCTCGATTAGGATGATTCTGTCAGGGGCGGCGCTGCTGGGGAAGGAGCTGGAAGCGGCTCTGCTCAGCCACGTGTTGCAGACGGTTTTGGACAGGTGAAAAGTGAAAAATAACTGATATACCTAACTTCATTTTTCATGTCCTTTAAATGATCATTTAATACCGGAAACACTAAATTCAATTTAATTACTCCTTATATTTGTGTAGAGATTATAAGAACTATACTACTAATTGATTTACTTTATTTTACTCTAAATTCTGTGTTAGGAAAATTAGTTGGGTAGGTGGAGGAATGTGAAGTTAGTTAAATTGTCATTACTCCTTATTGATGTGTTGCATATATAACTAATCGATTCAAATCCTTATTATGGTACCACTTGCATCTAATACTTTGTCAATTTTGAATTATAATATAACTAAATATTACTTACTAAAAATATAGTATGGACAAACATGCTAGGAAATTTATGTTTATTAGTCCGCCCATGAATTTATTATTTTTGTCTAATATCATGAATTACTTGTGGTCTATCTAACCCACCTAGAATAATAGACATACAGACTAGGAAATTTATGTTTATTAGCCAGCCCATGAATTTATTATTTTTGTCTAATATTTTGAATTCCTTGTGGTCTATCAAACCCACCTAGAATAAAAAAATGATAGAAATTATGATATTATTATACATGGCTAAGTACATAACTTCGTGTACGAATTTTTAACATGCATGTTGCGTGGTAGCAACGGCAGAGATTGGCAGTCATTCTATAATTAATTAAACAATTTATTGAAATTATCTGAGTAAGGCGGGAGCATCACTATAAAGAAAAGGGTTAAATCAAATGAAATCAAATTAAGTAAGCCATTCTATTGATCAATAAATGTTGAATTTGTTGAATATTCGGTGCAATATCTCTCTCTAGGAACCGTGCATTTGTTTTGTATACCTCCAAAAAATTGCATTTTGATTTAGTTAACTAATTCCTTATTTTGATTAGTTATTAATTCCTTCTTTTGATTAGTTATTAGTTTTTAGAGAAAAGCTCTAAGTTCATGTATTTGAATCAAAATTTTATCATAATTAATTGTATATCTATCTAAATTTATGTCTTGTAATTAAAGGCAAATAATCCAAATATATACACATATATATACCTTAATAGATAATTTCAAAAGGTCATCGTTGAATATTTGTTGGTGGAATTTATTTGGGCCGTTAATTAATTCTGGCCCATGCAGAATTAATTAGGCTGAGCTCAAATCTCTTCCTCTTTACCGTCTGATTGTGCCACGTTGTCACTCACCCGAATTGTGATTTGGGACCGTTGGATTGAGATGTGTGTTTGTTATGTGTGAGACGGCCCTTCCACTTCCATTTACTCTCTATTCTCCCTCTCTACTCACTCGATTCAGTGAATTCTCTCTCTCTTCTCTCTTCTTCTCCGATGTCTTTTCCGGCGGTTTCTCTTCAGTTTATCACTATTTCTTTGAGTGATTGACCGGTGGTCTTGCTGGTGAAGGCAACTACTTCGGTTGCCAATGTATTTGTGAAATCTAGGGTTTTGTGTGTGAGAGATTTGGCGCGATGTTGTGTTCTGTGCTTCTAGATCCGGTGTGAAGGAGTCGTATGGTGTTGTTATCGACGGTGTGAGGTTAATCACTAGTCGGATTCAACGATTCTCCCTTGGGTCTGGTTTCTAGAGAATAGATCAGTTCTATAGGGGTGTGGCTGAGCCATCACCTTGATCTATTCTGTGTTCTTCTTGACTCTTGATCTTCTTGTGTAATATCTTTAGATCTAGCATGATCATGTTTGTTATTACTAACAAGTTCATTGAGTGTGCAGAAACCTTCAAGAAGTGACGACGGTTAATCAAGAATGTGCTAGGGTTCTTAACTATAATTGTAATAGTTGATTAGCAATTTCTTGTAGCTTGTATTCTTGATTAAAATCAGCCCATGGTTGAAAGTTTGGTTGAGCTCTCTTGTATGAAGAACAAAGAGATCTTGGTAAATAGTGAATCCGAACTGGTCTGATCCCTACAGACTGGTTCAGGGTTGGGCCTGTGTGGCTCGGGGTGGTGGATTGCGCTTGCAAGTTCTCCAATGTCTCTGTGTAAGCTCGATTAAGACCTGTGCTGATCTGGTGACCTGTAACATGGGGTGGACATGTGGTCTTGGTCTGGTGGTCTTGGTTTGAGGGGAGAATCGTGAGGGCAAACAATATCCCATAGTGAAAAATGAACAAGAGTTGCAAGCATATAAATGGGCTACCCCAACTCCATTAGTATGATGCCTTTTGGGAAGTACCCTAAGAGCAAAACCGTGAGGGCTTTGCCCAAAGCGGACAATATCATACTAATATGGAGTTCGGGTGTACGCCACGGGTCCCCTTACTTTTGTATTCAGCACATTTTTTCGTATAATTTGTGTTTTGGAATAATTCAAACTCTAATTATACTCCTTATTTTGTCTGTTGAGCCTTGTTGTGAAGATCATATATTGATAATGGCCTTTCTTCTTTTAAGAATTATCATACTTGGTTTTACTTTGGAATTTCTCTGAGGTAGTACTGCTGAACTAGACTAGGTGTTATTGTATTTAAGTTTTGTTCTGCCCTCGTGAGGCAATTCTCGTTTCTATATACCTGAATAGCTGTTGTATATATCGATTTCAATTTTTTATATTGCCTTGGATTCTGATGGCCCTGGTTCAATTCTATTGCTATTTACAGCCGAAACAGATTCACGAGATAAAGGACTTCCTGCTCACTGCAAGGAGGAAGGATGCCCAGTCCGTGAAGATCAAGAAGAGCAAAGATGTTGTCAAGTTCAAGGTCAGGTGCTCGAAATACCTCTACACCCTATGTGTCTTTGACCTTGAGAAGGCCGACAAGTTGAAGCAATCCCTTCCACCAGGTATAATTTGCCAGCATTGCTCTTACTGTCCATATAATTTTATCAGAATTTTGTCGCACCTTATCTCCTTTCAAAATCTTATTAATTGCTATTATCGGTGCGTCTGAATTGCTGAACATATATTCCTTGTGTAGTTTTAGGAGTGCCTAACTGAAACGAATTTATTTGCTGCATTTGCAGGTCTAAGTGTGCTGGACCTTTGAAGCTGGAACGATCTGCCTTTGGAGAGTTGTAGCACGTCGAAAGGGATTTAGCTTGAGCTTTTCTCAGTATATGTTTGAAGACTGTTTTGATGGAAATTAATTACTCTCATTTGTAGTGAAAACATATGTTGTGATCAATACATGCCTTGGGTGTTTAAGATCGTATCAGATAATGCTTTACTTTTAAATAGTAGTAGGACATGACATGACTTGACAATTGAGATTGAATTTTGCATTGTTTGGCCCTAGCTCGCTTTATTTGTTCAGACTTGTTCATTTTAAACTAAAAAGTTAGTACCTTCATAAAACTGAGTCTTTGTGATTTTGTTCTTTAATTTGTATGTTAAAATTTAAAATTGCCAAAATTATTAGAAATTTGGTGCAAAGTCAAATTGCTAGAACCATTAAGAACCTAATTTGTGTTTCTCAATTCCTATAACTAATAGTATTAATCTTGGAGACAGTTGACCACTTGAGCTATAAATTTTTATATCATTATTTTAGACGAAATGCTAATCACTGTCACTATAGCCAACAAGTCTATAATCATTAGTAGCTGAATATAATAGGCCATAGTCGATCGTACCTTTGAGATATCAGAGTATTCTCTTCGCTGCCTTGACGTGGGTAGTGGTTGGATTCTCCATGTAGCGACTTACGAGTCCTGTTGCGTACAATATATCCGGCCTTGTGCAAGTTAAGTACCGCAGGCTTCCAACCAGGCTCTTGTATAGTGTCGGATTCACCTTTTCCTCTTTATCGTTCTTTGATAGCTTGATCCCGCATTCTACCGGTGTGTTGATTGGTTTGCAATCCTCCATTTTGAACTTCTTCGGAATCTCCTTTGCATAGTGTTCTTGTGTGATGAATACTCCATCTTTACGTTGTTTTACTTCTACTCCGAGGTAGTATGCCATCAGCCCGATGTCTGTCATCTCGAATTCTTCAGTCATGGCCTTCTTGAATTCCTCGAACATGTTTGGATTGTTTCCTGTGAAAATGAGATCATCCAAATACAAGCATACTATTAGGATATCATTTCCTTTACTTTTCACATAGAGCTCATGCTCATGTGGGCATTTGGTGAAGCCGTTATCTTCAAGATATTTGTCAATCCTGGTATTCCACGCTCTCGGTGCTTGCTTTAGCCCGTACAAAGCTTTCTTCAACCTCAAAACTTTGTCTTCTTGCCCATTCACCACATAACCTTCAGGTTGCTTGATGTAGACTTCTTTATCAAGAAATCCATTCAAGAAAGCCGACTTCACATCTATTTGATAAATCTTCCATCTATTCTGGGCTGCAAGAGATAGTATTAGTCTAATAGTTTCTAAGCGAGCGATAGGAGCAAATACTTCATTATAGTCGATTCCAGCTCTTTGGCTATATCCTTTTGCGACGAGTCTAGCTTTATATCTTTCAACTTCACCGTTGGAATTCTTCTTGATTTTATACACCCACTTAACTCTAATAGCCTTGTGTCCTTTTTGGCAGTGTCACCAGCTCTCACGTGTCATTCTTCTCGATGGCTTTGATTTCTTCATCCATCGCGACTCGCCAATTTTCACTTGTCGTAGCTTCTTTAAAGCTAACTGGTTCACAATCAGCAAATAGGCAAAATAAGGTGAGATCTTCTAACCTTTCAGTGTCGTCATATACTCCATCCAAGCTTCGTGTACGTTGTGTGGCTCTTTCATTCAAGAAAGATGGTGGCGAGCCTCTGATAGATGATGTGGGTGTTTGTTCTTGTTGCACATCTCTCGTCTGTTCGTCCGTTCTTTGATCTCCAAATTGAGGTATGAAGGTGAAGTCATTCTTCGAGCTGAAATCCCATACTCCTTCTTCATCGAACTCCACATCTCGGATAATCATGGTTTTCTGTGAAGTTGGATCATATAACTTATAGCCTTTAGTGTTAGAGTTATACCCGATGAAGATGAATGGCTTGCTTTTGTCATTGAGTTTACTCCTCGTCTGATTTGGTACGTGTGCATAGGTTTTGCTCCCGAACACTCTCAAATGGGCGATCCCTGGTTTTCTTCCACTCCAAGCTTCTTGAGGCGTCATTCCCCACACACTTTTTGTTGGGGACCTGTTAGACAGGTACACGGCGCACGCCACTGCTTCTGCCCAAAGCTCTTTTGGCAAATTCTTCGTCTTTAGCATGCTTCAAGTCATCTCAATGATGGTCCTATTCTTTCGTTCAGCCACTCCATTCTGCTGGGGGGATCTCGGAACTGTTAGTAGCCGCCGAATTCCGTTTTCTTTGCAAAATTCTAGAAACTCCCTTGATGTGAATTCTCCACCTCGGTCGGTCCTCATTGCTTTGATTTCTAGACCACTTTCTTTCTCGGCGGCAGCCTTGAACTTCTTGAAAGCGTCAAATGCTTCTGATTTCTGCTTTAAGAAGTATACCCACGTTTTTCTTGAAAAATCATCAATGAAAAGTAGGAAATAATTATTTTTACCGAGGGAGCTTGGCTTGATTGGTCCACACACATATGCATGGATTAACTCCAATGGCTTCTGAGCTCTCGAACTCGACTCCTTTGGGAACGGCTTTCTAAAGTGCTTCCCAACTAAGCATCATTCACAGAGTTGATCAGGATTCTTGATGGGTGGTAGCTACCAAAATTCAGGTGCCCAAATCAAAGATGCCATAGCCAAGATTTATCTTTATAACATGCTTGAAGACACTTCACCACATCATTTTGAACATTTAATAAAAACATTCTATTCTTGGACATTGGCACCTTGGCGATTAATCATTTTTGCCATCTCTTATTGAAAGACTATAATCTTTCATATGAATGTTATAACATTTCTCTAAGAGTTGTCCAAGACTCAATATATTGTTTCTCATGTTGGGCACGTAATATACGTTTGAAATAAAATCATGAGCTCCATTCTTCGAACGAATTAAAATCTTGTCTTTTCCTTTAATTGGAATTTTAGATTCATCACCAAAGGAGACATTGCCACTTACTGATTCATCAAGCTCCACGAACATGTTCCTGTTCCCGCACATATGGTTGCTAGCTCCTATGTCAAGGTACCACATATCATCTTTTCTTCCAGCTTCTCCTTTATAAGCTAGAAGAACACATCCATTTTCTTCATTCGTATTCTCCATGTAATTGGCCTTCTCTTCAACTTTTGATTTTGTGTCTCTGCACTCGGAAGCATAGTGCCCATATCTATGACAATTATAACACCGTATTGAAGATTTATCGTACCTCGATTGTGGGGAGCTCCTTCCTCGTCTCATATTTGGGAACTCCTTTCTTTCTTCATTATTTGCAAAATATCCCTGACCACGTCCACGAGCATATCCTCGACCACGACCGCGATCTTGTCTTTGTCCGGGAACTCTTCCTTGTCGACCACCACCATTGCCCGAACTTTCTTCTTTCTCCTTTGGACTTACTTGCAACTTTAGAAGTTGCTCCACAATTTCTTGCTTCTTCTTTTGTTTCTCTTCTTTTGTTTCTCCTCATATGCTTGTAGCGATCCCAATAAGTGATCGATAGTCATTTCCTCCAAATCTTTTGTTTCTTCTATTGTCACTACTATGTGCTCAAAATTAGGGGTTAGAGAGCGCAATATTTTTTCCATGATTCTAACATCCTCCAATTTTTCACCATTTCTTTTCATTGACACCGCCAAGACTCTTGAAAAGTAATCCGAAATTGATTCGGACTCTTTCATATGCAAATATTCAAATTCTCCTCTTAAAGTTTGGAGACGTACCTTCTTTACTCGATCCGCTCCAATACACGAGATTTGGAGCTTCTTCCACGCTTCTTTGGCGGCGCTTGCACTCGAGATCTTCTCGAAATCGTCGCCCCCTAGAGCTTGGTAGATGAGATAGAGAGCCTTCTTGTCTCTCTTTCTCGCATCTCGCAATCTATCCCTTTATTGTTGGGATAGACTAGCCTCGTCTTGCGGCTCCTCGTAGCCACTCTCCACGATCTCCCAAACGTCGTGAGCTCCCAATAACGCTTTCATCTTGATACTCCAATTATCGAAATTGCTCATATTGAGCATGGGGACTTGAAACGACGGCAAGTTAGCCATACTATAGGTAGGAACTTATGGCTCTAATATCACTTTGTTGGAATATATAGGATATATGTTGGAAGAGTATTTTAGTTTGGAGGAAATATTTTAGGAGACAATGGGTGGAATATTTGGGAAGTGATTTAGGAGATGTTGGTGTGAGAAAAACTAGACACTATTTATTTATCAAATTCTCTCAACTTCTCAACTTATTCAAAATGTTACAACTCACCCCTATTTATAGGCATCCTAACATGCATATGGCTATGCCAAACTCGGGATTACTAGGGTTAATGCATATTAGACCCTTAACCGGTCCAGCTAACCTAAGTAGACCGTTGGGAGACCAGTAGCCAAACGAGGAGCCGGTATAGTAGTCGGATGCATGTGACAATACTGACTTGTTGTGTTGGAGCTTTATTGACAGCTCCTGCAGTACTCGGTTTCCAACATTGCGGAAACTAACTTGTAGACATACCGTGTCGTCTGGTTTGTTGTCATTGTTGTTGTAGTTTTGAGTGTGCCGTTTTTGGAAAGATTGAGAATCGATGATGTTGCCCCATGATTTGCAGACAACTCAAAATCTCAAGAGGGATTGCACGGGGAGATGTAAGAGAATCTCTGTCGTTCATTGCTAATGATCTTTTTTCAAGAGATTAGAAGAAGGGGGAAGGGGTGGAGATAGTGATACGAACCCTGCATCCTTTATATGCGAAATATAAATCCTATCAACATAAGATAATCGAGTTATACTCGAACTAGGACACATTAGTTAATAAGATAAAAAAGTTGATTTCTTAAATAAAACCAACTCCTACTCCTACTCCATTTCGCATATTTATATACATATATGTCGATAGAGATACATTGGAATAAGAAGTGTTTGTTATTGGGATTGAGATGAGATCAAATATGAAATTGGTTTGTCAAATTAACGATAGCCAAATTAAAACATTTGTATAAAAAAATACTTACTTCCCATGTTCCAACTAAGTCAAGGAGAAAATAGGAAGGGAGTCATATTCCTTTTTGGATATCCCAATTAAATTGAATAATTTCTTTTTTAAGAAAAGTAAAACATTTAATCATACTCTATTCATTCACCTACGTTACTCCCTCTTATCTCTTCTGTTTTTTTCATCTCTCTTATTTTATTTTAATTTAATCCACTCAACATATATTAGGGTAATAATTTATTTGACATTTATATTTGAATTAATATAATATTTACGTACAAACTAATAATTTTAATAATTCTTTAAGAACAATTGATGAAACAAAAGCATTTTCTTTGCGCCAACTGATCCAAATTTGAACTTGGGCTAATATTATAATTATCATAAATATAGACTAAAAATTACAAAAGTATCGAACTTGGGCTATTTTTTTAAATTATTTTGTATGCAAAAGTAAGAGAAAAAAGGTTAGTTTGTTACAGGCCTAAAGAAACGCTAATTTCTTACAAACTGGGCAATCATTAAATCAAGGCCCATTAAGGTTTCATATCTATGGTATATATAAGCTCGCACAAATCAACGCTCCCTAAAATTAGGGTTTTTGGCTCACTCTTCTTCTTCGCTTGCATCCGCCATCCTACCCAAAATGGTACTCTCCATTGAATCAATCTACTGTTTTTCATTTATTGCATCGATTGAGCTGAAATCTGTTTGTGTCTTCTTCTGATTCACGTTGTTTAATTTTTCTGTGCCGTTTTGTTGTTCTTAATTTGATTTGCAGCTGCCATCTATATGAATATGCGTTTTGATCTTGCTAGTATTGTTTACGGTGTGATTTGAGCTTGATTCAAGCGTGATAAGCTGGATTTATGTTGAAAGCTCTTGATTTAGTTGTAAAGGGTAATAGATTGATATTTTCTTGCAGCTATCAGTTTAAAGTTTCTGATTATGTTAACAAAAAGAAATGTAGTTAGTGCAGCTGTGTGTTTTGAATAGTTAATGTCTATGCAATATGCTAGCTCGTTTTTTTTGTTGAACATGATTTTTTTATGATTCTAGCAATGTATTATAGCTTTGCTTTTGTATTCAGCACATTTTTTTCGTATAATTTGTGTTTTGGAATAATTTAAACTCTAATTATACTCCTTATTTTGTCTGTTGCATTGTTGAGCCTTGTTGTGAAGATCATATATTGATAATGGCCTTTCTTCTTTTAAGAATTATCATACTTGATTTTACTTTGGAATTTCTCTGAGGTAGTACTACTGAACTAGACTAGGTGTTATTGTATTTAAGTTTTGTTCTGCCCTCGTGAGGCAATTCTCGTTTCTATATACCTGAATAGCTGTTGTATATATCGATTTCAATTTTTTATATTGCCTTGGATTCTGATGGCCCTGGTTCAATTCTATTGCTATTTACAGCCGAAACAGATTCACGAGATAAAGGACTTCCTGCTCACTGCAAGGAGGAAGGATGCCCAGTCCGTGAAGATCAAGAAGAGCAAGGATGTTGTCAAGTTCAAGGTCAGGTGCTCGAAATACCTTTACACCCTATGTGTCTTTGACCTTGAGAAGGCCGACAAGTTGAAGCAATCCCTTCCACCAGGTATAATTTTCCAGCATTGCTCTTACTGTCCGTATAATTTTATCAGAATTTTGTCGCACCTTATCTCCTTTCAAAATCTTATTAATTGCTATTATCCGTGCGTCTGAATTGCTGAACATATATTCCTTGTGTAGTCTTAGGAGTGCCTAACTGAAATGAATTTTGAAACGAATTTATTTGCTGCATTTGCAGGTCTAAGTGTGCTGGACCTTTGAAGCTGGAACGATCCGCCTTTGGAGAGTTGTAGCACGTCGAAAGGGATTTAGCTTGAGCTTTTCTCAGTATATGTTTGAAGACTGTTTTGATGGAAATTAATTACTCTCATTTGTAGTGAAAACATATGTTGTGATCAATACATGCCTTGGGTGTTTAAGATCGTATCAGATAATGCTTTACTTTTAAATAGTAGTAGGACATGACTTGACAATTGTGATTGAATTTTGCATTGTTTGGCCCTCGCTTTATCTGTTCAGACTTGTTCATTTTAAATTAAAAAGTTTGTACCTTCATAAAACTGAGTCTTTGTGATTTTGTTTTTTTTATTTGTATCTTAGAATTTAAAAATGCCAAAATTATTAGAAATTTGGTGCAAAGTCAAATTGCTAGAACCATTAAGAACCTAATTTGTGTTTCTCAATTCCTATAACTAATAGTATTAATCTTGGAGATAGTTGACCACTTGAGCTATAAATTTTTATATCATTATTTTAGACGAAATGCTAATCAAAGTCCTAAACAATTTATTGAGAATAACTAAATTATTGACAACAACTAAAAATCTTAAAATCTTGGTGCTATCAAACTAAGGTGTCCATGTTATAGAGTCCCCTCCGGTCTTAGTATTTGGTTGATGCATGATAGATTAAGTGTTTCTTACGTTCGTTAGTGTGTAATCAGGCTCTGCCCGCTTTTCTTACCAAATAATAATAATAATAAGACCCAAATTTATGTCCTAAATTGTTTTTTAAGACCTTGGTTATCAATTTTATATGAAACAAGTTCCAAATTTCATTTTCCATCTCATCTCTTTTGTTCAAAATGAAAGAAAATCAAGTCTTGCGTAGTTCGATATTTTAAATAATTAGCCACGTAATATAGTAGTGTTTGATATATTTGCCACTAAAAAAGTAGGAAATGAAGTGTCCTCTCTATAACGCATACTAGTAAATGAAGCTTTGAAAATAAATTTTGTTAAATTAAAGTACTACGAAAAATGAAAATAAACAATCGTACAATGACGATTGGATCATCTTTTATCCAATTAAAATATAACAATTGCTTGAAAAATAAGAATCGTGGTAGAAAAAAAATCCAGAGAAACAAATCTAAAGTTTCCCTTCACTTTGCGTCTTCCTCAACTCAATGTTCATGCACGCTCTCCAAAACTAACACTTCGGCAGCGCTCTCCTGTCTTTCCTCTGTATTGTTGTTCTAGAGAGAGAGGAGAGGAGAGGAGAGGAGAGGAGACAGATAGAGATAGAGATCCTCTCTCGACTGCTTCCGTCGAATTATTTTCAGGTCAGTTATCTTTTCAGATATGGTGGTTTTCATTTCTAATCTATTCAGCCGTTCATCTTTAGCTTAATTTCCATAATGCAAATGATCGATTTGGTTGAGGTGCAATTGGATTTATGAAATTGGAAGGAGTGAGGTTAGATCCTGGTAGATCCCGAACTGTATTGTAGGCGGAGTTATTTTGCAATGTGAAACCGAATTCGTTTTGTTGTTTTGTTAATTTTGTGTGATTTGGTTAATACGATCGAGATTATTCATATCTAGCTTGAATGTGTTTGCATCCAGACGGATCCGCGTTGGATTGGGTAGAGTTGTGGATGGAAGGAGCTAAATCATTTTGTAAGCATTAAGCCTACAGTTTATCGCTTTGAAACTTTTGAAAGGATGAATCTCTGTTTGATTCTTCTTTCTGCTTTCTTAGCTCTACAAGTTGAGTATCTGATTTGAAGGGAAAGCCGACGAGCAGGAAGAGTTGGAGTCGGTGCAGGACACTCAGCCATTGAAGTCTGGTGGGGGGAACGGCCAGATTCGATTTCGATCGCCGTCTGCGGCTGAGCTTTTGGATGAGCAGCAGCAAGTTCAGACGGAGAAGGTTTTGAAGAGAAACAGGCAGCACGAGACCTTTTCGGACAAGTTCCAGAGATGGCGTTGTGCGATGCTATTGGTTTTTGTCCCTCTCCTGCTGATTACCTTTGTGCTATTTCTCATGCCCTCGAGATCGTCTCCTGATTCTATCCCTCGAAAGTTTGCGCCCGAATTCATGTCTAAGAAATACGCGGTTATCTTTGATGCTGGAAGTTCTGGCAGTCGGGTGCACGTCTTCTGCTTTAACAAGCAGCTAGTTCTTGTTCCCATAGGAGACGAACTTGAGCTTTTTGTGCAGGTTATCTTTCTAGCCCTTCTCTTATAGCTGTATTTGTTTCAAAACTTTCACCTGCGTTGAATAATTGGTTAATGAGACTTTTGATTGATAATAGGTATAGTTGAAGAATGTTGCAGTGATGTATAGATTCCTCTAGTTTTAGAGAGTGGATGCTTATATTTTCTTTGGTGGTGGTGCAGTTCATGGAGGGAGGGGGGGGGGGGGGTTATTATGATGTAGAACAGGCAAGATGATTGAAGGGATCAGCAAGGACATGATAATTCTTTTAGGTATTTGTATGGTCAAATATGTCCTTCTGGTCGATTTTATCTCAGTCCTCAACTGTCAATTTTCAGTGTTGCCATAAGCTTTTTTTTGTAGGAGAGGGTATCGATTATGTTGGGGTTGCTGTGTCTCTGATCCTTTTCCTTTGGAAACAAGAAGCATCTTCTTAGATGGGCCCCTCTTGTTTCTGTTTAGGAACACATATCCAATACCTTGAAAAAACGAGAAAAGTAGTCAAGTCAAAATATTTCTGTACTAATAATTTATGGGGACATGGAGAGGAATGTTGAGCTGGGCTCCTACTAAAATATTGTTGCATTTGCAGTGGTTGTGCTAGAATTCAAGACCTAGTAGCAATTATCATAATTTATGTCCTTCACATATACTTTTAATTTTTTGTGTAAAGCCTCTGTTTCAATATATTAGTGGATATAAACAATTTTACTTTTTTTTCAGAGCCTATGCATCTAGTACTCTCTCTCTCTCTCTCTCTTCCTAACATTATGCTGGGTATTGACTGTCATCTGTAGTTGTCACCAGGTCTGAGTGCATATGCAAAGGACTCTGAGGCTGCTGCAAAATCACTATCAGAACTACTTAAAAAAGCTGAAGCAGCAGTTCCTGAAGAGCTGCGGTCCATCACACCAGTTAAAGTTGGGGTAGGGAATGTCATTTTCTGATGAAGTACATGAATAGCTCTTATCTCCTTGTATAACCTTAAAAATTGAGTTGCACCAATAATGTTCATGCAGGCTACTGCTGGGCTAAGGCAATTGGAAGGTGATGCATCTGACAAGATTTTACAAGCAGTAATTACATGCTCCAAAATTCTTATTGCAATTGTCCTTTTTTTGCCTTTCTCCTAGTTCATTCTAGTTACTCCTCTAAAATTTTGCATAGGTGAGTGATTATTTGAAGAAAAAAAGCTCATTTAAATCAAAGGATGACTGGGTCACAGTTTTGGATGGCAATCAGGAAGGTGCTTACCAATGGGTATGTCAAGATATACTATCTTATATTCCATTTGAGTGAAGAGTTGATTGTTATCTGCCATTTGTAAAATTGACATTTGTAGAAAGCTAAAGTTAAGTATTTGTACTCGACTAGCTTAACATGATCCTTGCTTGCAGAATGACCAGCAAATTATATACAGTTTTCAAGTGCTAAACTCTTCAACATTGTATACATTGTTCTCTGAAAACTAATGTCGATACGGTTACATGTTTACAGGTGACTATTAACTATTTATTGGGAAATCTGGGAAAAGAGTACTCCGGTACTGTTGGAGTGGTTGATCTCGGGGGTGGTTCTGTTCAAATGGCATATGCCATCTCAGAGTCAGACGCTGCTAAAGCTCCTAAAGTATCTGGTGGAGAGGAGTCATACGTGCAGGAAATGTATCTCAAGGGAAGAAAATATTATCTTTATATTCACAGGTATGTAGTCCTCAATGTTTTTATTTACTCTTACCTCTCGGCCTTCATGCATGCTACTAATTATGGTTGTTTTTCTTTCTCTCTTTGTTACTGATTGTTTGAGTACTGATGTATTTTCATTAGTAAGGTACTTCTTGCTCTTATGATAAGAGTAAATGATCTTGATACTATTTTCTTTCTTATGGGGTCAATATTTTTTACTTGCAGTTACCTACATTATGGGTTATTGGCTGCTCGAGCTGAGATTTTGAAAACTAGTCAAGAATTTGAGAATCCATGTCTACTTGTGGGCTATGATGGTTTGTACAAGCCTACTTGATACAGTATTTTCATCTAATCTTGATTTCCGTTTGTGTTTGGTTTAGCACAAGCTTACTTGAAATTATGTAATATGCTTAGGAACTGGTGATGATATATGGTTCATTTTCTAGGTTCTTACAAATATGGGCCAACAGAGTACAAGGCTTCTGCTTTACCCTCTGGCTCCAGCCACAGCAAATGTAGGGAGGCAGCTATTAAGGCTCTAAAAGTCAATGAATCTTGTACACATATGAAATGTACGTTTGGGGGTGTCTGGAATGGCGGGGGAGGCGATGGCCTGAAGAACTTATTCGTTGCTTCATTTTTCTTCGACAGAGCTGCTGAGGTAAGTACAGTAGTACACCCTCTACACATGTCCGCTTGACACAATTAGCACATTCTTGTCATTGAATCATGGTAATTCTCCTGTGTAGGCTGGTTTTATCAACCCAAATCTGGCTGTTGCAACAGTTCGTCCATCTGATTTCGAGGAAGCAGCTAAACAAGCATGTCAAACTCGTCTTGAAGATGCCAAGGCTTCATATCCTCGTGTGAAACCAGAACACCTTCCATTCATGTGCATGGACCTTGTTTATCAGGTTACTCTGCTTGTTGATGGGTTAGGTGGGTAACTGCATCCATGCTTTGGTTAGTTTGAGCACGTGCACAGGTTGAACACAAGCGAAACTGTTGATTGTGTGTTTCATGTGGCAGGCATTGAGCCATGGCAAACAATTACATTGGTGAAAAAAGTTAAATACCAGAATTCACTGGTCGAAGCAGCGTGGCCACTGGGCAGCGCCATCGAGGCTGTTTCATCGCCCGCCTAACTACTTTGCCTCCCGGTTAGCACATTCTATTGATCTGAGTGCATATTCTGCAACTGGTTTGCGAGTATTGCTTTTGGAATTGGATTTTTTGGTGACGAAATTCGTGATTCAATATATTCCTTGTTTAATTTTGTTAAAGAATGAGAAATAAGTATTTGAAACATAGGAATAGCTTACCTGAAATTATTACTGGTATTTTTACGGACTGTACTGATAAAACATAAAGATTCAACATTTTTTTGTGGCGTTAAAAAGTAGAAATACTAGTATATTTTATGGATAGTACGTGTATATATAATAAATCAATTCATCTTTTAACATATAAACGCCTTGATGTTGATGCACGAACAGTTATAAATAAATTAATCTTCTTCTTATCCAAATTTCTAGAATGGGACAAACTAGCGTTTAACCAAAATCCTTACACAATTCATTAACTTAATCAAATTTTTTGTTCAAATCTAACTAACCCCATTTAAGTCGAGCAATCATGTTTTTTTCAATTTTGTCGTTTACTTAGTCCTTAATCGCACGTTAGACTGCAATAATTGGAGCTTGTTGTAGTTAAAAACTACCTCCATAATTGACAATCAACCCACTAATGACCTGCTAATTAATTTTTTTATGTTAATTATGTGCCAATGGCAGCTAGGAATCACGGCACAGTCGATAGTTCTAACTAATCAATGCCAAATAGTAGTGGTATGTTAATTGTAGTAATATAGTACTAAAATATAATCATTAGATGCATATCATCTACAAGTAGGAGAAAACACATTCCATCGTCTATCTCCAAGAGAAAAGAAGAGAAGAAGATATTGAGAAGAACAAAGGTATGTCTACTAAAAACTAGAGAATTAATGTATTGTGCTTTACATTATATTGTGAGATGACTCAGATGTGCCGTTTATTAAGCTCATTTTTTTTTATTTTTTTGACGACAATTGTTCACTATTGATAGTTATATCAATTTATCTGTGAGATATTGACTTGCTTTTGTGATTTGTGGAAAAATAATAGTTTGCGGATGGTTAGAGCATTCTTGATAAGTAAGCCGATTTAAAACTCTAACCATGCTTATATTAAAACTAACAAAATAAATATGTAACAAAATGGATAAGAAAATGTTATCATGGTTATGAACTGTAAATTATAGAACTTACACTTAGCTCTCTTTCTCTATCTCAATGTTATATACACAAAGAATGGCAGAGGAAGCTATGGCCGCCATCCTTCAAGTTGTAGTTCAAAACCTTATCGACCATTCCAAGAAAGAGATCTCACTTGTCCGAGGTCTCGACGAAGAAGCAGAAAAGCTAAGCACCAGTTGTTACGGACGTTCTCGGTAACGAGGCCGGTTAACTAACTTCTCGGAGTGATAAGGTGATCGAACCTTCGACGAGCTCGAAGGAAAGCTCACGATTTGCTGTTTCACGGACGTTCTCCGTTGGGCAGCAAATAAGGAACGAAAATTATACTTGTTGCTCAAGACAAGTTTAGGGAAAATATTTCATTCATTGATGGATTAAAATGATAATAACCTCTCCTATTTATAATACTCTAATACTACTACCCTAACTTCCTATGATATATGATCGTATCAGTACCCTCCATGAATTCTTGAACGAGGCTGAGATGCGTACTATTCCCGGTGGGGCTGTCAAAAGCTGGCTGAAGAAGCTTGAAGATGTGGCCTTCGATGCTGACAACGTTTTGGATGAACTCAACCATCATCTTCTCTCCAAACAGATTAAGCCCATCAAACCCATGAAAGAAAAGGTTCTAGCATGCTTCTCATCCTCCAAATCGCATTGCACGTTCCCGAAATATGGCTGTTAGAATCCAAGAAATTAATGAGAATTTGGAGTCCATTAACAATGAGGCAACTGAGCTTGGCCTTGTCGGGAGACTTGCTGACGTGCCCCCTACTTTGGTAGATGCTGCTTTTGAAACTGATGCATTCACAATTGATCCAATATTCATTGGAAGAGATGAGGTGGTGTCGGAAATAGCCGATCCGATGAACGTTTGATTTCCATCCTTACCATTGTGGGAATGGGAGGATTGGGGAAGACAACTTTGATTAGGAAAGTCTTTCATCTTCTAAAAGAAGAGAATTGGTTAATATCATATACAGTTGATTGTGAAGGAAATAAATGGAAAAAAATTGTTTGCGATTGAGGAGGTGAAGAAGGAAGGAATGATCGCCGATTTGTTTGAGACAGCGCATCTCCACTTGTACAATTTTACTTATGTTTTTACATATCTGTTTTTCATGTGTTTAGGCAAAAATGAGAAAACTGAAGACATGTAGGGCGAATGCTTAACAAGTATCACCTTCTGCCCTAATTTTTATGTTTCTTATTTTTTTGGTAGTCTCAAATTTAAGAAATTCCAAATTGATAGTCAGTCTTAAAATATATTCATAGTTATGCCCTACACTAAATATATTTCTAGTACTTGAAAATATATTAATGTAACAAAGGTTGTGTTATATTGTTAACTCGTATTTAAATTGCTAACTACAACTAAATGATAAACATTATATTTTCAAATTAAGGTCAATAGGGGAGTGTTAGACATTATATCTTCAAATTAAGGTTAATAGGGAAGTGTAATATTGCTAACTCAATACTACTTAATTGCTAACTATAATTAAATAATAGTCCTTAGATATTCAAATCAAGAGCCTAGATCATCAGCTCCGAAATGTCAATACGATCAAAAACAACGTCAATAAGGGTATTAAGGTCAATTTACAACAAATTAGTTGTAACTAACTTTTGAAAAATATCCATAACTTTAAAACGCATATAACTTTCTCGATTTAAATTATTTTTCGCACAACATATATCAAATTAAAGATAATTTCATAAGGATTCTAACGAGATCTCACTTGCATATGTTCCGATGTCAAAATTTGAAAAAAAAATCAAAAATTTTCAATTTTTTCATACAACAACAAATGTCAACATAGTATATAAAATATGTCAATATAATACATATAGAATGTCAATTTTAAAGCAATGTGTTGGCATAAACAATGTGTTGACATTCTCAAAGTATTGTGTTGATATTTTCAAAACACTATATTAACATTTTCATTCAAAACCCTAATTTGGTAGTTTTTTTTCTTTTTCGATTTAATTAATAAAAACGAAAATTACACGTGACAAATTTTAGACCACTAGATTTATAAAATTCTATGGTCTTAAATTAGTTGTAGTTAGCAACTAGAGTGAGTTAGCAATTGATCACTCCCCAATGTCAATATCTATCATTTTCGAGTATCAATGTATCCAACAAAAAATTTCAACTAAGGTATTTATGTCAATTAACAATAAAGTAGTTATAACTAACTTTTTAAAAAATATCTCAAAAGTTTAAATGCATATAAGTATCTCAATCTAAATTATTTTTTCACACAACATATATCAAATTAAAGATAATTTTATAAGGATTCTAACGAGATCTCACTTGCATATGTTCCAATGTCAAAATTTGAAAAAAAATTATTGAGCTTTCGTATTTTTGTAGTACCAGATTAATGTAAATATAGCTAATAAAATATGTCAACATAATACATATAAAATGTTAATTCGAAATTATGTTGACATATTCCAAGCATCACATTAATATGTTTAATACACTATATTGATATTTTGATCCAAAACCCTAAATCTAATAGTTCTTTTATTTTTTAAATTTTAAATAACAATAAAATAAAATTACACATGTCAATTTATACACCATTAGATTTCTAAAATCATATGATCTAAAATTAGCTTTAGTTAGCAATTAAGGGGTGAGCATGTCAATACATAATTGCATTAAAACTTCTCAAATTAAAATAGAGTGAACCTCGACTACCGTTAAAGACCAACGATTTCTTGTACTTGAAGATTATCATGCCATATATGCTTGGTATCAAGTATCAAGGTTTTAGCTATGGTATCCTTTTTCAAATGTAATGTGAAAGAGAAAATGTAGAAACTCACATAAAAAGAAAAAGCAGTCCATGATTTTTCCTACAAGATAGCAGTTACCGGGCATATAAGCCAGTTATATTATAGTAGTACAAACTACCAAAGGGGAGAGAAAAATTAAGAAAATGGCAAAAGTAAAGCTCCTATGAAGCCAACAAAACGAGAGGGAAAAAGGAATGAATAATGGCGCCATCCACAATTCCTTGGCTGCTTCGACTGGTGATGCACCCACATCACAGTTTACCCACTTTAATTTTTCTGTAACACACACAGACAGAGAGAGAGGACCGTTAATTATTGTGTAAATAACTCTTGCAATTTTTCTTTTATGTTTGATGATGAAAACAGATGCCTGCCGTGTTTAAATTCAGCGTCATATAAATAAATACTCCTATACAAGTCCATTTTGTCTTCACTCGATTATTTTTGTCAAAAAACCACTTCCACCTTCACAATTATCGAAAACCAGTAACATAATAATAATTCAACACTTTACTCAAAAAATGTTTAAATGTACCTAACGCTAGTTGAGCACGTACACGTCATTGCATACACTTTGAACGAATTATTTCATGAAATGAAAATGAAACATCTCCAGTTCTATCATCACCACGATTGCAGTTGTTAGCCTTGACAGTAACGCTTGTATATACGAATAATCCAAATCTTAATTTAAATAATAAATTATATGTTGGAGTTTCAGTATTTCCGGAAAATAATCATAAACGATGTCGAGTCTAGACCAGTACAATTTTGCAACTGAGCGGCAATGTTGGGTGCTCAGCTTTAATTTTTTGTTTTAAAAAATAATCAACTATCTTGATATCATTTCCTAATAATCGGATTTAATTGCCATTAATTTAGTAACAAAAATGCTATAAGGGTCGCGTACGTAGCAGGGAACTAACGGACGAGGTTCTTTATCTAAAAAGGAAAAAAGTCAATTAAATAAAACAATTTAAAGGTAAAAAGGTTTATATTTAAATTTCCATAGATTGAAGGATTAGAAGAGTTGTACTTAATTAATCACGGTATTATGCTGTTGAAGGTTTCTGTTTGAATTTTTTCCTAGTAAGAGAAAATTGTGTACACGTTTTTCTTGATACTATATATATACTCTCATCTTTTGCGTTTCTCTGATCCATATTGGCGATTCAGTTATGTGAAGCACTTAATTAGGAGGCTTGTGTATCTTTTATATGGGTTTGAGTTTGTTTTCATGGGAAATACTTGAGGAGAAAACACATAATTGAAATCATGTCAGATTTAGTGAAAGTAGGTTTACAATTTTCAAATACAAATTACTATAGCTATTAAAATCAGTAACTGAAAACTAAAAGAGACAAAAGAGAGGAATGGGCAAAACATGCATGACCTATATGGCATATTTATACTATCAAATGCAAATGATCTAAGGTGGAGTATATAGTGAAATGGCACTGAAAGTCACATCTACCATATAGTAACATATTGTGTGGTAAATGCATATATATGGAGAGATGATCATGGAAATCAGAATTCTAATAAGGTAAAGATATCAAAATATGTTGAGAAGATGCAGATGATCAATTTCATTGGCTCAAAATCCTCTCAACAGATACCTAACCTGAGCCTCGAAAGCATGTAACCTTCCTAAACCGCTGCACCTCAAAGCATGACTTAGAAATTTGGCCTAAAAGCTCTACCTACATATAGCCTTCTTATCCAAGCACTTTAAGCAATCTAGCTATACTCTCTAGTCCATGGCTACAGTGAACGAAAACTAAATCACTAGGTGGGGAGCACATAACTATGAATCAGCATTTCACATCCTTTGTACTGGTTTTAAACGTCCACCCAGCATTAGCAGCCTGGCACTTGAGATGACCATCAATGAAAATTAAACACACAAGTATTATAACCCTACATACCATGAGATCTTCAAAAAAATTAAGGAAACCATCAAACATATAGTGAACATTAAAATTACTATACATTGTTGACCACTCACTGAGTAAATTTCTGCCTGGTCTAGAATCAGATGCAGAAGAAACAAATGATATTACAAATAGCCAGACTCCCCATTTTTTACTTCACATATATAGTCACAAAAAGATCCCTTAGGTATTCTAGTACATCAATAGGTGAACAACATCTTATATGCATGATTGAAACAATATCCAAGCATTGCTCATCCAGTGGCAGACGCTATACTAACTACTGAGCAAGAAGGTCAAATTAAATGAGTAAATAAACAAACTACGACATCTTCTATGAATACACCTTATGATTTATGTTTGCGTTCAAACATCAAGAGTTGATAAGGCCAAGAGGCCCAAAACAACTCTTGCACGTTCATCACTGGGCCAATCTCAAGTGTCAGTGCTGCTATTACAGACTGCAAGGGTGGAAATAACCTTTAAAACATGGACATGAGCACACTGCTCAAGATATAACCACATAAGAGGGTCATATCAGCCACCACCCTACCCCAATATTAGATGGACATAATATATATGTATGAGCACACTCCTAAAATTTCCTAACTAGCAATTTACCCTCAGAAGTCAGAACCTTACCCTACTATTAGGTTATTGAACATGAAAATGAGAGGCAGCACATGAAAGAAATACCATAACGAACATGGTTGGAAACATGATCTAAACGATTGAAGAGCCATGCCCTTCATAAAATAGCAAAAGAAAGACACAAAAATGAAGGTGAATAATATTACCTGATGAAGAAAGGGCATTCAATGACTCCCTGCACCCTGCTCCGGTTGATTACCCGATGGTTGGTGTATTCGGGAGAGAAGATTAGCTGCAAACAGAAGTGTACTCTTGTAACGTTCATTTTTGTCAGCCTCTGTTTCGGCACTTTCCTGGGTTGCCCCAGATGGAGGAGCACCCTGAGGCGGCTGACTTTGATGTGCTGCCTCTATTCTGGAAGAAGGTAATGGCATATACGGCTGTGGCTGGGGAACACCACTAAGTTGATTCGGTGAAGCCATAGGATAACCCGGTTGCTGGACAACAGATGGGTTATACAACCTCTGAGCATCTTTTCCATTATCCATCCCCTGACCCATCAAGACATCCTGAGAAACCCCTTGTAGATAGTATGGGTTGATATCATGTCCACTTTGCGAGGAAAAAACAGGTGTTACTGGTTTAGATGAAGCAGCACCTTGAGTCGCCATATTGATTGGGTGATCATTCATCTGGCTGTTTGGAATGTACATTTGATGGAACTGGTTAGCTGCATTTGCACCTGCATGAGCAGTTTGAGCTGCCTGCAGATGGTGCAACTGTGGGTTGATCTGGCTACCTAGCTGTTGCAAGAGGTGACTGGCCTGACCTACCAACTGCTGCTCATGCTTCCAGGGAGCCACATTGTCAGGACCACCAGTAACATGTGATGCTGCACCCAACGTAGAGGTGGTCTGCAGTGATGATGCAGTTTGTAAACCAGAAGAAGCATTGTTTGGAGGAAGTAGTGATGTCAGAGTTGCAATGAGTTCAGGTGTCAAAGCTAAGCCAGATTGTGTTGCAACTGTAGCTGGGGGAACAGAGTGTGCAGGAAAAGAGCCAGTTACAGGAGTAGGAACTTTTGGAAGCATGTTTGGATCCTCAGGGAGAACTCTACAGTTATCCAAAGGCCATTTCTCTGATTGATTAGGAGCATATCCAGTATGTGGAACAGTCAATTTGTGCGGATTTGCATACTGAGGATGACTTAACTGCGGATTAGTGGGAGCGCTGCTAAGAGCTACATCAGAAAATTTGAGAACAACTCCATAAAGACGTTCCGGCCCTGAAACTTTTAGAACTTTAGTCAAGAAATCAGATGGAGGCACTAGAAATAAGGTTGTCCCATCATCTAACTTCGCAACTCCTGCCCTGTCTTTTGAACCCAGGTATCTCAAGAACTCTGTATACGAAGCAAAATCCTCCTCACTGTCAGGTACAAAGAACACAATATCAAACCCAGTAGCATCCTCATAATGTTTGCTCAGCAAGTCCAATCCAGTTCGCGCAGAGCAATTAACCACGTCAGGGCTGCACCAAACAAAAATCCAAGATCAGATAAGGGAACAAAAACGATCTCACGAATATCCATCAATTCTAAACTTAATCTATTTACTGTGCACTACAATGTTGAAAATTAAGAAACACACACATCAACAGAAATTCCACAGCATACACATTTTCAAGCCAAATAACACTAGGTTCTTAGAAGGTGCCCATGCTAGGTATGTAGGATATATAGGGAGTGAAAGAGAGAATGGGTTTTAATTCATAGCATAAAAACTTACTAACATAATGTACAAAATCACAAATGATAAAACTACATGAAATATTGCAAATAGATTGTTTAGTTGCTTGTTAAAGAACATCCAAACTTTGCAGGTTGTGGGTTGCTACCAACTATATCATATGATGCTGGAATATGCAAGCCAAGAAGATCATAAACCTAGTTGAACTTCTAACAGAATAGTTGATAAATCGTAGGCTATCCATTCTTGTAAACTAAACAACATTTTTATTACAGAAAGATCTGTACAAGTGATTCAAGAAGCATCATGCCAACCACGAAGCTGTATTCTTACAATCATTAGTAAACAAGTGGTAGAATTGGTCATAAGTCACTTACAGATCAGCAGCAAGGCCGTCTCCCAGAGCAACACATCGAGCATGACAAACAGGTGTGCCACCCTTTGCAATAAGACCCCTCCATATGCAATCATGTTCAGCATGACGCTGGCCGGACCCACCAATCATGCCCCTTGTCATAGAACCAGATGCTCCACTACTTCTAGCTAAAGGCAGTCCATACGGCTCATCCAATTCAGCTCTTTCTGAAGGTAAAGCTGTCTCATACCTTGACCTTTTGGAGTCCCTTTGAAAATGGTTAGCATCAAAAACGTCCATTGTACCAGGCCCGGACCTGTTTGGTATATTGAAACCTATTGACGGAGAAGAAACTATTCCAGGTGGAGGAGATAACCTATTCCAAGACGGCCCTCCCATCAATGTTTTGGGACTAGGGTTCTGTAATTCAAACGTACTATGAGGCCCTAAGGGTGGCCTCACATATAACTCCGCTCCTCGAATTCCAAGGGATGGAATTCCAGGATTATTGCCTAGTAAAGCGGTATGGTTAAGACCAAGAATGTCCATCTGACCTGGTTGAAGTGCATATTCACTAAATTGTCCTCTCCCTCCAGGGAATTCTCCACTAAAGTACTCAATTAATATCCTGGGATCATTGAAGAGTTTTCCCTGTAATCCTTCTTTGGCACGCCTTGCTTCTTCGACACTTCTGAACTCTACGAAAGCACAGCTCTTGTCACTAATTGTCTTAATCCTCTCTATTTCCCCAAATAGAATGAAGGCATTATGGAGCATATCTTCTTCAATAACAACGGCAGGAGGATATCTTATCCATAGAACTTTACTATGCGGTGCATCTCCATATTGCAATCCAGCTGGAAGGAATTGCTGCAATGACAACATTAGAGTAAATAATTGAATCAATTGTGAGAAGGCAACCACAATCGCACACACCACAAACTTAACATGATAAACATGTTCTTAGAAACTGAGTCTACAGTTAGTGTTAACAAATTATAAGATCAAGGGATTCAACATAATGTACACATGCAGAGACGATGAGTAGACTACTCAGTATCATCAACATTATTCAGTCCCATGCATTAATGCACTGGTAGAATTTCCTAAGTTAACACTCACATTTTTCCTTTTGGTCCCAGCAAGATTAGGGTCAGAATAATTGCTCATGGAATCATGTCCAATCCACATATTCCTACCAGGAGCATCTGGACCAAGCTCCTGTATAGATTTGTAAGAGAAACCGTATTTCAGTCAGTAAAGGACTGAATGAACATTACGCTAAGAGATTAAATACACGTTCCAAATAATGACAAGTAGATAAAAGAGAAAGACTCTTGTGGTTAATATGAAAAGTTCATAGAGAATCACAGGAACAACTCGTGTCAAAGTAACTTACTCTTTTGGAAGACTGTGACCTGAGATAATCCACACGTATATGAGCCCCACCAATCTGTTTCCCATTCATTGTCTTCAGTGCCTGGGTAGCATCCTCCAGTGCAACATAATCAACATAAGCAGTGCTCCGATCTCTGAGGAACCTGAATTCCTGGATTTTTCCAAAGTTGAGGAATTCATTCTCCAGTTCTTCTTTGGAAACAGATTGACTTATTCCAGCCACCCACAAGCTTTTACAAGGTTTAGCCTGCACAGAGAAGAGATTCAACAAGTATTCCAAAAATGTATTATTGGCAGCAAAGAAAGAAATGCACAACGAAACACAATACATAGCAAAATGTTTATAGATTTCCTACGTAATACTTCAAAAAGAGGAGATTGACCTAGATGTTGTTCTTTTATCATTTACACAAGCAACAACAATACAGGTCATGCAAAACACACCTTATACAGTTAAAACCTGCATGTTTTCTGAATATATCTCTAGGCAATTAGATATAACGAGATTGGTAATGAACAATCAATTTAATATATTCAGGCTTTTTGATATAGAGCTCAATGCTCTGCATGAAAAATGTTTATAAACACATACTAATGCAGTTTATTGAACATGGAATCAGCCATGGGCGCAATCAAACTTCATTATTGGTCACTATGAGGAATCTACCCACCAAAGAGAGCTGGTTCATAACTTATTATTCCCTCAACGTCCAACATTCATTCTAAAGAAACCAAAATTGAGTCATTAGCAAAGGCACATGTATGAAGGCAAAATAAAATTATCTAGTCTTGATAAAATTGAAACGAAAGTTAACAAGATGTTTTCCTAGCCAATTGCATCGTGTATGAAAAACAAGTCATTAGCAAGATAAAAGGCCTATATTGGTCAATGAGTGATCAATGTCATTGGGATGAGGACCACAGATCGAATGTATTTTCCTCAGCTCATTGTTTGTGTTTTAGTTAGTTGTACCAATTGGATAAGTGGAATGCTTTGTGTTTGAAGAGCAGCAGAAGAATTTTTCCATTTATGACTTCCATAAGATCTATCAAATTAAAGAACATAATAATTTGCTGCAACTTGAAAATACTTCCTTTTTCTTAATGGGAGACTATTTTTCCATCAGTGATCATTGTCAAACTACATATAGCTTTGATATATGCTTATCATGTTGTTTTTCAAAATTCTCTCAGTATTCTCAAACTCAAGATCCTTTCAGCATCTGAACCATATTTTTCATTCAACATCGCCGCTATATTATCACAAAAGCATTTTCCCTTATGTTGGGTAACTTGGGTTAAAGACTGTCAGAGCAGTATAACTTTGTAAAACATATCTCAATGAATTGCCACGTTAAAATTTATATCTTCCAAGCCAATCCACCCTTTATGTTGTACAGAGTAAAGACGGTTAGTAATTGCGTAAAGAGAGCTTGTAGGGCTGGATGATGATATTAGAAACTCTTTGAAGAACAATATAAAGATTTATTTTCATTGGAAAAGCCTAACTATTATAGAAGTTCCCCGGGCTTACAACTTGTAAACGATTAATTTGAGTATATTAGCAAATGAGAAGGACTCACAATTTTACACTGAAATAGATAGATTCCAAAAGTAAATTTTGTTGTCTTAATTATCAACTGTTTTCAAGGAGGGAAAATAGAGTTGTACAAATGAAGAAGACAATGTACTGGTTGGTATATATTATAACCTCTACTCTGGTAGGGAATAAATGAATACAGTGCGCATTTGTGAACCATTTTTTTCTTCAGTTGACTTTAAATGTATAATAATGAAAGACCTTAGAGGTTAGGCCCAACGTTATCCTATTGTGGATTCCAACATTTGCTTATAAGGTAATGTGATGAGATGTTTCAATAGATCCTATCAATTAAATTGCCTATATTGAGCGTTTCACCAGGAAAATCACTTTTTCGAGCAAATGCACAAAAAAATGTTTTTGCAATAGCAACCAAGTTTTGGGATATGAATCCACAGTTGAAATGTTATACGTGTTGGAACGTACGCAAAAAAAAAGGAAAAAGCAAAGTTGCTTATTAAAAACCTAAAACGATTAAAATTGGCATCCAATCCAGCTCTATTCAGCTCAAGTACAGAAACATATTCAGCAAAACCAACTAATTTGAAATCCGAATAATAATTTACACATAACAAAGTCTGAAGCCAATTAATCAATAAATATTCACCAACCGGTTTTGCAAACTCGATTTTTAAGGAACTTCCATGGAAATAGAAGCCCTGGAGAGCCAATTTCGCGGATCTCGCCTCCTCCATTTCCTTGAACTGCAGGAATGCGTAGTTGCGAGCTGAGTACGTCGTCACGCTATCGATTTTGCCGTATTTCTCGAATAGCGCCTTCAGCTCAGCCTCACTAACGTCCTGCGACACGTTACCGATCCATAGATTGTTCGAGGGAGGGTTCTCCCGCTGCATATCGCCGCCGCCGCCGCCGCCGTAGCCCGGAGCTGGAATCCCGGCCGGCCTCATTAGAATTGAACCCAATCGAAAAGTATGAGGCGGAAACGGAAGGAAGAGATCGACGGAGGTTGAAAGAGAGAAAGAGGGGAATCGATGTAAATTAGGGCTTTCGGAGCTGAGCTGAGAATTGTTCGATTTGTAAAACGCTGCCTTTTGTAACAATCATTCGCATATATACTTATCCTGTATATCTATTTTAGAATTTCAAATATTGTGTTATTTAAGTTTTAACATTTTGGTTTATTACCCTAAGAGCATCAGCTGCGCGGAATTCCCAAAAACACCTCCTGCCACATTATACGGACTTCTCATTGCACTGCCACATTATACGGACTTCTCACTGCACAGTGGCGGAATTCCCGACGGACTTCCCACAATAAAAAAAATTCACAAATTCACGAATTAAACAATTTACGGAATTAAAATTTCGACGCGAATACGGAGAAAATGCAACTTTATTTAAAAAAACATACTTCATTAAAAAAATACATAATTACTATAAAAAAAGTACATTATTATTAAAATAAAAATCGGCTTCTCACTCCTCGGATTCCCTGTTGCCAGTCCCCGCCGCCGCCCCCCTCGCCGTCGCTATCCGACATCTCGTCGAACCCCAAATCGTGCCGCATACTGTTGAGGAGGAGTTTAAGCTTCCGCTTGTAATGGAGGTCGGTCGCTTGGCGCCATTCAACCATCGCACGTAACAAGGTTTCATGTCCCACGATGCGGGCGAATAAGGGGTTCTCGGGATCATTTTGGGGGGTGCTGCTGATTGGGCCTCGGCGGATCCACTGGTGCTTCCTCTCGACATCCGCGTCGCGGACTTTTGCCCAATCGGGCGACGGCGGCGGGCAGACGATGTGGGTGTGGGGAACTCTGACTCAGGAGGGGGGAGTTCCGCAGAACCAGCACTGCTGCTGTACTCTCCGGAGGTGCTGATCTTCGTCCGTTTCGGCCAGCCAGATTCAACACCCGCAGTGAACTTGGGTGAAGACTGCACCACAAGATACACCGGCCAATACTTGAATTCCCCGAAGCCCTTGTCAGCGTCGGGGAACTGCTGATGAGCCAGCAGGTTCACATCCTCTGCAGACATGCCACTGGTTGCCGAGCGGAGGTTGTTTGTGTAAATGCGGGCAAATCGGCTAAGCTGCCTCTTCAACCGATCCCACTGTTTCCGGCATTGCTCTGCGTTGTGAGGCTTTCCCCCTGGCGGTTTGAACTGGAGGTAGCTTTGGCTAATGCGCCACCACATCCGGTTGATGTGCTGGTTCGCCCTGACCTATGGATCCTCCACTACACTGATCCACGTCTTCGCCAACGCGACGCACTCGTCCATGATCCAGACGGTCCTCCTGCAGCGACAGGCGATCCTTGCATCATCCCGGGCATCGTCATCCCCGGCATCTGGGGCATCATTCTGGTACTCGGCCCGGGCATCTAGGGGATCATCTCATACCACTGCGGGTACATGTTGTAGTACCCGGGCATCATTCCCTGTGGCATTTGGGATTGGGGCATCATCCCCGGCATTTGAGACATCGCAGCGGACATCGGCGTACTCCCGCCAATGGGAAATGCGGCGCCGGTGACTCGCTCGAGGCGGGGAATCGTTGTCATGGTGCTCCATTGTTGATTCGAAAGAAAGGTATTTTTAGAGAGAGAGAAACTTGTTAATACAAGTGGTGCAAATGAAATGAAGTTCAACGGTATGTATATTTAGGAACCGAAAAAAAAACATTTAATGAAAAAAAATGGAATTCCTCGGGCGTCAATGCAATGGCGGACGTCCGCACGGAATTCCGTGGAACTGCGAATTCCTTCGCGGAATTCCGTATCCGTGTATGCCTTGCACAATGGCGGACGTCCCCTACGGAATTCCCGCACGCCGGTGGGAATTCCGCGTTGACGTCTGCCACTGCTGATGCTCTAAGGGTGTCCACTATAGGCGGACAGCCTCCTCCCACCCCCCTTCTTGCACAACCGTTTCATAGTCGTGCCACCCGCGTCCGCCCCGTTTCCACGCAATAGGGCGCCGCAGCCCTCGCCCCACCCCTTCTTCCTCAGCCGTGTCCTTGGCGACTCGGCGCCAAACGCCCTTCCGCCCCGATTTTTTGTCTTCTTCGGGGCGGACGCCCCGCCCACTATAGACAGGCGCGAGGCTTAGCCGCTTCCAGGCCCCTATAGTGGACACTCTTAGATGTTTTTCTTCCTAGAGTTGAACATTCAAATTTCAAATCGATTTTTTGTCTAAATCGATCCGATCTAAAAATAAAAAAATTATGAAAAATAAATCTAATCTGATCTGAACTGACCAAAAATCTGAATCTGAAAATCTGAAAATCCAATTCAATTCGAATAATCTGAAATTATATATAAAAAAATAAAATCTAATAGTATGAAAATCTAAAAAACAAATAGAGATGTCACATTTGAGAATGACATTAAATTTTATGAAATATTGTTCAAGGAGGGCATTAGAATGACAACTAGAATTAATGTGATAATCATATAATTCAATTACAATAAAAAATATGTTGTGCATATTCAATTTGAGAAACTATCATTTTAAGATCAAAAAATATTATTTTCAAATTTTATAAGGGTATTTTAGTCAATGCATAGTTAAAAATGGTAGGTAATTGACATGTATAGCATTGCATAAACTCTTTCTCGCTCCTTAAAATTATCTTAAATCTTAAATTACAATAAGGAGGAATGATGTGCTGCGCGCTTTTATATGAGCGCTACCTAAGCTACTGCTGACATGGCACTAACATAATCATTTTTTATTTTATTTCATATTAATTTCTTTCGTTTTCTCCCACAAGGCCACAAACACGAATTCTGTTCTTCCGCCATGGACATACCAAAAAATTCATTCTAATTGAGATGTTCATCCTTCTGTGCAAAACATTTAAATTCATAAGTCATTTTGTTCCGATGAGTTTTCGCCAAAACGATATCTGCAAATTTTGCATCCTAGTACAGTAGTACTCTTCTTCTCCTTTCTCTGCAGATTCTCCATTTTCTATGCAATAAAAAAAGCAATATCTCTTTCATACTTGTGTAAAAAGAATAAGAAACCAATTATTATGATAAAGGGGTGATTGAAATTTTTCATTTTGGTAGTGAAAAATAATTGCAGAAATTTTAGGAATTATTCAATATCACCGTACTCATTCCTTTATTTTTCTTCAATGAATTTCTCTCCTCAATTAAAAGATATCACTGTAATATTCCTGCGCAATTCTCTTTCTTCTTTAATTTTCTTCTTCTCAATTCTTTATCACAATAAAGAATACACCAAGAATGATAAAACATTCTGCAATTTTCAATTTTCTGACCACAATTTCACTCTTGATTTTTTTCAACCTTTCTCTTTCTAGGTGATAATTATCGTCAGCAGCTATCCTCCTTTGACAGAAATCAGAAAGTTGCTAAATGTAACCATGGCTTCTGACTGTGATTTAAAAAATACTAAGAATTAGGTGGAGAAAATTGTAGAAGGGAGATAGGAAGAAGATTAGAAAATTGTTGAATGTATCTATAGCTAATGACTGATAAAAAACCAGAATTAGGCGGTGAAAATTGTGGAAGATACGTAGAGATCAGATCTTTTTTTTCAATTTTGCAGAGAGATGTAGGTATTCGAAGCAGGGATTTGGATCCCCTGCGGTGCACAGCACTGCTGTGCACCTCACAAAACAATAAAAAAAATATATTTTTTTTATTATTAAAAAATTATTTTGTAAGGTGCACAGCAGTGTTGTGCACCGCAGGGGATCCAAATCCTCGAAGCAGAGAGGAGAGAGAAATTCAGAAGAAAATAAAAGGAAGGAGTGCATGAGTAGTGATCTGGCATTGTCGCTCAAGAGTCGCCCAACAGATCAAGACTCTTACAATAAGTATCTCAATTATTTTTTTCCAAAAAATATATCAATTTAAATATAGTTAAACGAGGATAATAAATGTAGATTCGTCTCATTAACCACTGTATTACAAAGTATATGATCGAAAAAGTAATCATATAACATAGTTTTCAAATAATAATTGTAGATACTACTCCTACACAACATATTATACTCACTAGCAGTGTTGTTAGGGTCGCGGGGCGCCCCGGGGCGATGAGGGGGGACCCCGGGTCGCGGGGCGATGGGGCGACGGGGCGAGAGACCCACGAATCGGGGCGCCAGAATAGCCGAATGCTGATTATATTTGTGTCTCTTTTATAAGTTTGTTGCTTGAATGTTTATCACATCAAATAAATCTACATACATCATTACTCCATATTAAAAAAGAAGATTATACGAAAAATATAAATTTTTAAACAACATAACATAACTAAATAACTGAATTTTATTATAAAAAATCATCAAAGTTCTAAAAAAAATTGCAAAATATAAAATAATTAACTAAATAATATCGTAATTTATAAAATGTAATTTATAAAATCGCAATTCTAAATTAAACAAATAAATAAAGCGTCGTTGCAATTCTCTAAGAAATTAGTTATATAGTTAAATAAAAATCAACATATATTTAATTTAATTAGAACATCACAACATATTTAATTAGATTTGAATGTAATTTTGATTGGTAATTAAAGGTATTTTTTATTTAAATTAGAACATCACAACATTATTATAGTAAAATACATATATTGTTAGTCAATTTTATGTATACAATTCAATAACGCTAAAAGAAAGTATGAAATCATTCTTAAATTCGATTTATATATAATATTTATAATTTTATATTTTAAAATCTAATATTCTCTTGTATTTTCAAATTCATAATAATATGAAAATTAAAATAAGAAATTACTATTTACACACATATACACCAGTCAAGAGTGAAGACCAACTAGCAAAACAGAAGTGGCCCCCACCTCATTCTCTCTCTTTCACTTTCCCTGTAATCCCTCCCCCATTCTCTCTCTACGCTGGTTCACTTTCCCTGTAATTCTTCCCCCATTCTCTCTCTACGCTAGTTCGTCAGTGAAACCGACGATCTTCATCTTCTTCCTCGCCCCAGCCGCTCGCCCTAGCCGCTCGCCCCAGCCGTCTCAGCTGCCCCAACGGCGGCCCCTGAATCTCGTCCCACCCTCCCACAATGGGACGACGTCGGTCTCGACCCTTGCGACCCGCGACCCAAGCGCGCTCGGGGCGCGATTTTAACAACACTGCTCACTAGTCACTATCTTTATACACTACGTCATAACATATTATCCTCATTATCTATACACTACTCCGAGCATATAAAATGACCATTTCATTATATTATTTGAAATTGCACCAATCATCTAAAGAAATATACTAGTGACACCTCGAATTAAAGCAAGAGATTCAAATCTTAGGATATCTATGATAGTATTATACCATTGTAATCTAAACAAGCTAAACTATATATCTACAAAAGTTTGTTACAGAGTTACAAGAGTAAGGTTACAAAACGATGGGGGTGACCCAGATCTTATTGCCTGTCATCTAACAAACTACGGTTAGATCCCTTCTCCGTCAACGGATTGTAGCTAGAGTTAGGTTTTGGCAATTTGCTAGCCAGCAAGATTGTTAGCTTACTGGCAATCATGTATATGATTACTGCTATCTCATCAATCTTCTCCTCGTATTGTTCGTACACGAAGCACACACTGAACACAAAGACCAAAGCTGCAATTGATTGACCACGAAGAGAAATCATTAAAGGATATCAAAATTTGAAACCAAGTCAAGCGCATATGATCAAAAGAAATAGCACTGCTGTCCACGACGTACCAAGACCAATGGCGTGGACCAAGTACTGGGAAACAATCCACTTGAAAACATACATGAAAGATGCAACCTGTAATCAACAGAAAACAAATTAAAGCTATCTACATTTTACATTAGCATTGGATACACTGGAGATGATAAAAATGACAGAAAGCACAGAAGATTACTCCAAGCAATGTGTGCCTCATCAGTTATGTGAGAAACTTCTACCCCCACGAACAATCAAATATAAAAAAAATCAACATGAGCAATTTAGGAACAAAGGACGCTCTTATATTAAAGGCATGTTACCAAATGCTTATTCAAGAAAGTATATCAATTGGAAAAAACTCATCTACCATCAAGTCTTTGCAAAGGACTGAATTTTCACCATTTTGGACTTAATACAAACCATTTCAAATTAGGAAAAGTTCAGTAAATACATACCTTAAAAAAGATAAGCCAATCTTCTCCTTGAGCCAATGACTTGATCAGGCACTCCACCTTATCCCACATACATTTCATCGCGAAGAAAAAGCTTCTCACATTAACTTCTGAGATCTCAAAACACGATGGTGGTAATCTAAGAACTGTGGATCCATATCTGTAGAACATGTGTTATAAATAACTGAACATGATTTCAATAAAAAATACGATGTTGAAATTACGCGATATATTCACTCAGTGATAATAATGCTGAGTATTTTATTTTATTTGTAGAAAATATTGTAACCTGCCAATCAATCAGATGCAGTTGTTTGATTCAGAAAAAAGTCCAAAACCAGAGTACGATAATGAACATGTGAAAGACATTGCTACGGCATTATATGGAAGAATAAACATAATTAATCTTCGCAGCAAAAAACAACCTCATATCCAAGAGAAGAAACTAGCAGAGAGATATCTGACAAGCAAAGAGGATAGTTTAAATCAAACTTACCCAGACAACTGTAGAACATGGTGCCCACAAAGTAATATGATGGTTAGCAGCAGCAGTTGGGCAAGAGATGAAACAAAAGTATTCCCAGACAGGAAAAACCAATAATACATAAAACCAAGCAATGCAAAACATATAAAGGTCTTCCTCTCATCACGCCACAGCAAAATATCAGCAACTGCAGCAAAATAGCACAGTGTCACCAACGTGACAGAGATTATAAAAAAAATTTACGCATCTCTTTCCGCAATACCTAATTGCATCCCATACAGAGGATGTGGC
This sequence comes from Salvia splendens, assembly GCF_004379255.2. Taxonomy (NCBI): domain Eukaryota; kingdom Viridiplantae; phylum Streptophyta; class Magnoliopsida; order Lamiales; family Lamiaceae; genus Salvia; species Salvia splendens. The sequence goes on from NC_056048.1 coordinate 28,273,394, forward strand.
ATCTATCCAAAAGCGAGTGGGTGCTTTGTTGTTTGGGGGTGGGGGGGGGGGGAGAGTTAAGATACTTCAGTTTATAGAGGGAAAGGAAAGGCTTATGCTATCCATTATGCCAAAGATTCAAGTAACACAATATTTTATATGATAAGAGACAGTGCAGTTGAATTAGCAAGGCCACTGATTTAACAGGGACTTCTGTTCCAAACATCATCTAATTGAATTGACAAATTGAAGAAACCTAAAAGTCGAGAACAAAAAATATATGACTGCATTGTGATACCATGGACCGGAAAATAAAACCAACCTTGTCCACCGCCTAACAGCTTTTCTATTTTTGATGGTTCATCGCTGCATCTGTATCTCATAAAAACTGGCTCTATGGCCAAATCGGAGAATGAATCAACAGTTAGTGTCATCGCTTCCTGTGACAAACAACAGTCCCCACTTTAAGGCATTTATTTGGTGATCAACCTACTCAAACTTGGGATGTGTACTTCCCAAGCTACTGGACAAGTACATTGGTGACATAAATTGTTAAACAGGAAATCTTCATTCTAGGAACCATATTCCAGATGCAAGAAAAACTATACAGAATAGCTGACAAAGATCTATATTCTGAAATATAAGCGTCAATAAACTTTTTGTATATGTAAGATGCACTGATGCAATGAAAAATAAAAGAGTAGACAAAATTGAGTGACTTAAAAAATAGCAGTTTAACTTCAAAATGTTCGACCTGACTTTAGTTCTTTAACGATAAAATACCAACCCATCCCAAATTCTCACAACAACTTGCTTAGATAAAGAATCAATGGACTTAGTCTACTTCTATAGATAGATGAACATGTAATAAGTTCGGAATTTGTAAGGTTAGGGGGACCAAATGTTTAATTTTTACCATGTTCATTTTGTAAGTGTATTGATATATAGGATCCAAAAACACCCTCAGAGTCTTGTATGGGGCCATTCATTTCTCAAGACAACCTGCTAGCATGAGTATTTGATATATCTATCTCGATACACATATACTCATAGTTATTCACAGCCAAGTCATCAGTCATCATTATAGAGAAGAGTCGACACGAGTTGAACATGGAATAACTTGCTTATCCTGTTGACGAAATTATTAGTGGGACTTGCAAGTCATCTTGCAAAGCAATATTCTTTGAGCAAGTTGTAAAATTCATCCTACTTTTCCCTACTTCATCAACTCATCTAGATAAGACCAAACCAACCTTCACAAGTTCGAAAATTAATACTTTCAATATTATTTGAGCAACAAAGATAGTATATAGCTCTTCTAGGTACTTCAAAAGAGAGTATGAAAAGTGAATTTTCTTATTACAAATTATAGTAGGAGATGTTTTTAAAGAGAGAATGGAAAATGTTACCTTCAGGGAAACAACTGGTGAGTAATTAATATGTTTCTGAGCAGCAAGACAACTAAATGTCCTCGTGCATGAAGCTAACTTGTAAATAGAGATAGAAGGATCAAGCTTTTTGAAGTCTGACTTCCGATGAAGCAATTTTATTAAAGAAAATATGTGTTCAGCTACGAGAGGTGGAATATTAAAGAAAGGCCTGCAACAAGATAAGTAAAATGCTATAGATCAAACAATAAGAACATTCATCCCAACTGCAGGCCAGTAAATCAAAATTGCAACACAAGTGATATGAAACCATCAGCACAAGAGGTTGTCCATATATCGCTACAAGCAACCACCTACAGTTCAATTTTCTGGTTATGAAAAGTGGGGGACGGGAAAAAGGGATAAATGTATGGTGGAGGCTAGAGGACTTCGGTTTCTGCCAGTTAGCAGAAAAAGGAAAGGGAAGTAGAAATGCAAAAGGTATGAAACTGATTACTTGTGAGAAAGTTATTAACTGAAAAGGTTTCATTCATCAGGAAACTAGACTTTTCATATCAAAGGGAAGTTTTTGTCCAAGAAAACTTGCTCAATAACAACATTAAATATTCAAAGCCAACTGATTAAAGATTAGACCATCTAATTGCGGGAAAATCGGGTTTCTAGGCTAGTTTGCCTTTAAAATAACGTAAATGTACCCATTTTGTTATCTATTCTATAAATGGGAAAAACGCCACCCTCGTTGGCGTGTTTTTAAGTGAAAACGCCAACCGTATTGGCGTTTTACAATTAAGAACCGTATGTGTCGTCGTATTGCATGTACGTTGAAAAACGCCAATCCCACTGGCGTGTTTAACAAAAAACGCCAATTCGGTCGGCGAGTCTATACAGAATGTTGCCTTCCGTTGTGGAAAAAAAGGCCAAAAATTCTCCAAGTTATACACGCCAGTGGGATTGGCGTGTTTCACAAAGCGCCACCTCCTTCAGCCTATGCGGCACCGATACGGATACGTGTATCCGTATCCGAAGGATACGGATACGCGGGTACGGCTCTTTCCCAAACAACCCAATACGCGGATACGTTTTAACTATTTTTTTTAATAAATAATAATAGTGCATAATAAATTACAAAATTGATATTCTAATTCAACATAGAGACATTAAAGGTCTATTACACTCAGATTTGGAGATGCCATACTGCTGAAATTGAAAGCTCTAACAGGGGAAGGGAGAGAACGATGTCAAGAACCTTGCTGCAGCCGCGCGGGCGTGGGTCGTCGTCGTCGTCGCAGTGGCGGCGCAGGCGCGAGTCGGGCGTGGGGACGAGCTGGGGTAGGGCAACACATTAGCCGCTGCTTATATACTCCTTTCAACAGGGCTCCTTTAGATGGGCTTTAAACTGGGCCGTATCCACCGAAGATACGTATCGAATCTGAGGTTTCCCGGCCCAATACGGCCCACCTCGCGGATACGCCCAGGATACGTATCGTCGGTGTATCCGTCGCGTATCAGTATCGGATACGTATCCGATACGCGATACGGCAACAGGGTGACGTATCGGTGTTGTAGAGCCTTCAGCGGCGTGCTTGAGGTGGTTTAGGGTTTACTTCGAGGAGCTGGAGGAGAGCTTCCCTCGCGCGAGCAACGAGCGGCTGATGCTGGAGAGGGCGGCGGGGAGGGCGGTGGTGGACCTGGTAGCGTGCCCGCCGCATGAGTCGGTGGAGAGGCGGGACGCGGCGGCGAGGTGGTGCCAGCGCATGCATGGAGGGGGGTGGTCGTTTAATGAGGTGAACGACGATGTGAGGTCGCTCCATCCCCACGATAATTCTTTGTGGTAATTAGTCGCTCCATCCCCACGATAAGGAGATGGCGTTTTTGTGAAACACGCCATCAAGATTGGCGTCTTAATTCAAGGTGAAGACGCCAACTCCATAGACGTCTTAATTCAAGGTGGAAACGCCAACCGCGTCGGCGTTTTTCAACGTACATGCAATACGACGACACATACGGTTCTTAATTGTAAAACGCCAATACGGTTGGCGTTTTCACTTAAAAACACGCCAACGAGGGTGGCGTTTTTCCCATTTATGGAATAGATAACAAAATGGGTACATTTACGCTATTTTAAAGGCAAACTAGCCTACAAACCCAATTTTCCCTCTAATTGTTTCATCCACCAAAGACTTCTTCTCTTATGATGGTCATATTTTCTGATAAATTAATTCATAAGGTCTAACAGCCATTCTCCCTGTTCAAAATCTTCAAGAGTTTGGACAAAAGCCTCAATGCACCTATGAGACTGGTGAAGAACTCAAGAAGAGAGGAACCGTTTTGGGAAGTTTGTAGCATCTAACATTCAATGAGAGAATAGTACCTTGGGTGCCCCAAACGATCTAGGAAAAGAAATGCAAATTCCCGAAACTTCATTGGCTCCAGATTTGTTATAAAGAAGGCCTGAAATATATATCAGCACAAAACACTATTTCACAAATGAGAGTGATTGATAATTGACAGAAGAAAGAAGAGCTGAAATTTTGAAGATACCTTTCCAGACACAGTATCAATCCGAGCGCTTAGAGATTCTTCAGCACAGATATGAGCATGAGCAACATTATCAACATATGTGAAGTCCGACACATTGTTTCCACTTCCTATAATAAACTGAAATGAGAAAGCCTATTACTAATTCCAAAAAGTACATACCCAACTCAATTAATAATATAGAACGAGCAATAGGGAAATAGTAGAGAAAGATCCTATGATTTGTACTTTTTCCAATATAATGAGCAGAAGCATGCAACTGATCATTCAGTAGTCAATCATCAAGAGAAACACGTGGCATCTACTCAATGCAGAACAAGACAGTGTTTGGAAGATAAATTAATATCTTTTGCAAAATCTTTGTGAGATAGCAATGTAGCTTCCGCACCTTATCCCAATTGGATTTTGCCATATTCACCAGCAAGGGCATGAGTTGCGGGTCTCCAGGTCCAAATACATTGCAAGGACGAAGCGCACAAGTTAAGAGGTCGTCAGCACCATTTGCAGACAAGATCAGCGCCTCAGCTTGAGTCCTAAGGTCAGCAACCATATCCCAGAACTGCAGCATATGTTCGTGACAAATGTGACTAAGAGAGAGAGAGGGGGAGTAGAAGAGAGAGACAAGGAGTTTCACTAAGACACATACTTGCCCAGAATATGGCAAGGATTCATCTCCACCACATATGTCATGTACATCATCGAAAACTACATCAGCAGAACTGCTGTGTATTAGCCGTTTTACTCCGCATTCTCGACAAGCCTTCACTACATTCTTTGCACCTGAAGAATTGTGACAAATAAGGATTAGTACAAGATGAAATGCCAGTAGACCGCATAATTATTTTATTACCTGGAAAATGAAAAATTACCTTGAACGATTACTTTGTAGCAAAGATAAAAATCTTGGGGAAATAAATCCATAGAGTCAGTAAAAAATACAACTGATACTCCCCTCAAAGCTGCACAGATATGAAAAGGTGTTACTAAGCAGCAACAGAAGAGCAATAAGTGTTCTGTCTTTACAAAATTACAAAGAGGCCTTAACATAAGAAAATGTCTAATGAGATGAAGAACAAAATTGATCGAAATCAAGAAGAGCTAAAGAATAGAATGAACCACAGAATCACAGACAAGGCAAAACTGCATAGAAAATTAGTTTCCAAACTCACTGTAAGAATGAATAAAAGCAATAAGTAGTTGTTTCTTCCAATGACAAGGGTATCAAGTATCTTGTTAGTCATTCTCATAGACATAGTGCTGCAGCTTGGGAAGGTTTTAGTGAACAGATTTCTCTCTAGAGATTGCTTTCTATCAAGATTGTAATATCCATTTTGGTATAAGTCAAGTGGAATGTAGAAGTACAGTAGAGTCATCTTCCCCAACAAAAGCTCCAAATTAAACGGTGTAACTATATAATCCCTACTCATCTATTAGATAAACTGAATTCCTAGTATCATGTGCTGAATTTTCAAAACCTTCAACACGTATCCGTTCAAACTCCAAATACAATCACTAAACTGAACCCTCCATGAGCATTACGTATCAATCGTATTATAGAAACATGCAACTTCAATTCAAGCTCAGAATGAGTACCTTCCACGATTTGGGATTTATCCCGCACATCAACCTGGAAATAAGCGGCGCGGCCGGAGGCGATCGCATCGGTTAGGAGCGGCTCTGTAGGCTTGAGCTCCGGAGACTTATGAGAATCGGCGACTCGGACGATCCAATTACCGAGTTTGAGCAGCCGCTCCACCAATGCGCGGCCGATAAATCCCCGGCCGCCCAAAACGACGCAGGTTTTCGAGTGTTTGTCCGTCGAATCACCGATTTCTTTCGGCATTTTCGAAGAATCGGCCGCGGATGAATCGAGAATCGGAGTGAATAGAATGGGAGAGAGATGAGAGAGAGAATAATGCAGGGGTGGGGGAGGAATGGATCTTGTGTGGTAGGCTCCACAGGAATCAAGTGGTCGGTCGACTGAACTTAATTTTCTATTGGACTTTTTCCTTTTTGTATTATCTGCAAATTGGATTTTGATTATATCTCAAGGAATATTGTAGTATTTGCTAAATCTTTATTGTCTGTGCCTTGTTGGGAATTTTCTTTGTGCAATATTTATAGGTGACAAAAGTTGTTACATTGATAAAAAAAAATTGGCTACTTTTTTTAAAGTATTTTTTACTTTTTATAATAATTTAAGTTCCATAAAATCTAGAGTAATAATCTACAACAATTTGAAATCATTGTTTTGAGTCATGTACTCCAACTCATGCCAATTTCATGAAATTTGTACATAAAAGTCATTCTTAAATATCATCCCACAATTAAAAAATGTGTTTTAAGAGAAGATTTTGGTTTGATGATTATATTTTCCTATGATTTTGATTGGTTGGTTTCATTCAAATAAGAAATTACGTAGCAAAAAAATTCAAGTTAGGTGAACAAATTCAACAAATCAAACTGCTTTCTTCATTATGAGTAGTCTTTACTTTTACAGCCATTTTACCTACTTTTCATTTGCCTCTTCCAGTACTTTGCGTTGAAGATTTCAGTAACCTTTCCAGCATCGATTCCATTTTCTTTTTCCTCCAGTACCCTTCAATTTTAATAAGAAATTTATTTTTAATTTTCAGATTCGTTGATCTTCAATAAAGGTAAGTAAGTATATTTAATTTATACCCCCGGCTTATTAACAAAGAAAGTTAACTTTATTTTCCAAAGTTACACACCACCAACTCAGAGGGATAAAAGAGAAACCCGATATTTCATCATTTGATAAAAACAGAGAATTCTTGCCTTCCAAACAAAGCAAAGTTCAATCAGAGCTTGGGATCCAACACACTGTAAAGGACCTACCTTATACATACATTACTCTGTCCATGTCACCACTTTCTTTCTCCAACAATGCCACAGTATGAGTCGTCTTCACTCCACGAATCGAGTTTAGCAGACTTCTAGAAAAGTCAGTGTCGCTGGTAATATACCTCCCTCCAGTCTCCTTATCGACTCTAGAAGTTGTCCTTGGCTTGACGGATGGCACCTAGCACCTCTGCATCATCTGCAGACTCGGGTATTTTGAGTGACTTCCGAATTTCCACACTTGATGTACGAAGAAACGGGTTACACAGCTTCTCGTTTCCTAATGAGGTTGGGATCTGGTGCACATAAGAATATCAGACAGTTTCTTGACATACAATTTAGAGAGAGAAACCATACTTCCGATGAAAATGTTTTTAGTGTTGCAAGAAATTAGACGAGGAAGTAAATGTGTCTCAGAGACACTGACACTCCACAGTTTTCATCAACTAACAATCCCTCTCTGCCTTAATGCAGCCTACACTATCAATTTGTGTGCAGCTATGCAATCATATAGAGTTCATAGCGTTATACTGGAAAATTGTGTGCACGATTCAATAAGCTGAAGAGCATGCGCATTTACAAAGTTAAAAAATACTATGAAAAAAACCTTGCAAAAAGAAAAACATAGCAAAGTATTTCCCCGTGTTTTAATAGAAAACTTAGTGTAAATAATAAGGCTACAGGAAATACCGTTGGGAGGCCCTTATTACGGAGGTGAGCTATGAGGGAAGCATACGACTTCAACTCCTCATTTTGAGGTTCTATAGATAGGGCGAACTTTGAATTACTCTGTTCAACATGTCACGCCAATAGTCACAAGAAGCAATTAGTTTGAGAAAATCATGGGGCACAGATATATAAGCAGGGCACTCAAGCCTAAAAATTAGGACTGCCTTTGTATCTTGGGCCAATCATAAAAGATTTGAAGTTAACTTACCAATGTGTATTCATGACCACAGTAAATATTTGTGTCATCTGGCAGCGCCACAATCTTCCTCAAGGAAGAGAGCATCTATTTAAGAAGCCATGCACAGGATGCCGGTCAGATATGTATCACTAATGGCACTTGGACGCAAGTTTATACAGGCAAAAAGATGTGAACAGTGAACAGTGAACAGTGAATGAAACAATATTGTAACCTTACAAGAAACGTAAGTCATCATAATTACCTGCGCGGGAGTCCCTTCAAAAAGTTTACCACATGATAAACTGAACAAAGTGTCTCCAGTGAAAATTGACTTCGATCCAGGAAAGTAAAAACTTATATGACCTGATTGCAGAGATCAATAATAGGTAAGGCAACATCGTGAAAATAATGCCTGCTTGTACTTGAGAACAAATAAAATAGAAAGAAATGCCAACACCTACTTTTCACTCCTCACCATACTTAGTGATTGAGTTAAAACAGTACTCCCTCCATCCCTAGAAAGATGACCCCTTCCTTGCGCAACACGAGATTTTATGCAGTTTTATTTTGTGTGTTGAGTGGAGAGAGTAAAGTAAGAGAGAGGGAATAAAGTAGAGATAGAGGTGTTTCCATTTTAAGTAATGGGTCATCTTGCCTGGGACAAACCAAAAAGGAAAGTGGGTCATCTTCAATGGGACGGAGGGAGTACATAGCACAATACCCACTAGGAACAAAAACTGCAAATGATTATATCCAAACATAATACATGCAATCTTTAGCTTTCTAATAATTTTATGGGAGGGCTCAAAACAAAGACCTAGATATGTCACTAATTAAACAAAAAGGGCAAGTGAACTCAGAAAAATTTTTACAGCTGATATACTTCAACTAACGACACATGATGCTAATGAGTGAAGCATTTAAGTATAACCTTTTGTGTGGCCAGGGGTCTCCATCACAAGCACCTCATGGCTTGCAAACTTCCATTTGTCTCCATCATTCAAAGCTATGTCAATGCCAGGAATTCTCTCCTTGTCTAGACCAGAACCAATAACCTACATAAAATATATAGAGGTGGCTCTGATATACTTCATTAAAGAATGATAATCAAGAAAATACTAGCAAATGAGTAACACATATTCACCCTTACAACTAATTATTAAAAATAATAACTAGTGACAAATTCTAAGGTAGAACATTCTATATAAAAGTAGTAAAAAATATTACCTCTGGAAGTTGGGTGCTAAATGCTACTTTGACTATCATGCATGGTAAGATTGTCAGGGTCAGTAATTAGCTTATTAAGAACAGATCCACTTATATAGACACACTTGAACAAGTAGATTAAGTTATTTAGGGAGCTTAGTTTCCCACCTATCAATTGGTTCATCAGAGCCACACTATATTTTTCGTAAAATCCTATTGGAGGATGAGAAAACCCAGTTTTGCATTGCAGATGTAGGCAAAAGTTCTGAAGCATCCCAGAATTTACAAAAGGTGTATAAGAAGTTATGAACCAAAAGTCACATTTGTAGTAATGCCAAAAAACATCCTACCCAGTACAATTGATACGTTATAATCAGCTGAGTTACAATCGATAGGTAATAATAGAATGTGTTTGATTTGATAGGCATCCATCTTATGCGATTTTATTTTGTATTTCTATGATACTAGGTTGTTCATTTTGATGGTCAAATGCTACCAAAGGTGGAGTGTGTCATACCTTTGCACCATACCTTTCTTTTAAGTCCAGGTTGCCACCAGTATGATCATAATGATGATGAGTGTTGAGTATGTAATTCAAATTCCAATTTTTCCTGTTCAATGCATCTATGATAGGAACAGCTTCCGAAGGATCAACCACTCCAACAGTTCCAGTGTCCATATCATGTAAAAGATAAGCATAATTGTCTTGAAGACAAGGTACCTATGAGAAATGAATAATAAGTAAGATATTTACAATTGTTTAAGCTTTCCCTGGTATACAAAAATTAAAAACACATCACACTTAGTTGCCAAAAGTGCATACAAACAGGTTCTTTCTATGTCTCTTGAAATTGATTTGAGGTCAAAAACAGAGACAAATGCAACACTGCCCTCAGCTTACCCACCCCTCGAAAGCAATAAGGTCAAAATCATATGTCCAGTGTTCCTATAAGACACTGGGAAAAACACAATCTCTTCCTTGATCCATCATGAAATGAGCCAACTATTATTATTTAATCATAGATTGTACTGAAACTTCAGACACCATACTCACCTGTTCAATTTGCAAGCTGTTTGACATATTTGTGATACTGCAAAAATTTGAGACTCCTCCAACCGTCCGGCTAACACTGCGTAGGGTTTTGAATGGCATTGAAAAAAGCCTCATAAATCCATACAAAAGATTCTTTCTAAGGCAAAGTTGTCCCATTCCGGGCCACACACATAGCTCCTTCTGAAATGACAATACAACAAACTGATTTAGGTAAATCAAAGGAAACACCATTTCGTTGTATTTCAGAGCAAAGGGATCAGAGAAGTTGATTTTGAAACCAAAATTAGAGTTTAAAAAACAACTACAATTGCATTCCATCACCTAAACAACATACAAAAGAAGAATCCCAAATGAGGCCCAAAGCTTAGTAGTCATTAATATCCAAACCAAAAATATTAATGACATGCTTCAGATATACAATCAAACACATACTTCTAATACCAATAGGCACAGCCATCTTGAGAGGCAAAACAGTTAATTCACAAATCAAACTTGATAACTAAGACAAAAGAATGGGAAAAGGATCAAATATCATGAACTAGTGAATGAATCTAAAATAATAGTTAAAGACATGCAAAATTGAGAACTCATTTCACTTACAACGGTCAGAATGTATAAACATGTTATTCAAACACAAACATCAGAATGGCTGCCTACACTAAAACTCAAATAATGATAAAAATAGCAAGCAAAAATTGGTAAAAATGATACAACAGTCAACCAACGATCTAGTCCTCCAGCTTATGAATCATCATAATTTACCAAACAACGGGGTTAAACATTACGTAAACACAATGATCAATCACACTACCTAAGATTGAGTACTCACTTCACTATACATGAGCAGAAATATGTAAACAGAATATCTGAACACATATACATCATCAATCATCATAGTCGTTCCTCTCAGCTAAAAGCCAAAACAATAAACAATAAACAAATAAATAATCCAACAATAAAATATTGAAAGAAATCGGAATCACTGATTAAAGAATCTTCAGTGAAACCCCCAACCGACAATTTTCTCACAGATGTGAAAACGTAAAACACGAATCACATTCACAATTCTCCATCCACTAAACGATCCCCACACAAGCACATAATCAGCGAACGATTGAACGTGAACAACACGCAAATGAACTAGATCGCAGCGGTTTCCTTCAATTAAAAACCTAATACAAAAGGTATTATAGATACTAGAAACTTATAGCTCAAATCCCCAAACATATCTCGCCATTTGGTTACCGAATTTGAATACAGTGTGAACCATAAACCCGAAATAAGACTCACAATCTTAAACATTTGAAAACGATACATAATTAGGGGAATTTGAAACTGAAACAAAACAAAAATTGAGAAGAAAAAAGAGGAGACCCTGGGCCTAGAGTGAGGGAAGGACGCCATGGCCTTAGGTACAGCTCTACAGAGGATCATCTGCATCTTCTAGTCATGACACAGTCGCCTTTTCTAGCTTTTTGGTGAGTGGTAGGAGAGAGAAACGACGCGGATATCACACCCACACTCAAAACGCACCGCACAACCAACAATAATTACACTTACTTTCTTTAAACCAAAAATATTTTTCAGGAGAGAGAAAGGTGAATCAGATCTATAGAATGACAGGGAATGCCATATATACTTGAATTTTATTTCATTAAAAAATAAAATAAAACTCATATACATAAAACATTACATCATTAATTTTGAAAAAAAATTATATAATGTACTCCATAAATTAACCTAATATTCCAATATTAGTAGTACAATTTTTTCATAATTCACAAGTATAAAAAAAACACAAATACTACTGTGAATCCCCAATAGCCACACTTTTACCTTGTCTCTAATTTGATTACTTAGCAAAACCAAAGACTCGGTTATAGGTCAAATGCATTTTTCATATTAGGAGAATACACTGTGCAAATTGTACTTAAATTTATTTATTATAATTAACTCAGCCTGTAAACTAAAAAATTAAAATTGTAAATTTCATCACAATAATAAATTAGTACATTATAAAATGTAGAAAATGTTATATAGTCGATGATACTTGATAGTAATGTATAGAATCAAAAATATCATCAATATCGTTTCAAATATGAGTAATAATTTTATTGTATATATGATCATATCTATAGGTGTGTATAACAACAATTTAAGTATACCACAATAAATTTGATTTACAAAATACTATTAAATGATAAAAGTAACTTAATTTGAAGAGTAAATTATAATTATTTTTTACAATTATCATTTTTTGCATACTAGTTTTTTTAATAAAGGATTACCAAATATTACTACTATAATAAAGTATGTGAGAAAAAGAGAAAGTATATAAAAAAGAGAAATAATTTTTTGGAAAAAAAATGATACAACTATCTCGTCACAGCTCAAAAGGAATACAATTCAACTATTTTAAGACAATGAGAATAAATTTATTTGATTACTGTTTATCAAGATTTTAGTATTTTAAAATATTTTTATTTTCAATTCTTTAAATATAGAGTATTTTTTATCATTATTAGTGTTTTGATTATGCTTTTATTAATCTTTTATATATTTAGTAGTATAATTTTATTTATTGGTATCGGTACTCTTTTAGCTTTTAATGTAAATAAAACTAAAATAAATTTATGTCAGCAAATCATACAAATTAACAATATTTTAAATGATTTATCAATAGCATGAAACAAGCAATTAACAAATCCACGTCAAATATATAAATAAATTAGATCACAGAGATTTAAAACTTAGTTTGAGAAATCAACTTCTTTACATTTTGCTATTAAATAATGGTAGTGGTGTCTAATATCTTTTGTCATTTATTTCTTCACCAATAATCATGTTTCATAATCTCAATGCATATATATAGATTATAAGTATGCATAGATATAGATATAGATATAGATTGTAGTATGTTTTTTCATTATTTACAAAGCCTCTAAAATCCAAGTAAAATACATTTTTAGTGGATTTATTGTAAGTCCCTAAATTTATATTTTATTGCAGAACATTGAGGACCTAAAACGAAAAAATGAAAAATATTTGTGATATTGGATTAAACCAATGTTTTAGAAACAAAAAAAGAAGCAAAATTATAGTGGAAACATTAATTGGTAAATGCATATATTAGAGACTTGATGAATAATATGTGCAATTATGGAGTCTTAATATGCATCGAGTAAAGAGAATGTGGGGTTATATTAATTTTGACAGCTATTGGACTTTGTTGGCCACCTACTAACTACAACTGAACTTTTAATTTTTGGTCTCCTACTTGGATTACTCTTATTTTCTTTACAAATTTACATTTTTTTTTAAAAAAATTAACTCTTATATAAGAGAGGAAATTACAGCTGATGTCAAGAGGGTTGCAATAATGTCTAAGCTCTTTAGACCTAGGACAAAGGCTCTACACATCAAATTTATGAGTTGACAAAAAGAGTTTTATATACATAAGAAAAGTGCTTTAAATAAGAGTTGAAATTTTGGTATATAATTAAACTTTGATGTGCAGTTGTAGTATAGTTGTAATATTAATTTATTGAAAATGATAATTCCGGGAAAGAACAACCCTGCGAAAACGAAATTTAGGAATATGTTAATTTAGGTCGATTTAAATAGAAAATACGTAGTTATGAAAATATAAATATTTATGTGATGTCATGATCAAAATCAATCGTATTTATTGGTTGGCTAATAATGGACACTCAATTCTAAAACCCCATCTTTCTAGATACGAATTCCGGGTATTTATATAGCGAATATACGTTTTCATTTAAACAAAAAATATTTGTATAGTAAATACAGATTGCGACTTACTACATTTTTCGGATTATTTATCCTTTAGCGTTGAACTATTTCTCTACTCAAAATCATAATTATCTCAATTTTATTATTAATTGTGCCATAAAGACCGAGCACACTCTCATGGGTTATAGTAGTATTTTATTTTATTTTATTTTATTTACATGTATATTATCTTCACCTTTTCAGGTGGATAATTTAGTTTTGATAGTTCATAAGGTAATTGATATCTTGCTTCCTAAAAGGCTAAAACCGAGGTATGCTCAAATAAATTTTATTTAAATCAGAATAAGTTTTAAAATTTTATTTGTATAAATGAGTAGAATCCGAAACTATAAATGCTGAACTGCATTCCATAAAAGCCAAAGGATTTTTTTCTGGAAGCATAACTTAAAGCTCATCCTGCAATCAAGAAAATGATGACAATAAGCTTTCATAAAGAAACTGCATGACTGTGTGTCTCTGTGTGTGTGTGTGTGTGTGTGTGAGAGAGAGAGAGAGAGAGAGAGAGAGAGAGAGAGAGAGAGCTGACATGGTAGTCATCCAAGTAATCATCAGGATCATGCTGCAAGAAAATGATTCAAGTAAATAATAAGTTGTAATTACAAACTAGTTCATTAAATCAATCAACAACAAAGATCAATAATGAAATGAAGCTTCTTTCAACTACCCCATTGAAACTTAATATCCCTTCTCTGTAAAAAACTTTATTTCATTCCTTTCTTTGGGGTAAATGAGTAAGTTAATGTATGCTGACTAACTGTATGCAGAAAAAGTAAAAGCAATGTGATAGTCAGAGAAACGAGCGAAGGCGATAGAGCAACGTACCCTTCTACGTCGTCGATGATCCTTGTCTTCCTCTTTTGCTCTTTTAGCGTCCTGCATAGACAGTTATCAGAAGAGTAAGGGTCAATTGTAGAAGGTGTTGTAATTGCATCGTTCTAAAAGTAGTGCGGAAACTTACTGCCTCTTCATTTGCTACTCTCACTTTTTCTACCTCCTCAAATGCCTCCTTTTCAATCTGAGGTATTTGAGCTCAACAACATCATACTAGCAATCAAGACAACAGCGTGCAAGTATAGACAATCTAAAAGCATTCTTACCTCCTTGTTTGCCAGTATCTCGTTAACAACTTCTTTTGCATACTGTGGTTCATCACATACCAATATGTTATCAAACACTGAACCAGCCTTCACCTGCAACGACATTGTGTGAGAGTACGGTGTGATGTGTATGAATCTTTATATGGCAGGAGGATAGTTATGCATATATTCTGCAATTGCAATGAATCCTCAACAGAAGGCTCTTTGAACATATGTCTAAGACACTTATTTGCACCTACATATTGCATGATAAAGAAGTGAAATTACTAATGAGATATCCTATTCTTTATATATACACAAACTGACAAAAAAATCTGATATTAAGTAAAGTCATAGTAGCATTATACCTGCCAAACTTCAATACCAACATATTTTATTGGTTTTAACACATAAAGGTCGGGGTCATCTTCAAATTCTGCAGCAAGAAATCAAGAAGATTAGAAGTGCACTTGATTGTTTTGTAGATATTTCCACTCAAGATCTGTAATAACAATGAGTAGAAAGAGCTGTGGCAGCATCTAGCTACCAGCTTACGAAATTTTCTTGTATAGTTGAGGCCTACCAGGGTTGTCAATCCAAGGAATTTTCCACTTTCCTTTGTAGTTCGGGTTCTTGATTTTCTGAAGCAACAGGTAAAGAAAGTTTAGATCTAAATTCTTAAAAATAATAAGCAACTTTGGCTGTGAAGTAAGTGAAATTGTACCTTTGGCTTCCAAGGGCCTTTATAAGCTGGGTTGGGTACTTTTTTCGGTCTCCATATTCCATCCTCATCTTCATCCCAGTCAGCAGGCTACCAACAAAAATACATTAGACTTAGTAGTTAATACCAATCTAATCTTACAAGGGAGTATTAGAGGGAAACATTGTTGTAGGAATGCTACAAGGTACGACAACCGATACTAGCAATGTATTCGTGCTTAAGCTATCAAAATAAAAGTTGGTAACAATTTTCAATAGAACTATTTAACGCTCAACAAACCTTTCTAGCTTTTGGATCAGATATTTCAGCTGGTATGTTATCATAACCCTGCAATTGTCAAAATGCTTCATGAATTTGGGAATTCAAAGTCCTAGCTGAAGGATAGTACAACATTTTACGGTCTAAGTAAAACTAGAAGTAACATACCTCTGGTTTAACACCATCAGGGTCATCAATATATTCTCTATCGTCCCAATCTGCTGGCTGCAAAAACCAGAGCATAGCAACTGAATTTAGAGTGCTCCCTAAGGGCACGATTGCATAATAAGATGCTCTATCAGAAACCAGAAGTATGTGTATAAAACTGAATAGAGATGGGTATTTTTTTGGTACCTTTTTTGCACGGACATGTTTAATTTTGCGAGGTGGGAGGATGTCCCAGTCATCGTACATGCTTCCAGACTCTCTTTCACGATTATCAACTAAGACACTGTATGTTGCATCAGGTCTCAAGATGAATGTGTAGAAATGAGTCAATTTGTCAGTTTCACATTGTAAATCCTTTTTAATTGGATAATTCTGGCCCTGATACGAAAGTATGACATGAAGCTTCTTGGTCTGAGGGCCGCAAATATCGGGTCCAAACATCAAGCTGCACATTGATAGCGGCAACCACAAGGATTAATAGGTAGCCTATATCAGCACTGAGTTAAAAGAAAAGGATAGAATAGACACATGTAGAGAGGGTAAACAAGAAAATGACTATGGAAGACTTAATAAATTCTGGCTTAAGTTTTCATTCCAAAATATCCACTTCCTATGACCATGCTGTAAACAATAAATTACACATACATGAGAAACACAAAAATAAATGCCAAACTAATATGTATTCTAAAATAAGACTGCAAACACAGAGGCATGTCTCTGAGACTGTTACATATTTCATAGAGCCACATTCGCAATAAATCATGAAAAAATAAGAAACAGTCAATAAGGATAACAGACCTGTATGGAGTGTCACCGCCAAATTTCTTCTGGTTGACATAGCCAGAGAGAAGCTTAATGTAACCGCCACCACATTCAATGTCTTGCTCGAACTTTATAGAGTATTGGAACACAAGGGTTCTATTTTTATTGCTAAATTCCGGTATCTTTGCAGAAATGGCATAGTGTTTGGCATCCTTATACGTTTGGATACCTGCTCGAGATAGCTATATCATATCAGATAGAGCTAGAAGTATCTCATAGTAAACAATTAACTGATTCCTCTATGACATGAATGCATAAAAGAATAACAGAAGTGTTCACACGAACTAATGGCCACTACCAAAGCTGCTCTCTCAATAGCGCCTCTTTTCAGATCAAGTCACACAGTTTCTCTACGGCAAAGCAAGGACTGTAAGTTAGCCTCATAGTGTTGTTATCATCACATGGAACCGATGTTCACTTCAAGGGAGATGCAAAAATATGTATAATGTTCAACACATGTTTGGTAGTATAAGTTTTCCCCAGTTAGTTGTGTCAAGCTCATCTTTCGACACTAGCTACCTCGTCTTCTTCGCTATAAACAAGGACTATATGTATTGTGAATGCACTTCTTCTTCTTTTTTGTTTCTTAGTCACTACATGATACAATGATATAGCATTGTGCATATATTCTGCCTCACAAAAAGAATAGATACTCTCTAATTACTATCTCATAGCAATATCAACCAAACATCCAAACAAGCACATACATACACAAACAAACTATACCTCTGTCATCTGGATCAGAGTTCCATTTTCCAGCCGTGTGCTTGAATGTACCCGCTTTTCCTTCACTCCTTTTCCAGTCAGACAGCACCCACCTACTTTTCCACTCATCTTCAAATCATCAAATATCAACATCAAAACAAATTGAAAAGAAAAATCACACAATTTCAACATGGTTATTTGTGTTCATGACTTATACAGTGGAAAAAATGCTTATGGTCCTAGTTCATCGGTGATATAAACCTAATAGCAATATGCAGCATCAATTCATAAAAACTGCAAATAAATACAACCACTAAGACGAAAAATCACATGATTTTGTTCCGATTCTATAAATTTTTGTGGACGACGGATTAATTTAGAGAGCAAAAATCATTGCTCGCTTACCTTCAAAACGTTCTTCGAAAAATATTTCCGATACAGCGAAGTCGATAGCAATCAGGAAAGTTAACAACAACAGAAGAGACTGGTTAATGCGAATTTCCATTTTTAATCACCAATAATTTCGGAACACTATCATCAATTCTAGCCTCAATTTGGAAATGTTTGTATGTGAAGTGTTAACTGCGAAGATAGAAACAGAGAGTTCGGTTAGTTTTAAATTATTGGAGTGAAGTCAACTCACGAGTCTACTGTATTTTGCAGAGTCAGTTGACTTTAGACAAAATTTATTCAATTCTAAGGGTGTCCACTATAGGGGGCGGACAGCCCCCTCCCACCACCGCCCCCCTTCTCGAACCGCCGCGCCGCCGCGTCAGCCGCGGCTACTGCAATAGACAGCCGCGGCTATAGCCCCACTCCTTCTCTCTCTGCCACCCTTAGCCGCGTCCTCGCCTCGCACGCGGCGATTCCGCGTCCGCCGTCCCTCCCCTCACCCGCCGCGTCCACCCCCGTGGCGGACACCCTTCCCACTATAAGCCGCCCCGCTTCCGCCCCGCCATCGCCCCGCTCGCGGCTATAGCCGCGTCCACGTTATAGTGGACGCTCTAACTTAATAGCCTCAAAATTAGTGTCTTAAAGTTTGAAGTAAGCACATCATTAAACCCATAGCCAATGCATGAAATGAACCTTATCACTATCCACTGTGAGATGTGATCACCTTCGTGTAGTTCAATACTCGAGAAGGAATGAAAGTGGCAAATGATATAGGCAATTTCTGGAGAAACAATAACTCTCCATTGTCGATTTGGCTGGAAAGTTGGATACTTCAATCATCGGCCAACTCCCGGTTAGTCTCACATATGTTAACTTGTTGGATTTGAGCTAAATGTTGACTTGATATTTCTCGCAAAGCTTCCAAATCTCGTGATTATTTAGCTGTTAGGGTAGTCTATTGTGCAAAGCGATAAGATGTATTGCTCTAGAAGGAGATTTCATAAGTTAAAAGTTCAGTGGATTTGGAAGGTGGAAAGCCTTGCGAGCTTCGAAACAGAGGAATAGTCACTATATTGTCTGCAATAACTAGAGATAAGATCGTGCAATTTTTCAGTTCGGTTGAGGGAACTCGAAAACCTGGAGATCAGATTGCCTACGCCACAATAATTCTTTGAAATAGAGCAGTTCATTTATACCTCGTGCATCAGTTTTAAAAATGATCAATGTGCACTAAAACATACGTACAATGGAAGGAAGGGGTAAAAAAGTTCAACTTTGAAATCGGTTTATTTCACCGGTATGCATTTGTTACACTCTGTGTTCTCAAATTCGTGTTATGAACTAAACGTCTTCATAGTGAACTGAAATGTTCGTATAGTGAACTACAAGTTACAACGCCCTTATAGTGAACTAAACCATAAACTATTCGCTATAATGATATTTTGGTTCACCATGTATTTTCAAACGTGTTATGAATGAATTAAAATGATTTTATAGTAAATTAATAATATAGTAATAATTTATATGTAAAATTTAAAATTGCATGAAGATAACCAAGAATGAATATTTCATTTTTTACTATAACATAGGTAAGAATTAACATTGAATAACTTTTTGATTAAAAATCTCCTTCTGACAATGAAAATATTAATTCCTAGGCCCAATAAAATAAGGTACAATAAAATAAACATGGGTCCAATAAATGCATTATAAAAGGGGTTAGAACGAAAAAGGATATCAAAGATTATATTTACGCGACCTTACGTGACTACGTCACTCAATCATATAAAAATAAAATATTTGATTAAAATAAATTATAGTAGTATTTAACTAAGATGCAATTTTACTAATGTTTACTTTATTATCTAACTAACTGAGGATTAATGTACATATCCAGCTGAATCTAATAAATCATTCTATAATCGCCGTGGTCGACATTATAAACATCATAAGCAAACAGACTAGTTATAGTTCAATTTTCATGTATTGATATAGTACTACAGCTTTTTGATTGGATATATAAGTATTGATGTTGACAAAATATCTGGTGAAATTAATCAAGATGGTAAAATACTGTTTTCTTACTAGAATAAATTAATCAATTGAATATGTGTCATATTTTCTTACATGAATAGTTATTAGTAAGAAGAAAAAACCTATATAACATTTTTCTAACCTTGACCATCTCGATTCTCATTTCAACACCTACGCAAAATTTTCCATCTATAAAATTTATAAATGACATACCAAAATTTTAAGTTACTAGGAATCTGAATTTTACTATATAGAGTATAGATAAAGATTGACATTCCTTTTTAAGAATGCAACTAATGCTATACCTTTGAAATCCTTTGAATTAGATTGGATAATACCAAACAATCATGTCTTGAAACACTCATGATTAACCTACCTAAATAGATAATTCAAATTTTAAAAATAATGCCGTAAAATAGGCATGCGTTAATATTCCATCTTGTTCTCGTCGTATGATTGTATCCAGCCCTTAAAATTATTTAACTACATTCCTAATTTACAACTCATAATCATTAAATATAGTTTATTAATTTATTCCACATGAAAACAATTCGAAACCAATACTTATTAGAACTGCTTTCAAAATTACTAACCTTGTAACCTTGTTAGTACTACAATTTACTATACTGTATATAAATTTTATAAACTATCATAATAGCAATTCAACCTTTTGTTTTATTGTAGCAAAGTAGAACGATATAACAACATAATCTTAATCCCAAGTTTAAAATATTACCCAAGTTTTGATATCTGTTTCTTATAACATTATATATTAAGCTTTAGCATTCTTATTAATAAAAATATAAAAAATGAAGTAAGAAATCTTTTATATTTATTGGGCCGAATGTCCATACCCATTGCCTGCCCATATAATCACGTCACTATAAAATAATCGATTCATTTTCATTAAACACACACAAACACACACCGTGTGTGTATATATTTTGTATGTATATACTCATCGTCTCTCTGAAGCTTCCTAACCTTCTCACCATGTGAGATGTGATTCGTCTTCTCTATTTCTCATGTGATAAAGCTGTTTTGGATTCCCCTCACTTCACCTCTTTTAGAGATCTAATCTCGAAGAAAAAACACGGAGAGAGAAAAACGAATTAGAAAATTATTCTATTGTAAGCACTTTCTTATGTCTTTGGTTTTTGTTTACCGGATTTCCTTGCTTTCCAGAATTTTCTATTAATATATGGATGTGCGTTCTGTGGTTCATGTACACATTCCATGCTTTAATGTTGTGAGCTTTTTCTATTTAATTGTTTTAGTGTAAAAGTGTGTTTGAAGCTCATTGAGTAAGCAGATCTTTAGTTGAGTTCATGTGATTTGGTTGTATTTGTGATTAGGATTTGCAATTTAGAGCTGCTCTGATGATTTTTTTTGAAGTATTGATTGTTAACATAGAAATTTTACTTGTTTAGGGTTTTTACTAGCTGCTTCCAGTTTAGGAGATTTACGAGAATTGGAGCGGTCATTTCCGAGAAATTCGAAGAGTTATATTGTTAGGCATTTGCTTCGTTTTTAGTCTTCTGAGCTTCTTGTGCGAACTGAGGTTGGCTTTCTAAGTAAAATTGTTTGGTTTTGGAGATTGTTCATTTTAGAGATTGTGGATGATGGATAAGGATAAATCTCACCATGGGAATGCACTTCCGCCGTTGGGGAGATACCCTGTTTTGTCTCCACCTGGGAGTAGTTACAGTGCAAAGTTGGAGCAATCTGGTTCGTTGAGTTTACCTCCGTTGGGACCAGGCAGTTCATCAGAGCAGGGTCATTTTGGTCATGGTATGCAGTCAGATTCTAGGCAATTTAGCCATGATATAAGCCGCATGCCCGACAATCCACCAAAGAATATTGGTCATCGACGTGCTCACTCTGAGATTCTTACTCTTCCGGATGATATTAGCTTTGACAGTGATTTGGGGGTTGTTGGTGGCTTGGATGGGCCTTCTTTTTCCGATGACACCGAGGATGACTTGCTTTCCATGTATCTTGACATGGATAAGTTCAATTCTACATCTGTAACTTCATCATTCCAAGTTGGCGAGTCGTCTAATGCAATGGCAGTGGAGCAAGGTCTTTCATCTGGTCCCTTGGGAGCAGCTGGTCAATCTTTATCAGAAAAACCAAGGATTAGGCATCAGCATAGCCAGTCCATGGATGGGTCGACTACTATCAAATCAGAGATGCTCATGTCTGGTTCAGAAGATCCCGTGTCTGCTGATGCTAAGAAGGCCATGTCTGCTGCTAAGCTTGCTGAGCTTGCTCTTATTGATCCAAAGCGTGCTAAGAGGTAGCATTTTCATTCTGATTCCATTACTTTTTTCCATGGTAAATTAGCAAAATTTTGAATATGCTATTTGCATCCTGCATGTCCATGTTAATTTTTTGTTCATACTTTCTCAGGTTTACTCAATTTGTATTACAGTTATGTACATCACTATTTGTGTTAAGTTGAAGATAACATCATGCCTTCAACATTAAGAATGTGAAGAATATTGCCAATTCAATTCATTGCTGATCTGAATTGCCAGTAGCCATCTATTTATGTCTTACTATTTTATAGTGCATTTAGCGTGTCAGTTACTATAGGAATGTTAACAGTTAAGTTTCATAAGAACATGTAATTACGAGGAGATAGCCTTAATATCCTTGTGCTATTTTATCTGACCAGCATGTCTTATGCTTTCTTCTAACAGGATTTGGGCAAATAGGCAGTCAGCAGCAAGATCAAAGGAACGTAAAATGAGATACATAGCTGAACTTGAAAGGAAAGTACAGACTCTGCAAACAGAAGCTACTTCGTTGTCCGCACAGTTAACTTTACTGCAGGTGACTTTAGCCTCTTTCCTGCATCAATTATTAGTTCATGCTGGCTGCGAGCTCCAATAATCAATCCCACTTTCCTGCTCCCTTGAAAGAAAGAAATAACTTGGTACATCTTCTGAGGCATATACTTGTTGACTGAAACTTCAAAGGAAGAGTTTAATGAATAATTTAATGAAAGGAAGAGTTTAATGAAAGGAATAATTTGCTGTGTCAGAAATTGGTTAGGGTTTTATGTTTGGGTATGCAATGTGTTATCTGGAAATGAATGTGATTTGGCTTAGCTGAAATGACAGAATTGCACAGTTCTTCTCTTTGGTTATTATATTCATTGTTCGTGTAATCATGCGTGTTTCTGTGTTTTTTCTTTCTAATATTGTTGCCCGTGTAATCATGCACCGACCTAGTATCTTTGAGTATATCTATAGAATGTTAATTGTGTCTTGCATTTTTAAGCAGAGAGATACCAATGATCTTACAGCTGAAAATAGTGAACTCAAACTGCGGCTGCAGACGATGGAACAACAAGTGCACTTACAAGATGGTAAAATATCTACGCTTTAACTATATTGAATAGTACATTTTATCCATCTGTTTCTTGTGCACTCTTTCCTATCTAGCTTTCTTGAAATAATTGAAATAAGAAGATGCAGAATGGGGCTGGGAAGGAAGTAGAGTATTGGCTTTAAAGTCTCAGATAATTTACTCTTGCTAATCTTAGTATGTTGGCTTGAGTGGTTAGATTATTTGACCATTTCGTCATCTATGCATCAAATCATTGCTGAATTTAATTTTCTTAAGAAATCTTTTTCTAAGTGCTTGCTCTAGAGAATTTGTTGATCTTCCAAAGAATAAAATGTATATTTGGATTTCTTTACTACTAATGTCATAGAAGTAAACATGAATCAAGTGAAAAATGAAAATGAATAATAGATTGATGGTACTCTTTGGCATGAACTGTCATAGGATTGATGAGGGAAGAATTTTGGTTGAGTGCTTATATTATTTGAAGATTGAATAACCAATGCATTTGTAAAACCAAAATTGATATATAATTCACATCCTACACAATAAAAGCTAACAGATATTCTCCTTCACTCGAACTTCAGCTTTGAATGACGCATTGAAAGAAGAGATTCAGCATCTCAAGGTTCTAACTGGTCAGCCAATGTCTAATGGTGGAGCTATGATGAACTTTCCTGCATCCTATGGAGCTAATCAGCAATATTTCTCCAACAGTCACACAATGAACACATTGCTGACCGCTCAACAACTTCAGCAACTCCAGCTACATTCTCAGAAGCAGCAGCAGCACCAATTTCAGCAGCGTCAACTTCATCAGTTTCAGCAGCAACAGATGCAGCACCAGCAGGAGCAGACTGCCGATATGAAGCTTAGAAATTCTATGCAATCTCCTATGGAAAAGGACCGTGCCCCCGACTCATCATCGAAGGACTAGGCATGTTTATTGGGCAGAAGGCTGCGTATGTCATGAATCTCTGTTGTGATCTCTTAGCTCAGTTACTTTGTTAGTCCGGTTTAGGTAAAAATGCACAATATTGGTTTTAGTAGGCAGTTTATTCAATTTGAGCTCACTCCATATTTGTTTCATTACTCTCACCTAGTGTAATGAGTTTCGAGTATTATGTTTAGTAGTAAATCTTATTTACTTCACATGACTGTGTTCAATTTTTTTATTTTTAGTAAAAACAATCTTTCAGCACCTTTTTATGTATAGTCAGTTAAAATCATTAATTTTATGTTTGATAAAAGTACTCCATGTCTTATTGCATGATTTTTTGACTGAATTCCCCTTCATAAGAAATTACTATACGTTTAGATAAAACTGAAGGTTTGAATTATTCATATATAGATAGATAACTAAGTGATATTACTAATATTTGACTTAAAAGCAATGATGTCAAGTCAACACACCTCAAAAAAAATGACTGGTGTTAGTACGTTGTAATCAAACATATGACAAAATGTGTTCTTTTAAAAGATTATTATGTTTAACTCGGGCGGTAAAACAGTAATGACAATAATAAAAATAATTGCACCAATATAGAGTATTGTTTTATTTTTATAGCAGGTAGAATATATGCGTTGCTTGACCTACAATATGCCTAACTACATGTGCATGTGTCGCATCAAAACTGAATCAGATATTTCATATTCCATACTTGAATAAAACAAAAAAATGCATTGCAAATATGGAAAAACACAGTGAGCACACTAACTAACGCGCAACATAGAATACTTAAATTGCAATAAAATCTCTCACATGAGAAACCAGATGTGATGTAAATTGTGGTTCACTGATCAATTCCAAATAAACAGTTTATTACATCGTGTAAGTTCAATTGAACACTAGTCCACAGTTCACACAACCTTGTTAGGGATCTGACTGTACCATAAATTAAACAGCAAACTGCCTACATGACTGTATATCCGGGACCTCCGCCGCCCTCCGGTACTGTCCACTCGATATTCTGTTTCGGGTCCTTAATATCACAGGCCTGCAGAACGAAAAGAAAAATCGAACTCATCAACTAGAACAATTTTATCAAAGAATCACAACATTATGATAGCATCAACGGTTCATCTTTTTCATGGTGGCAACTTCACGTTGAGTTGCTTCTGGAAGATTCTTGATACGCGCATTTTCTAACGATTGATGTATGGAGCATACAAATTCGTAACGACTGTACCTTGCAATGCAGGCAGTTTTGAGCATTGATCTGTAGCTTCTGATGGCCATTTTCATCTGTGGTGTACCTATGATTCGTGCAAGGATCATCAACGAGGACTGGGGATAAACGGGTCGGATTGGATGATTTTGTTATTAAGTGTACTTACTCATAAACACGAGCTGGGCAATATCTTGATTCAGGTGCAGCGTACACGGGCAAGTTTACAAGTTCAGGAATTTTTGGGTCCCTCAGGCGAAGGTGAGCTGGTTGGTCGTGGTCGTGATTTGTACTGCTCCTGAAAGAAAGTGAAAATTGAAATTGGTAACCATGTCATAGCAGGATTAGCAGAGTTCAAACATGACTATATAATATGAGAGAGAGAGAGAGAGAGAGAGAGTGCCTGTACAAAGATGTTGGTACGTCAAAAGATATAACGCCATCAGGCTTTGGGTATTCAATCGGGTTCCACTTCTGCGCTTCCTGCAGTTTCAAGTATGACGAAATAAGTAAAGAGCATAGTCGCCGCCTTCACTTAATAGGTAATGAAAAATAAGTATATAAATAATGGATTCATGATTATTAGTCCCAACTAAAGCAAGAACAGTGAACCATGATTATTAGCTCTTACATCTGTTGCCTCGTGATCAGGTTTTCCATGCTTCAGTGTCCAGGGAGATCTACCCTTCATTATATAACTGGATAAGGAAGCACCAAACAGATGGTAACGTACCAGCTAAAACATGAAGACAAAGTCTAGAACAACGTTTGACAAAGAAGCTTTTGATGAAATGAAGGAATAGTTAATCTTACTGTTCCAAAGCACTTAGTGCTAGACCAGGATATAGACCATAATCAAATGCCTGCAATATAGTAAGAGATATTTTAGTTCCCTTAAATAATTATTTTTAAATAAATCATAACACTCACCGGACGATAATTTCTTGCACTGTGAAGCTCTTTCCATATCCAAGAACTTCTTAAACTGTCCCAGAAGGCTTCTAATGATGAGCCTTCGCGAAGTGCTCGGAATGCAGATTCCGCAGCTAGCATTCCTGATAAAGAAGAGAGAGATTTAGATTGACACAATAGTGAAATAATGAAATTAAATAAGATAGGCATTCTCTCAGTCCAAAACTGACCTGCCTCCTTTGAAGGGAAAGAGCAAAACATCGATAGTGGGAAGCTTTTCATTATTTTTGAATTTGGAAAATAATAATTTAACAAACAATACGAAGAATTTTTTATTATGATTTCTCTTACAGCAATGCCCATCAGATGAAACTTTAATAAAAATATATAGATCAATACCTGATTTCATAGCAGTGTGGGATCCTTTTATTTTTGGTACGTTTAGGAAACCAGCCGAACATCCGATGATTGCTCCACCAGGGAAAACTGGATATGGTATGGACTGCAATATAACGAACATCATATATTAATTGAAATATGTTTAAACACATAATGTATTTTAGAAAATTAAAACTTTTCTTCCAATGACCATATAAAACTACGATTGATTGTTTCAATTCTTCAGTTATTTGTTATCTCTTTTGTTTTTCATGTCCAGTTTCATTGTAAGTTGGAGAAGAATGAACTGCATGATTCACCTGGTAGCCACCTTCGTTCAACGTTCGAGCACCATACTCAAGGACAGTACCTCCTTCAAGCAGAGGCTGGATTGCAGGGTGATGCTTAAATTTCTGAAGAGAAAGAGAAAGAGAAAGAGAGAAAAAAGATAGATCAGTACCATATTCAGAACTCTCATGAAAGATCAGTAAGCATGCTTTAAGCAAAATTTTCAGTTTGTTGATGAACGAGCTGGTCAAGCTTTACCTGAAACTCTTCATAAGGATTCAAGTAAGGATTGCTATAGTTCAAGGCAACCACAAATCCAAGAGCAACCTAAGGAGAGGAAAAATATAGAGAAACCCAAATTTTTATAAACAGCTCAAGACCATCATAACATCAGTTATCCACATCTAGAAATGTTAGGATCCCATATCGATTCCACACAAAGCTACAATCTTGTGATGTCTTTGCATAAGAAAACTTTTTGGGAATAAGGAAGGCATGTAGAACTAGTGCATTGCAGAAATGGAGGATACGATTAAAGCAAGTGGCATGCTGTAATCGTGGGAAACTGGAACTAAATAAAATGCTAGCAAATAAAAGCTATTGATAGATGGGAAATTACAATTTTTTTGTCTATATGAAATGTAGATGCTTAAGAAATACCTGTTTATCTTTCATATGATACAAGAAAGATCCCCCATAGGTCTTGGGATCCAGTGGCCAGCCTATGGCGTGGAGCACAGAGCCAGGATGATGCTTTTCTTCATTAATCTCCCAAACCTGACAGATTAATAATCTAAGGAACAAGGTTCGCTTGCCTCATGGATACAGTAGCAGCAAAATTGTTGGTTGACAGCTCTTAAATTAGACGTTTTAGTGTCAGATTGGAAAATTACTAGTTAGAACACTTGCAATAATCCACCTCATTTTCATATGAGAGAAAAGTACAAAAGAATTTTATCAGTGCCAATGTTTCCACACTGTTGAAATGTCCCTATAGAACATTTTTATGGAGGCTCGTGGCGACAAACATACAAAGATGAGGTGCATGTAAGAAGAAAATGAGAAGCTCACAACCAGAAAATAATAGACCTTCTAATGTGCAAGGTTCAGCAGGAAAATGGAGCTCGCTCGCGTAGAATGCTGCATATATACCTCTTTAATTCCTAAAGCATAAGTCTGATGTTGCCCGTGCCCTTTTTCTCGCAAGTTGTACTTACTTATCACTTTCTGCGTATATCATATGATCCCAAATCAATTTACATCCCCATAGCCAATTTGTCAGCCAAGATATTCTTGGTAAAGATACAGATAACAGATCGTTTAGAATTACCTCTGATAGAGACCCTCGACAGCCTTCTGCAAATAGAGTCACATGGCCTGCATCAAGCACAAGACAACGAGATGCTTAGTGCCAGAGACAACCATTTACTTGTTCATTTTAAGACGGAGCAAATTGTGATATGATTTCGGTGTTTTTAATTATTATATTACTATAAGAACCAGCACTATTGCACAATATATATGCTATATCTAAAAATTGCAAAATCCACAGTATGGTACCCCGCACCCAAAGATCCATATCCATGAAGAAGAATGTGTACACAACATGACTTGCCTTTTAATTCCACACCCGGCTGAAAAATGTCTTTTTTAGAGCCATCTTTAGCCACTCCCATATCATTGGTAGCAATGCCGACTACCTTATCAGTAGAGTCATATAAGATCTGAAGAATAAATTGATAGAGTGAGAGCATATACTTGCGAACATAACATTGATGAGCCCCAACAAATAAGTACCTCGCTAGCTGCGAAGCCTGGGTATATTTCAACTCCTAACTCTTCAGCCTTCAAACCCAACCAACGTACCAGCTGACTCAAACTGCAGAACTAGCTTCACATTAATATATGTGTCACAAGCAACAGTTCCTATTTTATTCTACAGATTGAAATATAAATTCAGTCTGATCATGTCTCCCCTGATTGTAAAGCTGATGATCATGAATTTTTATTTTCCCATTGGATGGTACATGGTTCCAATGATTCATATTACCATAAACAAGATCATGAGAAGTTACAGTAAAAAAGACTTTGTTTAAGGGAGGCTTCTAAGGTTATTACCTTATGACATAATTTCCTCGGTTATCGAATGGAGATGGTAAGGAAAAAGCTCGAGTCTTAGAAAGCAACCAAAATTTATCAGATGAAACAGGGACATAGATGGGTGCCTGGAAGTTGTGTTGATAATTAGAATCAAAACATTGCAATGAAGACCATTAATATGTAGCAATATCATTCAAAAAGCCAAAAGAATGTTCTTTTCTATCATTGTCACACAATAAGATCAGATTTTATCAGTAAGATTGAAAGTTTGTCAACTAAAATAGAAGAAGCAAAAATTGTCAGAAGTTACTTCAATTCATTTTTCCTCTCCAGTGGTTTCATGATCTCTCTAAAAAGTCTGGAAGATGTTATCTCCATAAAAATGCTAATGCAATTCATGCAAAGTCGATTGTAGTGTTCCCACTAGCTAGGAAAACAATGTTCACAAGCTAAGTCAAAAAATTCATATCCCCAACTAAAGAATTTTTATAATCTTGAAAAGCTACATTCCAAAACATATTTTTTTTAAATGGAAAAAAAACACACAAACCTCCTCTTGTTTCCAATTTGGCAGAAGCTCATCCAATGCTCGAGGCTCGAAAACATTCCCCGATAGTATATGAGCACCTAGTGTACAAAACAGAGGGAATAAATGACAAAGAAGAACAGAAAAGCAGAAGCTGCTTGTGCTTGAACATAGCCCATAACAAATTATTACTGATTAGAAACACACTTCATACATATAGCCTCCATTTAATCAGATTTCTTAGAGGTTAATTTTCACAAATCTCATATTTCAATTTGTTAGTAATCCTCTACCTTTCTCAAGCCCCAGCGAATATCTATAACTGCTTCAATATTTCTTTAAATTAAAAATTTTGAATGAGCAAATGACTAGTTTCATACCTACTTCAGCTCCCTTCTCCACAACACACACAGACAAATCAACATCATTTTCCTTGCACAATTGCTTCAATCTTATTGCAGCTGACAAACCAGCAGGTCCCGCCCCAACAATCACCACGTCATAATTCAAACACTCTCTCCTCGCCGATTCACTGCAAAAGCTCCTCACTCGACTGAAATTCGAAGGAGCTCGAAGAAACCTAGACAGCCAAAACCCAATGTAATTTCGACTGAAAGGTGCAGTCTTTGATGAACTAGAGTGAGCAGAGGTGTTGGAGAGATGGTGAAACAGAGAAATTTGAATTCCGGTTACGGATTTCGATGATTTGAATTTGGAAGAGATGAGCTTGAGCATGATTCAAAGAATTGATTTAGATGTCAAAAATGTTAGCTTTGCAGCTATTTACATGGAAAATTCGAGGGAGAAAATCTTTATCAATATAGAAACAACTGAATTTTTTAGCATAGAATCGTGTACACTTCAATCTTATTGATTTTGGAGTATATTAGGATTATATTTGATGATAAATATCTCCACGTCACTAATTACAAGAAATAATGAGTTTTGATGATAAGTTAGTTGTAGTTCGAAAATACTAATCCATATGATTATAAAAATTAAATCTTATTTTCTAGCACCAGAATTGTCATTTGTTTGTGAATATTGAATTCGGAAATAATTAAAATATTTTGGATACTAGATTTGATGGTGAATATCAATATCAAGAAAATAAATCTAGATTAAATTGAAGTTAAATAGAAGTTGGATAAATAGAATAGGACGTGGAAACACGTGGAGATACGATTGTTTTATTTAAATATTTTAGGATAAGCTTTGCGGGATTTACATCAATCAGCATAAACTAGCTTCGAATTTTGTCTATGTAATTTTTCTTTTTAGTTTTAAATAATTAGTAATTCAGAGTGCTAATACTCATGTAAATTGAGTTGATTATTCCATAAATAACGCCTAGCTACCACCATGACCATGAATATCATAACATGATACACAAAATTAAGCAAAAAAAAGGGAAAAAACACAAAATAATCTAATTAAGATACTAGAATGATTCTACAAAGTGTAATGCACCATGGCAATGTGGTTATGAGCCACAGTTCCAATCCACAATTTCCCATCCCTCTCTCTAACCTCACTCACTAGCTTCATCACTTCCCCTTTCCTATCATCAAGAACGTCCAAGATCTCTCCATCTCCATTCAATCTTGCCACCATCGTGTACATCGGCGTTCCGGCCGATTCCGCTAGGTATTTAATTGGAACCGGCAGCCGGAAATAGAGGGTTCGCATCCACGGATAGTGGATTAGAATCTCTTGCACCGCCGTTCTGCAACAGTCTATCGCCACCCAGAAATCCCCTCTCTCGCTCATCCGCACGTTGTCAGGGAACCCGGGAAGGTTTGCAGCCACCTCTACCTTGCCGGACTTTGGCCCCTCCAAGAAATATTTCATGATCCTACACTTTAAGTGGTTACTGCATGCAATAGCCTATCGAATATTTTTGCGACAAAAAACATAAAATGTAAGTGAGATGTTTCTATTTTGACACATGATGAATTTAGGTAGTGGTGTTTAATCAATATTTTTATAGTCACATGCATTTTTATGATCTTGGAATCACCTGCAGTTGGTAGTTTCGGTGTAGAGAAGGAAAGATTGGTCCTTAGACAACTGCACCCCATTTGGAAAAGCCAATCCTCGGTGAACTACGTGTGTAGTTTTTGTAGGAGGATCATATCTCAAGATTCTCCCTGTTGATTCCCCTTCCAAAAGTATCAAGAAATGATCCCTACATTAATTAATCTTCCAATTTCATCACCAAAATATATATACACATGAATAAATATATCTTGATCTTAGGAACTTACACTCTATTGTATCTAGTGCTCGAATCTGTGAAGAAAATGGAACCATTTTGATGAATATCAAGATCATTAGCAAAAAGAATTGGTTGGCCATCCACATGTGTTGCTAGTGGTGTTGCTAGCCCACCTTGGCCTCCCACCACCATCAGCCCATAATAAGCATCCGTGATGTACAAATCCCCGCTTTTCACGTCGAATCTCAGCCCGAGAGGCCGTCCACACTCCGCCTCCACCCTCCACTGCTTCTTCGTCGTCGAGTCCACTCCTTGCGCACACACTTTCTCCGTCCTAGAAAATAGTACGTGCAATGCTAATGGTCAACAATTTTGACTAATTAGACATGTCAAAAATTTTAAAAATTATCCGGCCCAAAACCGAACCGGACTCGATTGGGCCGGGCCGGGCCGGCTTACCAATTAGGTGAGACGAGGGCGAATGTCTCCCAGCCCACGTCTTCGCCCATCCACCGCACAATGCGCCCGTCGGCCAGACCCGAATACGGACCCCGGCCCAAAGGGTCAAACTCGAGAGACTCGGGCCCAAAAGTCTCGTTCTTGAAGAGCAAATAGCCTAGCCCTAGACGGCTCCGGTTGTCCCAAGGCCAGCTCTTCATCACTTGTTTGTAAGGAGCAATGTCGTTTCTCACGGGCCGGAAGTCACGGCCCGCAATCGGGCTCAGCCCGAAAGGGTCCATCATTATAAAACTCAATGCTAGTAAAAAGAGAAGAATGTAGGGGTGCTGCAAGAGAAGTATTCTCTTCTCCATGAAATGATGATGATGATCAAGATTATTTTGATTGTGGTAGGATTAGAGTGTTGTATAAGTATTACTCCATAAGAGAGGGATGGTGGAATTGATCATGAGATTGTTGTGTGGAATTATGTGGTTTGGGAGTAGGTTCTATGATAAATCACTAATAATGTCATGCTTATCTTGTTCGTCTCATTTATAGTTGAGAAGTGGAAAAGGAAATTGATGATTTCTTCTTGCAATATTGGTTGTGTGTTTTACCTTACGAGAGCAAATCTGCAAGACTTCTTCAGTTCTTGGCTGATTATGACTTACTAACAAACTGTAGTCTGTATGTATAATTGATGTGCATATCCAAAGATGAACAATAGAGTGTGAAGTAATGAAATTCACACCGTATATGCCATAGAGATCTTATTTAATGGAATTTGTATAGAAGTGTTCGGTTTGCAAGATTGTATTCCGGATTAAATTAGTAGTATGTTTGGTTCATGAGATTTAGTCCCTCAGCTCAATCCTAGATGGATAATCATGGGATAATTAGTCATAGCTACCCCCTATGACTAAAATAATGTTACAACTCAATCCTAGATTTTATCTTGGTATTATTTTATCTAGGAAACCGAACACCACCTTAATATAAGTACAAAATAAAAATCGCGGGTATCCTAAAACGACAAAATGAGACATTTTTTTATAGACGGGGAGAGTATCATTTTCTAAAATCTCGTGTCCAAAAGAAATTCATCACTAATAAGACGAATAAAATGTTCTCTCATTAGAAATGAAATGTTTTCTCTTTTAATTTGTACACTAAAAATGACACATTTTTAAAAATGAAACCAACATCACTATTTTTTTTTCTATTTTACTTTATTTGCTCTTCATTTTATCATATGAAATAACAATGTAAAATCTTGTATTGAAAAACTTTAATATAGAATGGCAGAGGGAGTATATGTTATTTTATTTTAGGGATATTGGCACATAATATCATGGAACTTTAAAAAAGTTGAGTTTTTCCCACGAATTTTGAAATTGACAAATAATATCGCGAACTTTACCCCGAGTTTGTTATTTCCCATCAAAGAAAAAATTCCGGCAAATAATATCGTGATACAGACTTTTTTTCGTAATTTCTCGACAACAACTTCGAGAGCTTCAAAATTTTTAATTTTTGAGAATAGTTTTTCTTGAAGCACACCCTCCAAAATTGTTCTTCAATCTATTAATATAGCCGGAATTTTTTTATTGGTGGAAAATAATAAACTCGGGATAAAGTTCGTGATATTATTTGTCAATTTCAAAATTCATGGGAAAAACTTAAACTTTTTGAAAGTTTCATATATTAAGTGGTAATATCCCTTTATATATTTATTGAAAAGCAAAAATTGATGATGTAACTATCAAGCTCAATTTGAAGCAACAACCACGGTCAACTCTTCACTTCCTCAACATGTGATTATCCGAGTATTCTCGACAAATACTATGAATTCACAACTTTTTTTAATTACTTTAAAAGGAGGTTAAAATTAAATTATTATTCTACTTTTTTTTTTCTTCTTTTACCTTTTTTTTGGTTTGAAATAATTATTCTACTAAAATCTCAAACTTGGCTATTTTAACTTTGAATCCTATAGGTTATCCGTATGATCACGATTAAAAAGATCATTTCAGTTAGTAAGATGAATTAATTTTTACTACTATATCATTATCAAGTTCATAGCAAGCAATTGGAGAGTCGTATAAAAAAACATTGATTGAAGTGTGGAAATTTATTGCATTTGTTAAAATAATTAGGTCATCTGCAACGCGATCTCTTATCCGTCCCTTAAGAGCATCCACAACCGTGCTCTTGCCAGCGGCACGGTTGTGGGCCCGGGCGGTACTATTCATGCCTGCTCTCTGGCAAGAGCACAACACCCACAATTGTGCTCTTCCGCAAGGACGAGCACAATTAATTTAAAATTCAATTAAACAATAACATTTCCATAATATTAAAATTCATTTAAAAACCACAATAAATATTACAAATAACAAATAAAATTAAACATTACATAATTAAAATCCTAAAAATGAAAAATTACATAATTAAAATCCTAAAAATTAAAAATTACATAATTAAAATCCTAAAAATTAAAAAAACCACTACTCGTTGCCGAATTTCACCCACATGTGGTTGATTAGGTCTTCTTGTAGTTGATTGTGGATTTTGAGTGAATGTTGAATGTGTTGATAGTTTGTATAAGAATTATGAATGAGAGATGAATGAGAGATGAATTGATGTGATAAATGAGTGATGAATGTGTGTATTTATAGATGATTTTGGGAAAAAAAAATCAAAAAAATTCAGAAAAAACGGGAAAAACGGCCATATTTTTTGGATTTGGAAAATATATTTTTTTAATTTTTTAGCATTATTTATAATTAAATACCGATTTTTAAAACAAAAAAAATAAAAAATGTTTAAACACAACGGCTGTGCCGTTGACGAATGGGAGCGCGCCACGTGTGCGTCCGCTGGCACGAGCGCAGCGGCGGCGGATGGCGTCCGTGCCAGCGGCGCGGACGGCGGTGGCGACGGACGCCACCGCTGCGCATGCTCTAACCGTCTCTTAAATTACAATTCTTGGACCCCACTGTACTTTTTTACTCCATCTCTTAACTAAGGGATGGAACCTGCAACCCTCCATATCTTATCCGTCCCTTAACCGTCTCTTAAATTACTATTCATTCAATTTCATTTTTTATTTTTATTTCCAACAAATTCAATTAATAAAAACACACTTCATTAAATAAAATAAAATTACAACATAAAATAAAAATACAACTTAAAATTCAAAAAAATAAAAAAAACACATAATTAAAATCCTAAAAAAAAAATTACATAATTTAAAATACAATTTTATAGGAAAAAAACTACTCCGCCGGCGAATCATCCCCCGAAGGCGGTGGAGGTGCACTGAAGCCACCTGAAGGCGGAATACCAAGTTGTCTTGCCATAAACTCAATTCCGGCAAGATAGGCTTGGTATTGGGAAGACGTCATGCGGGAAGTGCCCGCCATTGTGGCGGTCATGTACATGGACATTAGGGAGTTCGAGGGTGCCCCCGAGCCCGCCTGGCTTGGTTCGGCTCGGCCCCTCCTCCCTCTGGCCGCCTTCGCCGACATTTCTCCCTTGCGGCCGACGGCGCCCACGGGAGGACCTCGGCCTCGTCTGCCGTGCCCTTAACCTCCTGCGAGGTAAACTTTTGTGCGGCGATGCCTGAACCGCCCTCGCGAGAAGGTCTATGTATGTTTGGAGTGCTCCAGTTGTGTAAGAAGCATACGCCATTATGACCGAGTAGTACGACAATATCAAAAGGGTGTTTTCTCCCCTTGCAGATTTTATTCCTCAGATTTAAAACTTGAAGAGATATCATCCTTTTGTAGCCGTTGCCGGAATCCGGGGATAACCATGTCGCCGTTGATCTCTTGGATATAATGTTCTCTCTCTCTCTCGACACTTTATAAGTAAGAATCCTTACAAACTTTTTTTTTAATTGTTTTTTTTATCTTTTAAATATCTTACATTTGATTTTGTCTTTGCAAAGGCATATAGGTATGTTAGTATGTAGATGCACCGGCCGGAGGCATGCATACGTCTTCATTTCACTTCAATTAAAGCTTCAATTAAGTTTAACACACCCAACCTCTCATTTTGCAAAATAAAGGTAACAAATGCTTGTAGCTCATATCAGGGGTTTAACACGAGCACCTCTTTTGCAGCTCAGATTACTATTGTTTTCTCCGGAGGGAAATTCCGACTTAAGGTGACTACTCCTTTTACTTTTAATTTTTGGTAGAAAATGACCACAACTCTCTGTAAAACTCAATAATCATTTCATACGAGTATTGGCTTTTTGATTTTGATTTAGATTTTTTTGGTTAATTTTGGCTTCGGCCAGCATGAAAATTCTGCCCCTGTTGCCAGCCAAACTACAGAGTTTATGGGACACAATAGACCTTCGGCTTCTGGTACTTAGCCTCTTCTTAGACCAAAGAAAATGGGTTGCCTTCGTTCTATGGCTCTCCTACCTCTCTGCTGACACTGTCTACTTCTGGTAATTCAATGAATGCCGCCGATAGGAGGCATATGATCACTCTATTTTGGGCTTCTTTCCTCCTGGTGCACCTCGGCGTCTCTGCCTATGCTATGGCCGACAACGAGCTTTGGCCTCGGCACTTACTCGGTCTAACTCTCCAAGTTATCACCACACTCTACATATTTATGAAGTCATTCTCCAACTTCGGCCTCAACATTTTGTGGTTGCTGATTCTCATTGTCGGGGTCATCAAATTCGGCGAGAGAAGTTGGGCTCTCTTCGCCGCGAGTAAAGATCAGATTCGTGGTGATGAGTCGGATCCTGGGCCCAACTAAGCGAAATGATACTGCTTTTAGTGAGAAATACGGTTACAGAGTATCGATTGGGAAAGCCCTCGACCTCATCCCATTGTCTTCACAAGAGGGTGCCTCGTCGTCGTCAGTTATCAACATCATCTCGTTATTGTTGGTGGAGAGATTGAGACCATCCCTTCGTCATCGGTTATCGACGTCAACCCTGGACAGTCACAGGATCCTCCTGATGGAGTCAATGAGGATTATGAAAGAATTGCTAACATCTTACATGTGGCGTATTCTTTCTTCACAACATTCAGAAAGTTGGTTGGGGACATGACTCTTAGCATTCAAGACCGGGAAATCAGTGTTTTTTACTTCAAGGACTTGCGATGGGATGATGCTTTCCTCATAGGATTGGCATTCGACTTGTTCTATACTAAGTTGCCTTTGGCTTTCTCCTTATTTGGAATCATACTTCGCCATCTCAGTTTTTCAATCACCATTACTGCATTCTTCACCTTCTTGGCCTTATTCTTCAAGAACATGATGCATTACCCAAAAGAAGATGTCTGATAGAATGATGATTCTCTTGGAGCGATGCTTGACAAAGAAGCCGCATTTAAAGGAGTCCAGATTTTTATAAAAAAATACACAGTTTTATCGTGCGCGTGGGGCCGGCAAAGAAGAGATGGTCTAATTCAGCACTTCAATCCCAAGAAAGTACTTGAGATCTCCCAAGTTCTTCATCTCAAATTCCTGAAACAGATTTCTTTTTAAGTTCTCGATCTCCTCAAGGTCATCACCTGTGATAATCATATCATCGACATAGATTATTAAGCAAGTAATTTTATCTCCTTGCCTTTTTAGAAACAGGGTATGATCAGAGTTGCTCTGTGTATATCCGTAGCTAATCATTGCTCCAGCAAACTTTCCAAACCACACTCTTGGGGACTGTTTTAGCCCATATAAGGTCTTTCTAAGCTTACATCCTTCACCTTCCCTGAATTCTGCTGCAAAGCCTGGTGGTACCTCCATATACACGTCTTCTTCATTTTTTAACTCACCATGCAGGAAGGCGTTAGTTACATCGAATTGGTGGAGCGGCCAATCCTTGTTTGCTGCCACAGATAGCAGAACTCGGATTGTGTTCATTTTGGCCACTGGGGAGAAAGTTTCTGAATAATCCACTCCATAGGTCTGGGTATAACCCTTCGCAACTAATCTTGCTTTGTACATTTCTATCGATCCATCTGGTCTTCTCTTGATGGTGAAGACCCACCGACATCCCACTGGTCTCTTCCCTCCATGTATAACACATTTTTCCCACGTGTTGTTTCGAGTGAGAGAATCTATTTCTCTCTTCATTGCTTCTCTCCAATGTTTGTGTCTCATAGCTTCCTCCCACGATTGTGGAATATCCTCTTCCTCATATAACGCCTTCTCGAATGCCTGAGCCATCTCTGATAGATGACTTGTGACTAAGCATGCAGTGGAGTAGCGGGCTTTCCTATTGATCTTTTCAGGTGTATATCTTTTCGGTGGAATTCCCCTGTTTGACCTTGGTGGAAGAATATATCTCCCTGTATCGGAGTCAATCCCTTCTACTTCTTCCACTCCCCCTGAATCTCCATCAGTGTTTTCCACAACATGATCTAATACTTCTTCTGCACTCACGTTATTAGTAGGATAAATATTGGATGAAGCAGGGACATGAGTACTTACATCGGATAACCTCAACAGGGATCTAACTGGGTGAGTGTCGCCTTCGACGATAGGCCTTCCTACTTCAGAGACCTGCTCAGTGGAACTGCGTACTGCCGTCTCTGTTAGGTCCGCTTTAGGATTACTTGGAGTTGGTACCGGTGGCATCGATATCCAACTTAGCGAGTCCTCAATATTATTATCTCTATTACTCTCCCCCTGACCGCTAAGATGGGTATAGAAATACTCAGTTTCGAGGAAGTTGCAATTCATTGTGATGAACATTCGGTTGGTTTTCGGATCAAAGCACCTATACCCCTTTTGATTCACCCCATATCCAGCAAAAACGCATTTAATTGCACATGGGGAAAGTTTGGTTCTTTCATGTTTGGGGGTATGGACAAAAATGGAACATCCAAAGATACGAGGTTCAAGTGTTAAGGGTGGAGGAATTTTGATAAAAGTGGATAAGACTTGAAGTGGTGTTTGATGTTTGAGGATACTTGTGGGCAGTCAGTTTAAAAGGTAGGCTAAGGTGGCAATGACTTCTGGCCAGAAGTGTTTTGGGGTTTTTGATTCTATGAGCATAGAGCGGGTCATGTCTAGGAGAGAGCGGTTTTTTCTTTCAGCGACACCGTTTTGTTCAGGAGTATGGGCACAAGAGGTTTGGTGTATTAGGCCTTTTCTTGAAAAAATTGTTTCATGTTGGTATTAACAAATTCCCCCCCCCCATTATCTGATCTCAGGATTTTGATAGTTAGCTGAAGCTGGGTTTGGATAAGATTGAAAAAATGGGAGAAATGTGTAAAGACTTCGGATTTGTGTTTCATAAAATATACCCATGTCATACGGGTACAATCATCGACAAATATTAAGTAGTATCTAAAGCCTTGCCCCCGATAACTGGTGCGGGCCCCCACACATCCGAATGTATTAAGGAAAAAGGAGAATCAGTACGAGTATTATTTAAAGGATAAGAAGTTCGATGGCTTTTAGCTAAAAAACAAGTCTCGCAATACATGTCATGCTTAGGAATAAATTCAGGAAATAATAATTTTAAGTAACCGATAGAGGGATGTCCTAACCGTCGATGCCAAAGCCAAACTTTTCGATCTGCAGACCCGTGAGTTAGCATGGCAGTCCCTTTTTGAGCTATCTCGTCTATGTAGTAGAGCCCATCGCGTTCAGTACCACGTCCAATTATTTCCCTGGTTTGGATATCCTGCAACATACAGAAGTGCGGTTGCATTAGTAAAGTACAATTCAACTCTTTTGTAACATGGCTGATAGACAATAGTTTGTGAGACATAGACGGAATATATAGACAGTTTGATAACTGTAGGGTAGGCGATATCTTCACAGTTCCTGCCCCTTCAACTGTTGTAAATTCACCATTAGCAGTCTGAATATAGGATTTCTTTGGTTTGTGGATATTCTCAAGATATGAAGCATCATAAGTAATAGTGTCTGTCGCACCACAATCAAATATCCATCGGTCATTTTTCCCAACATCATTAGATATTTTACATACATTTCCAAGGTTTTCTAAGGGCTTAAATCGATTTTCACACAAAATTTGGGCATTTTTGAAGTTATTTAGGAATTGAGGGCTTAATTTGGGTGAAAGAGGAGTACATGGGTCAATTTGCAAACAATGGGGTCTTTTATGCGAATATGGTAAGTTATGGGGTGGATTATAGGATTTTTTGGAAATATGAGGATTCAAATTAAAGATTTCCCCAAGTCCTAAACCTAACTTACCTGGTTCCGCCGTCTCCTCACTCTCGATCAATTCCGACTCCGCCCAGTTTGCAATCACTGTTCCGCCGGCAAAATTTGCTTCTCCGGTCTGATTCGCCGCCTGAAAGACTCCGTGCATGCCTCCTCCATCGCCGCCCGAGTTTGAGCAGCCTCTCGGTTGCCCTCGGTGGTGGCGAATTGCCCTCCATTTCCTACACGATCCTGTTCTCCGACGGCAGCGGCAGCGTGGCCGCCGCGGTTCCATGGCGTTGTGCGAGAAGGCGGCGGTGCATTCGATGGTTTACCGTGTTTTTCTATCCACCAATCGGGGTACCCAACTAACTCGAAACACAACTCTTCGGTGTGTTTCTTTTTCTTGCAGTACGAGCATACCAGTCTGGATTTGTCCTCGTCATCATTCCGCCGGTTCCATCCAGTTGCGCTGCCTCCGCCGCCGCGACCGCTGCCCCGCGAGCCGTTCGGTACCCAGCCGTTGGGCTGATTCTGCCTTCCTCGAATGGCTAGTCCAGCGCCTACACCTTCTGAAATAACTCCATTGTTGGAGTTGCTTGGCTGCAATACCTGGGATCGCGTTTCCTCACGTTGGACCAGGTTGTAGGCTTGATCCACAGAGGGAAGTGGCTCCATCTTCACTATCTCCCTTTTGGTAGCTTCATACTTACTGTCAATTGCAATTAAGAATTGATAAAGTCTAAGTTCTTGGATGAATTGATCGTGTATCTCGATATCTTCGGGATACTTTATCCGAGTTGTTTGTTTTTGATCTATTGATAACCACAGATCTTGTAAGGTACTCCACGTTTCCTCCAACGATTGGTTTCCCTGTTTCACCATGCTTGCTTTTGTGTACAGGTCGTATACCTGGAGTTTGTCTCCTCCGCTTCCGTACGTGATGGCTAACGCATCCCAGATGTGTTTGGCCGTCGGTTGCTTTGAAACCCGGTTGACCAACCGTGGTTCGATGTTCTGTATGAGCCATGTAAATACGCAATGGTCGGCTTGCTGCCATTGCGGGAAGGTTGGATCTGTTCGTGGCGGGGGAGACGACACTCCAGTTATGTGAGAAACCATCCCCCTGCCACTTATCGCCGTTTGCATCAGTACGGCCCATGTGGAGTAATTCTCCCCATTCAATTTGTTACCTCCGATGTGGAGAGGTTGAGCATCGATTTTGTAGGTTATTGGTGGTTCTGGTGGGTTGTTTGTATCTTCTGGTTTGATTGTTGTTGGTGGCATCATCATGGCAAAACTTTTGCTCATGATTTCGGCGATTTGCCGAGCGATCTCATCCGACTGGGATGAGACCACTGTTTTATCGTCTTCTGACATGGTTGGGTGGTTCTCTGCAGGTTTTGGCTATAGGGTCGAGAAAGGTTAGGGACTATGATGATACGTTTCTGAGTCCTGCTCTGGTACCATGTTAAACGGTACAGAAGAAGACATAGGAAATTGTTGTGGGAAAGGATGATAATTCCATTGAATATTGCTCCCTTTAAATAGGGGCTAGAACACAATATACATGGTAAGTCTTGCACAAGAGAAAAGAATAATTCTATTCTATGAAACTTATTCTGTCGATTATGTAATTGAGGTAATTGATCATAATTGTGATCTTTCCTTTCTTAACACTATTAATATCTAATTTGGCCAAAACTTTTAAGGCCTCAGTCTGTCACTGCTTTATTGCCTATTTTCTCATGGTTTTTACATATAATCTCTCCATGCATGTAATTTTAAATTTTAAATTAAGTAAGGTTACCCTCATTTCTGCCTCATCTCCCATTTGGAACTTTGTATCACAATCTCATATTTGGATTAATAAATTATTCCTAACAAGCAAATTTTTTAAGCGTTAATATCTTTTTTTCTTCTTTACATTTTTTTATACAGAGACGATGATTGTTTGGTGATAGAGAAATTGGACCATCTCCAGTCATTTCGATCCCTTGATAGAAATCTTTCTCAACAACTTTATATTTGTATTTGCAGAATGCATATATTAGTTTATGCAAAAGATCTTGTCAACATTATTCTCTCTCTTACTTTACCATATCTTCACTTTAACAACTTATTATCATTTTTATAAAATGAGTACGCAAAAGTGACCGGGACTCCTAATGGCTGACATAGTGAGTATATAATTAATGTGTATAAAAACAGAATGTTAAGTCATGAATTTTTAATTTTTTTCAATTGTCTCATCCATGCACGGTGACTTGAAAACGTATTTTGTATTTGCACGGTGACTTGAAATTTGCACGATGACTTGAAATTTGCACGGTGACTTAAAAACGTATTTTGTATTTGCATGGTGACTTGTAATTTGCTGCCTAGAAATACTGAGATTTTCTGTATCTGTTTCATTGTAATTAGTGTATTTTATTTAAGTACGTAAATTGAGAAGGTATATCTACGTGTACATTAATCACATATCAATAATTTGATTATTTTTTGCTTGTAAATATTCCTCCGTTCGCCATTTTTTAGACAAGTTTCCTTTTCCGTTCGTCCATTCATATAATGAATCTCACATTGACATTCTACTAATTCATTTCACTCATATTATTACTATAAACTACTACTAATATAGTACTAGTATATATTAACTTGTGACAACTAACAACGAACGCGAAGAGCAACTTCTTTGATCATATGAGTTATAAGTTATAACGAGACAAACCATGATATGAGATATATAACTATAGAAAACTAATTTTTCATTAAATTATTCTTATAATAAAATAACTGAAATTTTGCTCATTTCAAATTATTTTATATCTTGCCTCAATATATATTACTATATGCCTTCATCATCCCATAGTGAGAAAATTCACATTCTCCAGATCCTGCAATCAAGATTGGAGCATGCAAGTCCCCCTCCCCCGTCGCCTTGAATAAATAAATGTGGTGCAAGTAGGCATGCACAAACCGACCCGGCCCGGCGGTTAACCGGCGGTTCGGAACCGCCGGTTCATGAACCGGAACCGGGCCCGGAACCGGCGGGTCGAACCGGCAGAAGGGTCGCAGGGTCGGAAGGGCCGGTTCAGGTTCGGCAATATATTGAACCTGAACCGGCGGTTCAAAACCGGCGGTTCGGCGGTTCGAACCGCCGGTTCAAAGGGTCGAACGGCATAGGGTTCGTAGGGGTTCAAAGTAGGGATTGGTATGAACCGGCGGTTCGCCGGTTTTGGGCGAAAACCGCCGGTTTTGGATGAAAACCGCCGGTTTGAACCGGCGGTTCCGACCGGTTTCCGCCGGTTCCGGAAGCTTTTCAGGCGTAGGGGCTAGGTGAGGTCAGAAACCGGCGGTTTGTGTCGGAAAACCGTGGACCAACCCGCCGGTTTTGTGGAAAAACCGCCGGTTTTGTGGTTGAACCGCCGGTTCAGGCGGTAAACCGGCGGTTCGGCCGAAAATTTGAAAATTTAAAATTTGAATTTTTTTTTATTTCTTCCAATTTTACTCCTATAAATACCCCACTTCTCCTTCATATTTCCTTACCCCATTCTTGTGTTAACAAGGATTTCATTCTCAATCTCCATTTCTCTATTCTCTCCTCATTCTCTCTAATTGCGCAAGTTTAATTCTACACTTTCTGCTCACTACTATATTTGTTGTGCTCATAATTTACCACTTCTTTTATACTTTATACATATTTCATTCCAAGTCAATATTACTTTTCATTTATCAATATATTCAATATGTCTTCTTCTCGTGGTGGATCGGGACGTGGTGATCGGGGCAAGGGAATAGCCCAAGATCAAAGCACTACGCGTCCCTCAAAATCTCGACGACCTAAATGAGGGAAACTTTTGACAATTCTACTATAATTGTTGATTGTTAGACGAAACTCAACATTTAAAGTTGAATTGCTAAAGATGTCCTTAATTTAGTTATGTAGAAAGATCTTCTTCGCCGGTTAAGAGTATATATATAATACACTTATACGTTTAAGAACTTCAACGTCA
The DNA here is from genome assembly GCF_004379255.2 of Salvia splendens. Lineage (NCBI taxonomy): Eukaryota > Viridiplantae > Streptophyta > Magnoliopsida > Lamiales > Lamiaceae > Salvia > Salvia splendens. The sequence continues at coordinate 28,317,867 of NC_056048.1, forward strand.
TTTCTTGTCATTTGTAATTAGTTCTTCACTAGTAGTCTCATTTGTATTTAAATTTTGTTTAAGACTTCAAGACCGCCATATGTTTTCAATTTGTAATTGTTGTAACTTGTAACGTGTAATTTGTAAACATGCAATTTCAATAAAATTGCAACTTTAGCCGTATTTTTTTCAATTTTATTTACTCACATTGCATACAAAAACAAACTTGAAAAGTGTAATTTAATTTGATTAAAATTGAAAAGTTGAAAAATGCAAAAAAAAAAATAAATAAATAAAAATTCGTCGAACCGCCGAACCGGCCCGGAACCGGCGGTTCAAGCCGAAAACCGGCGGTTTTGAACCGCCGCGTAACCTGCCGGTTTTTTGAACCGGAACCGGAACCGCCGGGAGCTAGGCGGGCCGGTTCAGGTTTGGCAATTTCTCGACCCTTGAACCGCCGGTTCGCGCCCGGAACCGGCGGTTTACGACCCTTGTGCATGCCTAGGTGCAAGTAGGCTTGAGCCATTTAATGACCATGCTAATTAGTCACCAAATAATATACTACTGGGTGTTGTTCGGTTTGCAAGATTATATCCCGCATTAAATATGTAGTGTGTTTGGTTCATTGAGATTCAATCCCACAATTCAATACTAGATGGATAATCATGAAATAATTAATTATAGCTAACCCGTACGACTAAATAATCTCACAACTCAATCCTAGATTATGTCTCGGTATTATTTTATCTAGGAAACCGAACACCACCTACTAGTATTAATAATGACTTCATTAAAATAACATCAAAATAAATATGGCCACTAATAGAAACTCCTTCAACCACAGCCATACATGCAAAAAAAATGCATTTTCTCTCTCTTTTTCCCATGCTTTGCCGCGGTGTCTCAACTACGTTCTAGCATTTGATACACAAGATCTAAACCCTTATCTCCCACTTCACTTCTCCTCCAATCAAAAATTCTTGTGTTTTTTTTCATCACTCATTTTTTGCTCTTTTTCATCCAAGAAAACACACTTCACTCACTTGAGCTTCTCTTTGTCTCACTTCTTGATTTCAGCAGATATTTTGTTGAATAATAGACCCCTTTGAGTTTTGACAACAACCCTTCAATCTATATCTCATCAAATATCTGTTTTTTAGTGGTTAAATTTTTGAAAAAAGATTGTTTTTGTTTGTGAAAAGGGTTGTTGTAAAAATTTGATCTTTGAGGGTCGAGTGGAAGATGAAGATTCAGTGCGATGCGTGTGAGAAGGCAGCGGCGACGGTGATCTGCTGCGCCGACGAGGCGGCGCTGTGTGCGAAATGCGATGTCGAAGTTCACGCGGCGAACAAGCTTGCTAGCAAGCACCAGAGGATTTTTCTTCACTGCCTCTCCAACAAGCTCCCTCGCTGTGATATTTGCCAAGTATGTCAATCTCATAATCCTTTTCTTTTAGTCATATTTATGTGGTTTGAGTTTGATTTGTGAGATTTGATTGTGTTGTTGCTGGTTTCAAGATTCACTTTTTGGTTGTTTTCATGGTTGATAACCTTCAATTTTTTGACTTGTTTTAAGATGTTAAAGATTCATTTTTGGGTTGGATTTGCATATATGCCATGTTTTGTTTATTTGATGATATAATTATACACCTCTTTCAATTGAATCTAAAACAGTATTACACTTTGTTACTGAATAGATCTACAAGATGCTTTGCTATTTAGATCACCAATAGAAGAAATTCATGCCAAGACTCATTAGTGCAAGATTCAAACAATCTGATAAATTTTCTAGACTAAAATGAATGCATCAGTTATGTAGCTTATGATCCCTTTGCATAAACTCTGATGCAACAGGAATAATAAGTTGATTTTAAACATAGTTCTAAGAATAGCATGATTTGATCATTGAAGTTTGAAGTTTGGATGAAGAATATCAACTTCTTTGCTACATCAAAACTCTTTTGATAATAGTAGTTTTTTGTTTCTTGGATATAAGAAGACTATATGTCTTATCTGCTACTCCGCGTGCTAACTTTGACCACAATGTAGGACAAGCTGGCCTTCATATTCTGTGTCGAGGACAGAGCACTCTTCTGCAAGGACTGTGACGAGCCCATCCATTCAGCCAACAGCCGCGGTGCAAACCACCAACGCTTCTTAGCAACCGGGATCAGAGTGGCTCTAGCCAATGCTTGCAGTGAGGCTAATGTCAAGAGTGACTTGGATCCAAAGCCCCCAAAATCAACCTCACAACATACTGCTCCAATCCATGCTTCTGGAATCACATCTTCGTTGTGGGGTGTCGATGATCTGCTGCAGTTTTCTGACTACTCTTCACCAAACAAGGTAAGAACTGAATGTCCTTGACACTAGTACTAATCCTTGAGCATGAACGTTGACTCATATTGGCCATATGTTTTGTCTTGATCAGAAGGACTTCAACGAGCTCGACTGGCTCACGGACATTAGCTACTTTGGCCAGCAAGTATGTCCGGAGGTTTTATCAGCAGCGGAGGTGCCTCAGCTTCCGAGTTCTCACATGATCTCTTTCAGACAGCCGAAATCGTACAATCCTTTCAAGAAGCAGATGACCGAAGTTGATGATGATGAGGAGGAGTTCTTCAGAGTTCCTGATCTTGGTTGAAATCTTGATGATCGCAAGAATGTCATAAAAAGGAGTTCATGTATAGTTGGTTAGGGCATATCTGTAGCATGTTAAGGAGATTTTCTTGCATGCATGATGTAGCTAAATGATGTTTTTTGTGACCCTTCTTTGTAGGAGATAAGTTTTTGCTTTTACATTAGTTTTCTACCCGTTTCTTGATGCACCCTTTTTCATTTCTTTTGATCGTTCATGCCGATGATCTTGACTTCAAAGGTGTTCAGTTACTTGAGATTGAATGGATCCAAAATTATTTGCAGATTAACTTTGTTATGGGAGGAAAGTGAGACTAACTAATAATAGGTTGCACTTGCCCAACTCATTTAATCGAATAACATCTATGAGAATTCTAGTAAGTATATTAAAGACTAAAGTCCCAAAATAATCCTTAACATATTGCGTTTTTTTTTTTTTATTTTAGTCCAAAACATTATCTTTTGAATTATTCGGTCTCTCACATTTGAAATCGGATCATATTTGGTCTATTTTGGACGGTTCCGTCAAGTTTTTGACGGCTTTAATTACCGGGTCACAAATCCGTCACTAATCCATCACTAATTGGGAGAAACTGATCCGTCACTAATCCGTCACAAATTCGTCACAAAATCCGTCACTAATCCTCATCATACTATATTTGTTGCCAATCGACGCTACGTTAACATTTCATATGTAATTCTTAGCATACTATATTCGTTGCCAATCGATGCAGCGTCCATAGCTCCGCCGCCGCGACAACGGGGAGGGGATGGCGGAGGCCAGTGTCTGGGAGCAAGACAGCGGCGATTGGGAGAGTGACGGCGGCGGCCACCACAGTGAAGCTGCTGGAGCTACTTTCAATACCATAATTCAATTGAAATCAAACGAGGAATCGAGAGCCCCTCTGTAATTGTTCAAGAACTACTGTTAGTTCAACAAATTGATAGGAGAGAGAAGTGTTGAATGTTGATTGTGGTTTTAATTTAATTTTTTTTATGTGTTTTGGAAGGTGAAAAAAATTGGGTTGAAGGAAAGAGGGATATGGGTAGTAGATGTGGGAAGAAATGGCGAATCTGATGCAGCAACAGCCATCTTCTCTCTATCACAGAAACTCCGGCGAATAAGAGAACGTCGGCAATCACAAACCCGGCGAAAATGACCGCCAAGAAATCGGCGAGGACTGCCGCGTTGACCATCCCTCGTCGAGCGGTTGGTTGAGCTCTCTTTTTCTGTTGAGTTGAAACCAAACTGCAGTGACCGGTCACTCCCCCAATCGCCGCCGTCTTGCTCCCAGACACTGGCCTCCGTCATCCCTGCGGCGGAGCTATGGACGCTACGTCGATTGGCAACGAATATAGTATGATGAGAATTACATATGAAATGTTAACGTAGTGTCGATTGGCAACGAATATAGTATGATGAGGATTAGTGACGGATTACTGACGGATTAGTGACGGATCAGTTTCTCCCAATTAGTGACGGATTTGTGACTCGGTAATTAAAACCGTCAAAAATTTGACGGACCCGTCCAAAATGGACCAAATGTGATCCGATTTCAAATGTGAGGAACCGAATAATTCAAAAGATAATGTTTTGGACCAAAATAAAAAAAAAACGTAATATGTTAAGGACCATTTTGAGACTTTAGTCTATATTAAATGATTGAATCCAACATTTACCATTAGCGAGAGTTTTAAATTTGCAATTTGTAATTTTTTTTATATTTTAATGTGTTTATTAATGTTTCATAAAAATTATGATCAACTAAGATTAATATTATAAAGTGTTTGTCACCTTAAGTTAGTCTTCAATGAATAATTTAGGATAATTCTACCTTATAAAATTATTCTTGCAATGGTTATACTTTTGATTATTTAATTTCATATTATAAAATTATTCTACCCTAAACCCTAAATATGGCAAAGACACTCGACTCGATTATTTTAAATTCACTGTATAACCACCGATAGTCGATACACCACGCAATACATAAATAATCATATATTAAAGTATAAAACTAAAGAATTTCAAGAATAAGATAAACTTATTACACTAGAACTAATTATATGTAAAATAAAAAAATCAAGAATATTGTGCTAATTATTTGCACTAATTACTAAATACTCCAAGCTGTTACAGATAATAGATAAGAGCTGCAACTAAAGCTCTGTAGGTTACTCTGTTTCGGAAAACTGGAAATGGACGCAGCAAAATTGGAAGAAGTGTTGAGGGTTTTTGATAAGTCTCTTTCTCAAATTAAATGGAGGCTTAAGCCTTCTTCTAAATCTCGGCTTCAAACCGGTAATTGCCTTGTTTTTTTTAATTGATTTTCTGCTCAAGTTGATTGCCATTTGAAGTTCCTTGTTTTTTGAATTGATCAATTGATGGTCTGCGTGCTTTTTATTTATTTAGCTGGTTTGGGGAAACTCAAAGTTACGGTTTCGTTATTGGTCCTTCGTTGCTTTTTTGTGGGAATTAGTGCAATTTTTTGGAATAGATGGATAATCCACTTTTCGTAATATTCATTTGTATATCTTATCTGAGGTATGATGGATTGCGAAGTTGCTGTTTTACTCTTTTAGTAGTTGAATTGAACTTGTGCTTTTGAGTGTTATTTGGAGAATGGGATATTAGGGCATGCGAGTGGTTGATTGTTGATATAATTTCCATATGCAGATATTTTGGCTTTGTGTTCAAGAATGAGACCTTGCATCATGGTAGATTATGGTGGGAAGATACCTGAATTGGGGAATAATCTTTGTGCATTTCTTGAACACTGCAAGAAGGTAATTCAGTGTTCTACCAGCTTGATATAATTGGTTCATCCATGTGGTTAGGAACTGTGATGTTATATATTTTCACATATATCACAGCAGTTGGCTCTTCCAATGTAGTAGGCTGTTCGGCATGCATGTACAGGTCGACAGAAGTATTATAAGTCAACTTGCGAGTCTGGATTCTGACATTACTAGGACACACATTGATGTTTCCTTAGCATTGTTGACATATGGGAAAGATATCAATGGATGAATATTCCAGTTGAGTATTTTAGCACTGTTAACTATTGGGAAATAGCATGCCTCTTTATTTCATGTACATGCTGAATCGCAGGAGTCCTTGATATGTAAGCTTTTGCACGTCTTGGTAGTAGATGACATGGTGTATCTTGTTGAGGCCAGAGCACTTGCAGACTTTGTCAAATCAAGTTTGGAAACTGCGGTGCTGTTTATGGACCTCGAAACTGATCCTCCAAAGGTAATATTATCTTCTGGCAAACTGTCATTTTTTTGGGTGTATCTTTTGTGGATAGAGCATAACGCCCCGATGGTATGATTCCAGATGATGACGCAGGCGGAGGAAAACCCTGCAATGATGCAGCTTCTGTCAGCTCAAAAGCTGTACTCCTCTGTTTTTCACACGGATGGAGTAAACGGTGATCACTTTCAAAGTCGAGAAACTCACAACATTGGGTCCTCTCTTGATGGACCTGCTGTTTTTGAATCTCCTGTGATGGTCGATCTAAGCTACTGCCTTCAGGAAAGTGATGTAACCATCCCAACGCTTAACCGGTAGGGTAACTCTTTACTTTTATCCCTAATTTTGTCTGATTTTTATCCGATAATGCTGCCGTTTTTGGTTTATTGGTGATTCATATTCATCATACTATTAAAAAATGATTTTTAAAGTACTTGACATTTTCCTGTTTAGGATGTAAGCTTAGCATGATTAGCATACACATTGCTTTTTTTTTCCTAGCTCGCCGTGAGTTTCATGGAGATTGTAATGCTACCACAGATGGCTGCTTGGTTACCCTGTTGTTTATTTGTTTGGGAAGGACCACATTGAGCGTGCTGTTTATAATCTCTCTTCCAAGTCTCTTCACATCTATCAAATATTTGTCACCAGGTATCGTTGTTCCCACTTTGATAATAGCTAGTTCTGACTCTTGCAAATATAGTGATTAGTGAGAGCTAATGCTATGTTGTTGCCATTATGGAAATTTTGACATAGGTCTAACTCATCAAGCAAAGTAAATCGGAAAGAAGAACTGATGAGGTGGGTGTTTTACTTTGCAAATCGACATTTTGTTTTATTGCCCGTTGCATGAACCTCTGACAGATTATTTTAATACAATCCTTTGCAAATTTTATTGCCCATTTTACTTTTGTTCTATTGTAGCATCACATAAGCCAATTATCATGATGCAAAAGATGCTAAAAATGAGTTCTTCGTAGCTCCAGAGAGAGAGGTCCTTATTATCCTTTCTTTCTGGACCAGTACATCTCTGATTCATAACGGCCTCAAACTGGAGTTTCTGTAAACGTTCAATAACCGCTTCAACAATTTTCCTGTTTCAGTTTTACAGTGCCTTATGACTTGAGCCTGGAGGGAAGCAATGAACCATGGGCAAAGTCATTTCTGGCTGCCTTGAAGGAAAGGTGGGAGAAGTGCAAGCACATCTGGGGATCACTACGTATGGAGGTTAGTGGTTGTTATCCACAGGCAATTGCTCTGTGACAATATCACACATATTGTGTACGTATTTTGCAGAAGATAGGAAGAGTTTCAATTACTATTCACTCGTGCAACTGTTATGATAATCTAGATTTTTTAAATCGCCTATTGCATCTACCAAGGTTGGCTACTTATATGAGATCCAATTAAAACAGATCTAGTTAAGACACATAAAAAGCAATAATGAAACTGATGAGCTTATGTTTCCTGCCTAGTGATGCCTTCTGCTACTCTCTATTTTGTGCAAAGATGTAATCTTAGTCTCTTATCTGCCTCCGTATTATAGCACTGACTTTTAGAGACGTGTTCTGCCACTATATCGGCATTGGATGTGCTCATAATGATGTGATTAACACTGTTTGTTAATCCTATTGTTTAACAGTCTTTAATAACTGTACTTGTATAGTTTTATCAATCTGGTGAAGTTTGGTTGTGACTTGTGACATTTAATGGCTGCTTCATGCCATATTATCTGTATAGGTAAATATTCTGGTATATCAAGATAACATAGAAATATTTCAGATGATAGTGATGGCTGAAACTTTGGATAAAATAATATACTCATACATATTGATAAGGACATCACTTTTGTCTCAATTGAATTACATGCGAAGTTTTTGCCTAAGAGCATCCACATTGGGACGCCCTATAGCCCACCCTATATGGCGCCCTATCCTCCGCCACATCAGCATTTTATCCTCATACCCATTCACCTGCAGTGGGATGTCCTATAGTCCGCCCTATAGTCCTCTCTATAGCATTTTATTTATTTGAATAAATAAACACTACAAAATTTGAATAAAAACTTCATTTTATTGAAAGTTCAAAGAGTACAGTACGAAATAAAAAAAACTACAAATTCAACGGCCGTTACGGTTCCAAATTTCTTCAACCATGTCGGACATGAGTCGAGAATGGTCTTGTTGGTTGCGCATTGAGGTCTGTCTAGCTAAACCTCATTGTAGCCCACCGGTAATCCTCGAACGTAGGGCGGGGTTGCTGTGCTGGAGCTAGATCCAGCTTCATCATCGCCCCAATTGGTGACTCCCCCACCTTCGTATTCGACTTGCACGTCCTTGTACCAGAAATGCGCCGGACCTTTCACTATTGCCCACCGCGCTTGGAGCACACCAAATGCCCGCTCCACATCCTTCCGCGCAGCCTCCTGCTTTTGCGCAAATAAAACTCTCTTTTGACCTATTGGGCAACTGATCGTCTTCAAAAAAACAGGCCACCTCGAGTATATGCCATCGACCAAGTAGTACCCCATATGATGTTGGCTTCCGTTGCAGTGAACTCGATGGTCGGGCTGTTGCCATTGCATTGCTCGGTGAATAGATATGATGAGTTAGGACGTTGATGTCGTTGTTCGACCCCGCCAAACCGAAGTAAGCATGCCAGATCCAGAGCCGATGGTCAGCGATGGCTTTGAGGATCATCCTCGGGTGGTTGCCCTTGTATCCACTAGTAAATTGGCCTCTCCATGCCGTCGGACAATTCTTCCACTCCCAGTGCATACAATCTATGCTCCCTAGCATTCCAGGAAAGTCGTGAACCATCTCGTGCATCTTCATCAGGGCCTGGCAATCGTCAGTAGTCGGCCTTCGCAAATATGTGTTGATGAAAGCCTCCACAACTCCCCCACAAAATTTCTTCAGGCACTCGCGGCCTGTTGTCTCCTTGACGTGAAGGTACTCATCGAACATGTCCGCCGTGGTGCTGTAGGCCAACTGCCGGAGCGTAACCGTGCACTTCTGCAACGGCGTAAGTCCGGGTCTGCCGATGCCATCTTCCCGATACTGGAAGTAAGGATCACGTGCCTCCAACGTTTGGACAATGCTGAGAAAAAGATCTCGCTTCATCCTAAACCGGCGGTGAAAAACCGTCGGGCCCCACCGCGGTTCCTCCGCAAAATAGTCTGCAAACAGACGTTGGTGAGCTAGGTCGTGCTCGCGGCGGACAAACGTCCGACGACGAATCGACCTCTGGATCTGCTCCGCTTGGACCTGCACCTCCGCTTCACGCTTGCGATCCATTTCGGCCAAGCATTCCGCCGCAGTCTCATGAACGCAATCGAACAAGGCCCGAGTAATACCCTTCGAGGTACTCCAATCGTCGCCGGGTCTCATTTTTTTAGTGTGAGAAAGATTGGTGTGTGGGGAAAAGATAATTGATGAGAGATGGAAGAGAAAAGTGTGGAAAAATGGAATGAGAAGTGATGTATATAGATAAAAGAAATTTAAAAAAAAACTAAAACGCGTTGGATCGTCCGCATCGCCAGCAATGGGGTGGATGATACCCCGGACAATGCGCGTTCCAATGCCATATGACATCGTCCGCATCGGGCGTGCTATCGTTCATCCCATTGTGGGTGCTCTAATATACATAAAATTCAAGCTTGATAAACAAGGAGGTTTGGGTTTGACCCTGTCCCGATTGAATTACATGTGATGTTAGTTTGTTATAATCAAATAATTGTAGACTAAAACATCACATGATCAATGAAGCATTTTGTTTTATAATCAAATCATTGTAGACTAAACGCAATCATATTCTTTATGCAAATTCCTCTCAACTTTAAATTTATGGTATCAAAATTGTTGACAATGTACCTTTTATTAAAGAAAAAGGCAGAAATATAGTATATATGTTGCTACTTTGTATTTATAACTACTCACAGTTTAGGAATTGCCTCAGCATTCACTACAATGTGCCGTGTGCGAAATCTAAACTCAGGAAAAGTAAAATTGCAAAAGAGAAAATATGGTTTATGGTTAAACCACCAATTCGAAACTCTAATAAACCAAAATGAAACTGCAATAAACAGACAGACATTCTGGTGCCTATTTTGGTCCAGTTTTGAGCACTTCAAGCACCTCAGAGTGGTTGGGGAGAGCAGGGATTGCACCCTTCTTGGTTGTGGTTATGGCGCCACATGCACATGCATATTTCAACACTTCCTTCAGCTTTGCTTCATCCTGCACATGTTGCACGAGGGATGGTTAGGGTCAGATCTAACTTTAGACGAGAGATGGACCTGTTATACTCGTACAGATCGTGCAAGCACAATATATTGAAATAGGAATATGTAGTGGGGATTTTACCTGAATGATGGAAAGATCATCAACTATCTTTGCGAGGAGGGATCCGACAAATGAATCACCAGCGCCAGTGGTGTCAACTGCCTTGACACCATAGCCAGGCACAGATCCTTTGAAGTTCTAATTTCCATAAAAAAGATTAAGAATTAATGATAGCAAGAGAAATAATAATCAAGAACTAGACAAAAATAAATCATAATATTTCCAATATCAAAGTCTATAAATTGACCCTTCTCATATGGAGTAGTAATAGTCTTTGTTGAAAGGTTGGAATCAAGAATTGGGTATTGGGACATAAAATCACATGATTCACACCTTCCAAGATATGAGAAAACGAGAAGAAATATTATTCTACAGTTTATAGTAGTAAACCTTCATTAATAAGTTTTAAAAACCAACTGTTCAGAAATACAAAGAAAAAACCATGGCTTCTTGCATCAGCAAATTAAGTGCATTACTAGGGGCCATTTTCTCAATAATTATAAAACTTCATGAGCTGCTTTTGATGTCCTTTTTAAATTGCCACACAAGAAAACACCTACTACTTGTCTCCACAGATAGACACTGTATTTGGAGTGGTCATTATGACTAATTAATTCAACTCTTAACCCGCCCACTCCTACCAACTACATTATGAAGAAGGTTAGGTGAGAGCATACCTTTGCATAGTATTTGCAGCCCTTATCTCCAAGTGTGACCAAAAGGAGCTTCAAGTTGGGGTGCCACAAAGACATTGCAGATTCATCATTAATCTTGCTGCTGCCGGTGAGGAACTCAAGCTCGTTGTCGCTGACCTTGATCAAATCCGCCTTGTTCCAGATGCTCAATATCTGCTCCTTGGCATACTCGGCCGAAGGCCACAGTGGCAGGCGGAGGTTGGGATCATATGAGAGAAAGGCCCCAGCTTTCTTTGCCTCCTCCATGGCCTTCATGTGGGCTGATCTGCATGGCTCCACAATCAAGCTGATTGATCCATAATGGAAAATCTTGGCCTGTACAAATCAAACACATGTTACCACTTGCAATTAATTAGCTAGTACATCAATCAATGACTTATAAATGAAGGATTAGGGCGGCGGCCTAATTGGTGGAATATGGCAGTACCACAGTCACCAACTCTATCTGAGGGAAAAATTTAAGTCTATTGCCATTTTCAATGCTATACATAAAAGGACAAAAGGTTGAGCAATATTTTAACGCCACATATAAAGATATTCCAGAAGAATTTCATTGTCCAAGATAGTGCCCATTCTGATAAAAACTGGTAGCAGTGTGACTGCCAAAACTAGATACTTCTCTCAAATACAATGAACTCGGTGCTTATCTATATCATTGAAATCAGATATTTTGTGTTTAGCAATCAGATTTGAACAAAAACAGATGACAACAAAATAGTTACTTATTTTCTTGAGGCAATTTTGTGTGTGAGAAAGAGCTCACAAATCACATCACTCTTGGACATTTTGTTACTTGTATCCATCATGCTCTAATCATAAACTCTATAAAATGAATAAAAGAAGCTTATGACTGCAGATACAAAAAGTCAGATCATGGAATAAGCTAATTTCATTAACAAAAGTAACAAAACTAGTCGTTTGTATTTTGTATTTACAACAACTAATGGATAAGTGGATATATTAGAATCAAATGCATCAAATGGGTCAATTGGATTAAGAGTAATATTCATGCCTAATAAAAAGGTTCACGGCAAAGAAAATTGAAGAGATCTCAATTTCAGCAACCAAATGTGGGCCCCGATATTAATGTTGATAACTAATCCAACCATTCATGGCACAATTAATTAATTAATACGACTGCTATTTTGGATCCTAAAAAGCAATTAGTCAAAATTATACACCGCATACGAAAATATGATGCGCGTGAGATTCACCTACCATCGTTACAATCCAAATCCAATAGCAAAAGCAATAAAAAATTGCTGGAAAATGAGATCTATTAATCCGAACAACCATGAAAAATCAAATTCAGCCAAAATTCGTAGCAGAAACACGTCTGTACATATAGGATGATCCAATAAACCAGATCCTTCTGATTTTAAAAAAAATAAATAAATTCAACATCCACATTCTCACACACACATAATGTTGCTGCAGATAATTTGGATCAGATCAATTATACTCACAGATTTAATGAGATTGAGATTCAACTCCTCCGGCTTGAGGAGCATGTCAGCGCTGGGATTCCTGTAGAACATGAACTCACGCTCACCGTCGTCGCGTAGGGTCACGAACGCCAGAGCGGTGCGTGCGCCCTTGTCAAAATTGATGCCTTCGGTGCAGACCTTGTTCTCCTTGAGGATCCCGGCGAGCATTTGGCCGAACTCGTCGTCTCCGAGCTTTCCGACGAAAGCGGCCTTTCCGCCGAGCCTGGTGATGGCGATGGCCACGTTGGCGGGGGCGCCGCCGGGAGCCTTGAGGAATCCCGGCGCCTCCGCCAGCGACAAGCCGGAGACCGTCGGAACGAAGTCGATCAGCATCTCGCCGAAGCTCACGATCAGACCCTGGCCGGCACCTGATTTCGCCATTGTTGAACTGAGAGAGAGAGAGGAAAAAAAATGAATATGTAGTGTACGTAACTGTGTGTAATTGTACGCTAGAGTGTGTGTGTTTTAGACAGGAAAATGGATGTGGGAGACTGATGAGAAATGGTTGTTTATATAGAAGGGTGTGTGGGGTAGGAGAATGGATTTTTATTTTTTATTTTTTTGTTAATGTGTTTTATTTAGATATTTGGTTGTTAATTGATTGGGTGGCGAAAAAAATGGATAATCCACTAAATATTTAATAATGGAATGTAAATTTGTGGGGTGATTTTTTGTTTATTTATCGGCTTGTGTTGCATTTCAAAAGGTGGGAACTCGAGGTCACGGGTTCAAACCCCGCCACCTGCAGGGAGACTTTCGGTCTTAATCTGCAAGTCCGGTCGAGTTGGATTAGTCGGATTCCGCCACGGTACACCTGTGATTAAACAAAAAAAAGTTGGAACTCCCCAATTTTATTTTCATTTTTGGTGCAGATATTTTTGTATCTTTTTGTAATTAAATGTTGTCGAATGTTAATATAGTTGGGTAGTTGGTTGGATTGGAAAATTCCTTTTAATTATGTGTGTTGTCATTGACTTGTTGAATGATTTGGATAAAAAGATATAACTATGAGTTTTAGTATACCTGTATTTGTTTTTGAAAATATTATTTTGTCATTATTAGTATTATTCTGTTAGACTCCTAATTAATAAATATAAAAAATAATAGTTATAGAATATCACTTTATGGAAGAAGAAAAATAGACATCGTTATAACTTATGCGGTTATGCCACATCGGATAACTTTGGATTATTGGATATTTGCATAGTCTTGCTTTAAGAAAGTTGTGATTAAGTTTAATCACTTTCTATTATTTATGGGATTGGCATTTAGAAATATTGGATACGAAGATATTCGATAAAAATATGGATTCCATTAAGGAATGGGTTATTAGGTTTAATAGTAGTAGTACTTTGTAAAGTTCGAACTGAAGTAATAATGCTTCTTATTTTATGAATATAATTTGAAAATCTAACATGTTATCCTTAATTAACAAGTAGTACCAACTACGTAATATCTTACTGTATATTTTTGTATCACATGAACAAATCATATACTTATACGGTGACAGGATTTTATACATACCATTTATGGTAGGGATAATCATCTATAAATACACGTAATATTTACAATAATAAATTACGCACGGGTTGATTCTACTCCATATAATTTTTTCTGTATACTCGTTTGAATTTGAAAGATTATAAATACACAAAAACTGCCTAGTCCTTTTAAGGCTGATAAACAAAAACTAAACAAAAGAAGCAATCCATGATTCAAAAAATAATCATAAATATATCTATCACCTTGCTAATTCATTCCATGTTCAAGCTGATAATCTGATGGTGATGACCTCAAACACTCATAGTCATAGATCAAAATACTTTCTTGGATCGAAAATCAATTCTCATCTGCACCTTCATCACAACAAGTCAAATCTTCACTTAACATGGCATCACCTTCACAATTCAAATTATGTGAAGACTCTTCGTCCTCCGACAGTTCTCGTGCAGTCAATGAAGTAGTTTTACTAGGACAACCTATTACCTTTGGAGGATCCAAGATTGATTTGGGATCTCTGTCATTTGGACCACTGTAGAGTGCAACATGCCTGTAGTACAGTTCTAGCTCCTTCTCAGCAATAGCAATGAACTGTCTCACAGACTCGAGTGATTGTTCGTATTTTGACTTCTCCAGTGCCTGTTAAACATCCCATGTTTTATTCTGCAAACAAGTACTTACTAAAGCAAGTAGTTTCGAGAAGCATACCCGTTTTTTTGAGAGTGTATCAATTGGTGACATGACCTTCGGCTGCACATAGTTTTTGCCACGATAGAAGATTATGGTGTTATCTTTGAGGATTTGGATAGGGATTCCACCACTTAGCCTAGCGATTTCATCTGCATACTCGTGCACTACGCCTGGCTTGCAAGGCTTGCAGATAACTTCAACAGTTTCATGTCTCTTCCAATGCATGTGCACATTTAGGATCACTCCTCCATAGACTCCTCTTCTTCATACTTCAACATAGTTGGACCTTTTCTGGGCCATTTTCTTCATATAAAATAGCTCCTCGCCAGTCAATACCTCGGGTTTAACCATAGGTCCCTGAGCTTTGGCAACTTCATACCTTTTCAGCCTTTCAATCAACAAGGCTTCCTTGGTTCTAGCCTGAAACCAACTTTTCGTGTTATGAGATAAACAAGAAGACTTAGAGGATGTTTGCCTGAGCTTATTATCATCGTTAAAATAGCTTATTAGATCTTAAAGCAACTGAGGAACAATAAATCAACAATAGTAACACTAAATTGCTAAAATCAAGCATAACAACCCAAATTTTGATTCTATAAGAAATTGTGGGCATATACTTGTTCAAGCTTGTACTTAATCCTTTCCTCAGCAGTGGCAAATTTTCGTTTTTTGTCGCCTTTGACTCCAAGCCTTCTCGGGTCTCTCTTATTGGCAGCCTTTCTCTGACGAAAGACCAGGGCACTGGTATTGCCATTTGACAGAGACATTAAGCTTTATGCCTACCTGCAGCTGACAAAATCTTTTTCATCGCAGAATACTGAGTTTTAGCATTTGAAGAAGCTAAGGATATAAATATTCAAGAATTATTTAAATAGGACAGGCAGCTCGAGCTACAGAAGATATGGATGGATACCAACATCTTGAGCTCTCCAAATACAAAAATGTGGACTAACTTAGTAGCCAGAGCATTCTAACAAGCATTTCATCAAACAGTTGGTGCCCGAAACACATCATTTTGAAATAATGCTACTGCTGTTCTAAACGTACTGAACTTCTACAAATCGAAATTTTCCATTTTCGAGCGTATTGAATTGCATTAACGCAATCCCAAAATAACTGGAATTTGAACTAGCAGAAACATATATCAATTCAAACCATGTTAAGATTTGAGCTTCAAGGCGAAGTTTGAGTCAAACCTTACAGTAACAGGATCAAGAGGCAAACGAACTTTTTTTTCTGTTTGTTTCTGGAAATCAATCATTTGTACTTTCCGGATGTAAAACTCCACGTTCGAAATAGCAATCAACACACACTAAACCAAACGCGCAAGAACAACAATGCACAGCGTTTACGTGGTTCGATCAATTTGATCTACATCCACGGGAGAACTCGAGTATGTTGTATTGATGAAGTAAACCGAGATTACAATGCAAATCAACGATGAAACTACACAATCTATACAGCTTCTATACAAGATTCCTCTGCTAAATCTCAGTAGCAAGATGAACTAACCGAAGCTAAGATCAATGAGTGAACTCTCTTCAAATCAACACTTCAAGGTCAACGCTCCTCACTTCTTCTTGAGCAAGGATTACAGAGCTCTCTCTTTCTCTCGATCTCTCTCAATATGTGTATCTCTTCTTGATTTCTTGATCATGCTAGAAGTGTGTGTGTATGAATGCATATATATACCCCACTCTAACTAACTCCAACCGAGCCGTGATCCCATGCGCTCAACCTCACGTACACCCTCATGCACAACTAACTTAACTAACTAGTCAAGCTTGATGTTGTGAGACGCATTTGGTTAACAACTCTCCATCTCGTTTCCAACATCAACATTTACTGTCATAATTCTCCATTTTCCCACTTCTTTCACCTTTTCAGAATGCTCCAACTCCAAGCAGTCTGTGAACTTGGAGGCAGGTATGACCTTGGTTAAAGCGTCGGCCGGATTGTGCTCAGTGGCTATCTTCTTCACCTCTATCTCCCCTTTCTTGACTTCATCTCGAATGAAATGCAGCCGTACATTTATGTGCTTGCTCCTATTATGAAATGTCTGATGCTTGGATAAGCAGATTGCACTACTGCTATCACAATTCACACTCACCTTTCCTTGCCTCTCACCAAGATCTTCCAACATTCCCTTGAGCCAGAAGCTCTCCTTCACAACATCTGTAAGAACTATGTACTCAGCTTCTGTTGTGGACAAGGCTACCACAGATTGCAGATTGGATTTCCAAGAAACTGCTGAACCATACATTGTGAAGATGTATACAGTTTGAGATTTCCTATTGTCTTTGTTTGAAGCATAATCTGAATCACAGAAGCCTTCTAAAATCTCTTTTGTCTGGTCTCCATAACCCTTGTATAAGATTCCATACTCTGAGCTTCCCTTCAAGTACCTCAACATCCATTTCAGAGCCTGCCAATGAGCCTTGCCCGGATTGCTCATGTATCTGCTAGTAATGCTCCCTGCATGAGCAAGGTCAGGTCTGGTGCATATCATCGCATACATCACACAGCCAATTATATTAGCATATGGTATGTCTTCATCTCATTTAGTTCTTCTTCAGACTTTGGTCCTTTCTCTGCACATAGCTGAAATTGATGCCCCAATGGTGTTGAAACAATCCTTGACTCACTCATTTGATATTTCTGGATCAACTTCTCAACATAGTGTTGTTGACTCAACCACAATATCCTTCTTTTTCTGTCTCTAATGATATCAATACCCAGGATTCTTTTAGCCTCTTCCAAATCCTTCGTTTCAAATCTGCATTTGAGGTCATTCTTCACTTTCTGAATTTCATTGATATCTGATCCTGTAACAAGCATATCATCCACATATAAGAGTAGAAATGCCACTGACTTTCCATCCCTTTTCTTCATGTATACACAGCTATCGTACTTGGAGCTTTCAAATCCAATCTTCTTCATATGATGATCAAACTGCAGATTCCACTGTCTGCTGGATTGTTTGAGGCCATATATGCTCCTTTTCAGCAAGCACACCTTATCCTCATCTCCTGGCCTTACAAATCCCTCTGGTTGTTCCATGAATATGCTCTCTTCAAGTTCACCATGTAAGAAGGCTGTCTTCACATCCAACTGGTGCAATTCCCAGTCATTCTTTGCAACCAATGCCATGAGCATTCTTATGGAGTTGTGCTTTACCACTGGAGAGAAGATCTCATTATAATCAATGCCTTCTCTTTGATTATATCCCTTAGCCACTAGCCTGGCTTTGTACCTGATCCTATCTCCATCAGATGCCTCTATCTTCTTCTTAAAGATCCATTTACATCCAATAAGTTTAGCAGCTTCTTTCTAGTAACAAGGATCCATGTCTTATTTTGTAGCAAGGATTCAATCTCATCTTGCATTGCCTTAATCCATTTATCCTTCTCTCTGGATTTCATGGCTTCCTTGTAATTCCCAAGTTTACTGGATTCAATTTCTTTTGCTGCACAGAAAGCATAGTACACAAGGCTTGCATTGTTGTATCTTGTTGGTTTTCTGATTCCTCTTCATCGGGAGAGGAAGGAGAAACTGAATGTAAAGGTAATTAACAATTATTATGAATTAAGTGTTGTTGCTCAGCATGATTAGATTGTGTATGATGTGAAAAGACGTTAGAGTGAAGTATATGTGACGAACAGTGAAGTAAATATGCTCAATATGTGTTGTACTGTAGTAAATATGCTTTGTAGTGAAGTATATTAAACATATAGTGAACTATTATATGTTTACAGTAAAGTATATTATGCATATATGCTCACAGTGAAGTATATTCTTCTTATAGTGCATTATTTTTTTCATCACAGTGGAGTAAAAACATGCTTAGAGTGATGTATTTCATGGTTAGAGTGAAGTGTTTGTGATCCTTGCTTATAGTGATCTATTTTTTCATATCAGTGAAATAAAAATATACTTAGAGTGATGTATTTCATGGTTAAAGAGAAGTGTTTGTGATCCTTGCTTATAATGATCTATTTTTTTCATCACAATGTAGTGAAGTATATTGAGCATATAGTGAACTATTATATGCTTACAGTGAAGTATATTATGCATTTAGTGAACTATTATATGCTCACAGTGAAGTATATTATTCTTACAGTGGTTTACGTACCAAAATGCCCCAATGATTTGAAACCAAAAACTGGACAAAGTTTCATGACCCTTGATCGCGCATTGGACTTCTACAAAAATGGATCGAAAAAGGAAAAAGATGTCATTACTTGGATTTACGTGGTGTGTAGCCGAGAAGGTACAAAGCAAAGAAGGAGTGAACAATCTGAGGTGAAACGCAAGCGTTCTTCTATTAAGTACTTTTGTAATGCTAAAGTGTGTTGAAAGTTTTTTATGGGGGTTGGTTATGTTATACTGAAGAATATTGGGGAAATGTTTTCTTTCTATTTACTTGAATGTTTATAGTACATGATCGATACACCCTTTATAGGTCTAAGAGTGCACCTATATGGTATGTCTAAATTACAGTGATTGGGATTCTATCTTAGGAAGTAAATCAATTACAAATTATCACAAATTATATGAATGATCTTCGGTATCTTCGGCATGATCTTCGGTATCTTCCAACACTCCCCCTCAAGTTAAGTGATAGGATTTCCAACACTTAACTTGTCTAGTGCTTCTCGAAACGACTTCGAGTTCACTGCTTTAGTCAATATGTCAGACAACTGATCTTCGGACTTGACAAATGGTAGCTCGATGATTTTGGCCTCAATGTTCTCCTTTATGAAATGTCGATCCACATCCACATGTTTAGTTCTATCATGTTGAACCGGGTTTTCTGAGATACTAATCGTTGTTTTATTATCACAGAACAACTTACAAGGTTGTGACGGATGAAGGCCAAGTTCCGTCATGAGTCTCTTTAGCCACAATATTTATGTGAGACCACTCTTTATGCCTCGGAATTCTGCATCTGCACTTGATAATGAAACCACCTTCTGTTTCTTGCTTCTCCAAGTGACAAGGTTCCCTCCCACAAAAGTGAAATACCCGGCGGTTGACTTTCTATCGTTGGGGTTCCCCGCCCAATCTGCATCAGTGAACCCATGTACTTCTAAGTGACCATGTTTTTCAAATAACACCCCATGATTTGCCGTTCCTTTCAAGTATCGAACGATTCTTATGGCCGCTTCCCAATGGTCTTCCTGAGGTGAGTGCATAAACTGGCTGACGACGCCCACCGCGTATGCTATATCTGGACGAGTGTGTGAAAGATAAATAAGTTTTACCACTAATCTCTGGTATCTCCCCCTGTCGGTGAGCTTTCCTCCTTCTCGTATCTGCAATCCATGGTTCTGTACCATTAGAGTATCGGCAGGTCTGCAATCTATCATTCCCACCTCTGCGAGCAGATCAAGCACATATTTCTTTTGGTTTATGAAGATTCCTCGATTTGATCTTAATACTTCAATGCCCAAGAAGTACTTGAGGATGCCTAGGTCTTTCATCTCGAACTCTGTGAACAGGTTCTTCCTCAATTCACCTATCTCATCTTCATCGTCTCCTGTGATAATCATATCGTCAACATAAATGATGAGGCACGTAATCTTTCCATCCTTTTTTTTGAGAAACAGTGTATGATCTGAATTACTCTGCTGGTATCCATATTTCTTCATCACTTCGGTAAACCTGCCGAACCATGCTCTCGGAGACTATTTTAGCCCATAAAGCGTTCTTTTCAGCTTGCATACTTCTCCGGTCCTAAATTCGTCAGTGAACCCTGGCGGAGGAACCATAAACACGGGCTTTGGCAGTTCACCGTGCAGGAAGGCTTTAGTAACATCGAACTGATAGAGAGGTCGGTCTCTATTTGCGGCTACTGAGAACAGTACCCGTACGGTGTTGATCTTTGCCATTGGGGAGAAAGTCTCAGCATAGTCGACTCCATATGTTTGAGTGTATCCCTTTGCCACCAGTCGGGCCTTATATCGATCAATCGACCCATCTGGTCTTCTTTTGATGGTGAACACCCATCTACATCTCACGGCCTTTACTCCTTTCGGCAGTTTTTCCTTCACCCAAGTGTCATTTCTCATCAAAGCTTTCATCTCGGTAAGCATAGCTTCTCTCCAGTGTTTGCACTTCATTGCCTTTTCGTTTGTCTGTGGGATTTCCTGTTCTTCATACAATGCAGCCTCAAATGCTCGGGCCATTTTGGTCAGGTTTCTTGGGCAAAATTTGCCACTCCATATCTGTTTTTCTTTCCGATCCTCTCAGGAGAATATCTCTTCGGAGGAACACCTCGATTGGTCAGTGGGGGGAGCACATACCTCCCCGTATCACCATCTATAGTATTTTCTTCAATCTCTGCATTGTTAGCACCATCTGTAGTATTTATTTCAGGAACTGGGTTCTGACATACCTCAGATATCGGTTGAGGCGGGTCAGATGAACGTGGTTGAGGAGACTCTGGAGGGGCCTGCTCGGCGACAGTGACAACCGTCTCTGGTGGATCCTCAATCAAGTGGCTTGGAGGTGACACAAACCAACTTAGACAGTCCTCATGATTATTTTGAGGGTTGTTGGACTTCTTCCCCTGACTACTAAGGTGGTGAGTGTAGAAAAACTCGGTTTCAAGGAAATCGCAGTTTATGGTGGTGATGATTTTCTTAGAGCTAGGGTCGAAGCATCTATACCCTTTATGGTTGACCACATACCCCACGAAGACACATTTAATTACACACGGGGAGAATTTTGTTCTCTCATGTTAAGGAATGTGGACGTAGACGGTACACCCAAAGACTTTTGGTGACAAGATAAGGGATTCAGGTATTTGGGCTTGCTGGGAAATGATATCAAGGGGAGTTTTGGTTTTCAGGACTTTGGTCGGGAGTCTATTGATTAGGTAGACGGAGGTTGCAACAGCTTTTGGCCAAAGGTTTTTGGGTACGTTGGACTCAATCAAGAGGGCACGGGTGATTTCTAGAATGATTCGGTTTTTCCTTTCAGCAACTCCATTTTGTTCGGGTGTGTAGGCACATGATGTTTGGTGTAAAAGGCCTTTTTTCTGGAAGAATTCTGCCATGGTATGATTAACAAATTCCCTCACATTATCAGAACGAAGGATTTTGATGGTAGTGTGGAAATGGGTTTGTATCATGTGAAAAAAAAGATGAATTTGTCAACCACTTCCGATTTGTGTTTCGAAAAATAGATCCAGTTCATTCTGGTGCAGTCATCTATGAATGTCACAAAATATCTAAACATATTTCCCCCGATAACTGGTGCAGGCCCCCACACATCAGCATGCTCTAAATCAAACATGAATTTCATACTAGTATTTGAAGGTTTAAAAGAGTGTCTGTGGCTCTTGGCCAAAACACAGGTTTCACAAGAAAAATCTCTAGGTAAAGAAAAATTTGGGAACAAAAGTTTAAAATAACCCTGGGATGGATGTACTAGTCTTCTGTGCCACAGCCAAGCCTCTATTTTCGTGGACCCGTGAGCCAGCATCACACTGCCATGTTGAGCTACCCCATCCACGTAGTAGAGTCCTTGGTTCTCAGTGCCACGCCCAACGATCCTCCTCGTCCGAATATCCTGTAAGATGCAGAAAGATGGATGCATTAGGAGTGTACAATTCAATTCTCGTGTCACGTGGCTTACTGACATCAGTCGCTGAGACAAGCTAGGGACAAACAAGTAATTTGATAGTTGAAGGGTAGGAGAGATTTTTATGGTTCTCGCTCCGGCTACCGTAATTAATTCCCCATTGGCAGTTCTAATGTAAGTTTTAGTAACTTCTTTGAAATCACTAAAATCAGAAATTTCTGGAGTCATAGTGTCTGTAGCACCACAGTCAAAAATCCAACCCTTCCCATTATCCCATCTATGTTTTGCACGGAGAATGCAGCGGAAATTTCTGTTAGAGGTGCAAATCGGTTATATGTGCAAATATGGCTAATAGGGGGTGCACTTGTGATAGTAGGGGATGTTTGGGGTGTTTTCTAGAATTATCCAATTCTGTAGGGTGTTTTTCCGGTTTTGAGGAACTGGTGGGGCAACATTTAGACACATGTATATTAGGGGGGTCAATTTTAGGATTGTAGAGTAATGGAGGACTATTCTGCAAAAGTTGTAAATAAGTAGGGTTTGGGTTTGATCTTCGACCAAACCCGTTACCTCTGCCGCTGTTCCATTTGACCGACTCCGTCTGGGCTCCCGTCCGCTCGACGAAGTTTCCGACCCGGACCCTACCTCCGCCACCACCGTTGTTATCGCCGGAGTACTCCTGGTTGGCAGTTTGATTTCCATCTCCATTTGGTTCGTCTCGGTGTTGATTTTGGGGGTTCCCATGCCTCTGTCCCGTCTCATTGATTTCGATGGCTGCGAGCTTAATTTGAGCCCGTGCTTTCTGTTTTTCATCCCACCAATCCGGGAATCTCACACGGAGAAAGCAGGTATCCCTCGTGTGTTTGTTTTTTCCGCAATGCGAACACCATAGATTGCTCTTGTCAATTCTTCCTCCGGTTTGGTGGCTGATTCCGGTCGGTGGCAGTCGTGGCGATCCTTTGTTGGTCGATCGATCTCTTTGTGCCCCGAACCCATATCCGATTTCTCCCGATGATACATCGGTGCTTCCAACGCCGGGGTCTTCAGCGGTTTTAGGGGATGCCGGTGGCATGATTCTCAATCGAGCCGCCTCCCTCTGGACCCGTTCGTAAGCCTCTTCAACTGAGGGATAGGGTTCCTCGTCTTTGAGGATATCTCGTCGGATGGTGTCTTTTTCTGATTCTGAATCGGACATGGTTGTTTTTGTGCAGGGATTTTAGCCTCTTGGCCGTGATGGGTATGGTTTTTGGTAAGGGTTGGTTCTCGGCCTCTTGACCGAGATTGGTATTGGGTTGCTTCGGCTATGATGAAGCTTTTCTGAGCCAAATCTTCGTCTGCTCTGATGCCATGAAGAATATTGGGGAAATGTTTTCTTTCTATTTACTTGAATGTTTAGAGTACATGATCGATACACCCTTTATAGGTCTAAGAGTGCACCTATATGGTATGTCTAAATTACAGTGATTGGGATTCTATCTTAGGAAGTAAATCAATTACAAATTATCACAAATTATATGAATGATCTTCGGTATCTTCGGCATGATCTTCGGTATCTTCCAACATATACAAAGTTTCGTTGAAGAACATAATCACGTATAACCATGGAATACATCACTCTAAGCATGTTTTTACTTCACTGATATGAAAAAATAGATCACTATAAGCAAGGATCACAGAAACTTCACTATAACCACGGAATACATCACTCTAAGCATGTTTTTACTTCACTGATATGGAAAAAATAGATCACTATAAGCAAGGATCACTGAAACTTCACTATAATAACAGAATACATCACTCTAAGCATGTTTTTACTTCACTTATATGAAAAAAATGGATTACTATAAGCAAGGATCACAGAAACTTCACTATAACCATGGAATACATCACTATAAGCATGTTTTTACTTCACTGATATGAAAAAATAGATCATTGTAAGCAAGGATCACAAAAACTTCACTATAACCATGGAATACATCACTCTAAGCATATTTTTACTTCATTGATATGAAAAAAAAAGATCACTATAAGCAAGGATCACAGACACATCACTCTAACCATGGAATACATCACTCTAAGCATGTTTTTACTTCACTGATATGAAAAAAATAGATCACTATAAGCAAGGATCACAGACTTTTCACTTTAACTATGGAATACATCACTCTAAGAATGTTTTACTTCAATGAGATGGAAAAAAATTGATCACTATAAGCAGGATCACAAACACTTCACTCTAACCGTGGAATACATCACTCTAAGCATGTTTTTACTTCACTGTGATGAAAAAATAGAGCAATATAAGACAGGAATTACTTACCATTGGAGTCTTTGGTTGCATTTTTTTTTCTGTCGATCAAAACCTACATAAAAAAAAAAGAGAAGTAATCAAAAACCAGTAATTAGCACTAATCTACACAAAAACAACAAATCAAAAATTGCAAATTCAGCTATACAGAATCATGACATGATAGCGACAATTCCAGCATCGAGTTCTCAAATCTCAGAATCGTTTCAAATCTCAGAGTCGTTCTCAAACCGACTCCATTTCGACCAAATCTCAGAGTCGTTTCAAAATGCGAACACATACATTGATCAGTTCTACTAATAGGCACCATGGAATACATGGTGTATACAGCCGGAACCTCCGGTTGTATAAATCACAATACACGAAAATATTGTAGATTAAAATAAAAAAATAGTAGGAATGACTCACGGTCGGAGCCTTGGTGTATACAGCCGGAACTTCCGGTTGCATTTTTCTTCGAACGTTCAACAGCTACAAAAAAATTCAAATCTAAATCAGTTCTAAAATCAAAACCTACAAAGAAATGTTAATCAGTAGGAAATTTACATTTTGAAAAATCTCTTTGATTTGTAGCCATTTGTTCGACGAAGGAATGTGAGAACTAGATGTTGACGACTATGTAATGAGGTGACGACGACGACAAGGTTGAATCGCACGACAAAAGTTGGAATTTTGCAGAAGAGAGGAGAGGAGAAGAGAAAAGTTGAACAGCGCAAGGTTTAATTTTCAAAATGAGAGCAATTTTACTTTTAACCCTAATTTTGTTCGTTATATGACAATTATACCCCCGCCTTCTTGTAGTGAAGTAAATCTTTGGTACAGTGAACTGATTTTGCTTCAATTTCAAAAATGACAAGCCCTTGATTTCTTGATCTTATGGCTGAAATTTGTTTTCTAGTTATTGACTTAATATGCACTTGCCCCATATCACTACTCAACGAAAAAATATACAAATAAAGTATCTTTGTGCATAATTTACATAGAAATTTAAGCATAATACCTCTTTATCGTGCATTTTCCCCCACCTCACAATACTTGAAAACTCAACTAGAATAAGATAATAACAAAGCACTGAACAATAACAATATCAATATGGACAACTAAACAAAATGTTGAACACAAGATACTACGATGTTACATAGCACCAAAAACCACTTAGATCAAATTCAAGCCACAAAAGCTACTGATATATCTGATTAGTTACAGCAGTCTGTCACAATATTAAGACAAAAACTAGACATTCATTCATCAGGAAATGAAAAAAAAGTGAGCTACTTCTTTTTACCTCCTTTTCCTTTCTTTGACTTGCCTTTATTCTTACCCTTTCCTTTACCCTTGTTGCTGTGATTGGGCTTTACTTCCTCAGCTGCTGAATTCCCTTTCTCTGTCTGCTTCTTCTTTCCTTTCCCCTTGTCGCTGGGATCAGATTCAACTTCGACCGCTGCTGAATCCTCTGTTTTACTATCTTCATCTTCAGCATCGCCGTCACAGTTTTTGTCATCGCCCTTCTCCTTGGAGTCGACAACTGCACTTTCATCATTCCTATTTGTACATGTCCCTAATGCTTTAGGAATCTCCCCAATAAGATCCCAGTTTATTAGCAAATTCCCATATCCATTCCCTGAGCTTGAAGCAGTCGCTGAGCCCATTTCTGAAGATTTCACAACAGTATTCTTATCTTCATTGCTAACTGCAGGAGGCGTGACTATACCGCTAGGCTTGGTCACATTTCCTTCAACCATAGTAGGTTGATCAGATGCTGCTGTACTCCTAGGAAACAGTTTCTTCATGATATCAGTTCTGCAAGAGAAGGAACTCAAGTCGAGTAGGACCGCATCAGGATAGCTGAAGCTGCGAGTGATGTCACCACCCGAAACCACAATGACAAGAGGATCACCAATAAGCTTGAAAGCAGTAGCAACTGCTGAAACAAATTGAATATAACCTCGCCTTCTAGGTCGAAGAGCATCATAGAACACCTTTGGCAGATGCCTTGTAATATCAGATCGAGACATCTTCTGATTCAATATATCAAAAGCTTAAGCCCCATGTTATACACAACACACACAGAATCATGACCAATCTCAGCAGAAACACAGGAAGATAATATTTGCAATAAATGCCAGAGTTCTTAATCCATACTTCTGTTTCAGTTATGTTACAAAGAAATTGGTCAACCACTAGGCAAACAAAGTCTGTCATGCTATCAGGACGAGATTTGTTGTGCGTGGTCAAACTAGTTTCTGGATTGGCATCTGGTGGCATACATACCAAGTATTCAACAAATGAGGATTTCGATGTGAAAAAGATGCCGCTAGGATGAGGAGCCAGGATCAACATTCTTTGCACAAGATAAATGAAACATTGTGGAGAAATATAGTCATACACCCTCCAATCGATGTTATAAGTTTCTTCCAACGCTCTAAGCAGTGCTTGACCCAAAGCTTCCCTTGAGAACCTAAGTGAATATTCTTGCACACATTGTAAATGTGACGCACTGCCAGTAGACTCACCAGATTTCGCTTCCTCTGCAGGATCTGACCCAGTAGGTCCCCTGAGAATCTCCATGAATGACTTCCAAGGTGTTCCATTTGAAAACCTTTCAGAAATTTTATCATAGAAGCCATGATTCAGCTTGTCACTACCCAGCATTGTCATCACTGCCCGTCCAATCTGCCCACTTGTAAGTTCCCCCCTTCCAGCAATATTTCTGATAACAATTTCTTCGAGAAAATTGCTGGAAAGTTCAGTTTCTCTCAAAGATATCATGTTTTCTGATAAAGACTCTCGAGGGTCCAAAGGGAAATGAAACATAAAGCATTCAGAGCACTGGTCCACAAAACTCTGCAGCTTTTTGCTATCTCCAAAGTTCAAATGAAAGAACTTGGAATCCAGGAAGAACTTTGCAATGTTAAAAATGAATAGCAGACACATACTTTTGCAGTGCATAGACAAGCGCTTCATCGTGGAATCATAAAGACGTTGAAGAGCCTCCAACACTTTAAGTCCAACAAAAACTAACTCTTGAAGCCAGAATTTAGAAGCCGCTGATGCACAGTGACGAGCTTCTAAAGTCGCCACATTCTTGTTCCAACGAATAAAACCCTCAACAGGTTTTACCCAAGCAGCATCAGGATTCAGCAAGTGAAAGGCAAAGCTGGAATTATCAAGCAACCTCAGTCCAAAGTAATGAAAACAGAAGCCAACGACACCTAGTAATTCGATGGAATCATTCTTTTCAAGTCTGTTGAGACATTCTAATATCTCTAAACTATGTACCTTCCACAAGTTCCAAAGGTAAACAAGTGATCCACCAGAGACATGGTTCTCCCCTATTCTCTGAGAAAACGACCTTGGATCCAACAGAAGTTCATGGTCCCACTCATACTTGGTAGCATTCACTTGAAAATGTACTTCTAGAAGTTTTCGAACGACAAGAATTTCAATAATTGGAGTTTCATAATGCTTTGAAGCATTGTAAAAGTGCAGCAATTCAGACAAATTCTTGTTATCATAAGACAAAAAGTTGGACTGTGCACAAATTGATGCATGATAGGTTCCAGAAACCTTTTGTGCAACTGACCTCATTCTGTTTAGAAGTTCCACTTTCTGAGGAAATGATTTTATTGGCCACCCTCGATTTCCATATCCCCACAGAACACAAGAAATAACATAAGAAAAGGCTAACGAACAAGCATTATTAAATTGCCCCGCCTTTTCCAGCAGATCAACCTCACGCAGAGTATGTCCCAGACTCTTCGCAATCTCGGAAGCCTCATTGAAGTTTCCTAACTCTTCTTCCAGAACCAGAAGATATTCAAGGCAATCCAATGACCTTAGAAAGTTGCGTTTGGAATCTGTGGAACAGAAGGCTCGAACAAACCTCATCAGTGATGCATCCTTTGCCTTGTGGCACTCTAAAGCACAATTTTCCAAAAACTCTTGCACAATTCTATTAATCTCCATAAATTTAGCCATTATTATGCTGTTTGACAGCGCGTCCTGCTTCCACTGCTCAATATACTGCAAACCGAGGTAAAAATGTTTCCCCCTGGAGCAAGCTGATAAGCAGTCTCTTAAGAAGTTCCCACTCTCATAAACTTTTGCAGCAAGTTCATATTTTCCAGCTAATGAGAAGCACTCACCAGCTTTTCTTAGTTCTGAGTTACCACATTTGTCCCAATAGATCCTTCCTGCATGGATGAATAAGCAAATATGTATCATGCCAAACAAATAGCAATATATCTTCGTTGAATATTAAATTTGTACAGAACAACCTGATTCCATACCCCACCAAGAGGCAAAACAGGTATTTTATTTTGGTTTTCTGTTTGTCCAGAACAGCCTGGTTCTAAACTACTTTTTATAGAATTTAATATCAAGAAAACACAGATTGCATAACCTTCAAAAAAATGAAAAAATCAACATGCTCATTGTGAATGTCATCTGTAAAATACCTGCTCTTTCAAACTCCCCCAGTTCGTAGAAACATTCAGCTGCAGATTCAACTAGGTCGATTGAATCAAATATTTCTGCAGCCTCTCGAAGCACTGTAGCTGCCTCTTCAGAATTTGAAGCGCGTAGACTATCAGCAACAGCTCGAAGACCAGAGGCCTTAGCCCTTTTCTCCCAAGTCTCATCACCTGCTTTTTCAAAGCACATTGTCGCCATCTCATAGTTCTTCTCCCAAAAGAGCTAGCACCAAAAATAAAAAGAGAGAAGAAAAAAAAACACTTAAATACACCAATACTGAATGGTGAAGGAAGAAACAATAGATGAAAGGATAAAGTACTAACTAACCTTGATACCCTGTGATTTCCACTCTTTCGGAGTGCTAGCCCTCTGCATGGCCTCCGCTAGAGAATCATCTATTTTCTTCACTTGCACAAGAGACAGCTTCCTCCAAT
This sequence comes from Salvia splendens, assembly GCF_004379255.2. Classification (NCBI taxonomy): domain Eukaryota; kingdom Viridiplantae; phylum Streptophyta; class Magnoliopsida; order Lamiales; family Lamiaceae; genus Salvia; species Salvia splendens. The sequence goes on from NC_056048.1 coordinate 28,347,255, forward strand.
AATCAAGCATTGGCTTGGAAACCTCTACATCGTTTTCACAAATCCATAATCTTTGCCTTGTTCGAGTAATCGCCACATATAATTGCTTCAACTCAGAGCATAGGAGATTGTGCTTTGACTGGCTAAAACTCGGGAAGGAATTCCCAGAATCCCCAGAAAGAAGATCTTTTTCATTCAAGAATCCGTACACGACTCTCCATTGGTTACTCAACGGCGAGGAGCCAAAGAAATTATACAGTAGAACATCCTATATCCATCATAACATCAGTAAAACTAAAGGTGATTGTATTCTGACAAAATAAAGATAAAACAAATTACTAACCTGAAACTCAAGGCCCTTGCACTCCACTATAGTCAGAATGAGAGCTTGATGACCAATGTACTCGGAAATTTCCTTCTTTGCTAAATCATCCCGTACTAGAATAACCTGGTCAGCACCAAAGCCCACCCATTTTCCACTACTCTTCCCACTATGTCCAAAAATAGAAATGATCAAGTTATCATCACTTCCAGGCTCGAGAACAATCGGAGACTCACCATATATACGACTCGTCTCAGGGGGCAGTACATCAATAGAGTGTGGGAAGAAATGGCATATAAGAGCTACAACACTTTGAGCTAACCTAAGTACTCCAGTATGGGTACGGAAATTGTAGGACAAATTAAACATATCGGATATAAGTCCTTTCTCTTTCTTCCCTGACAAATCACGATTTTGAGATCCCATAACAAACTCTTCATAGAACAAGGATCTAATATCCTCAAACCTGAAGTCAATCCCTCTGGCAATGGTCTGTGCGGTATCACCAGAAAACATAAACCCTTCCTCAACATTGTAACAGATGTATCTGAAAAGGGAAATTTGCCTTGTTGTAAGGTCTTGGACTTCATCAATGTAGACGAAGTCCATTTTATCACCTGCAAGATCTTCTTTGTTGAGTCTGAGATGAATGTCACTCACAAAATCAGCTAGATCAAATTCACCGCTTGCTAACTTCATTTTCTCGTAGTCCTCAAAAATATCATAAATTGCTTCTCTCTGTTCCACATATAAAGTGGATATCCTACTCTTAGATAATGATATGTAATCCTGTCTGCTTCGCTTGTAATCAGATGCTCCACCTTCCAGAGGACCTCCTTTAATATGTGAGATTATCTCAGTATAAACTCTTGAAGCATCCAGACTCTTTTTCAGCTTGGCATTGAAATGGGGCCAATATATAGAGGAAAATCGATCATAAGTGACCTCGTTATTCCTCAAGAAAGATTGTAGCCGCACTGATCTTCTGTCTCCAAATTGAGGGGAATCTCTTACCAAAGGAAACCTCTGAAAATATGACTTTCCCAGACTGCCATCGAGCATCATCAAAAACTTGTGAAATGTAATGATAAGAGGGTATTTTTCCTGTTGAATGCCAACAAAAGTATCTGGGATATCTTTAAATTCAGAAACTTCATCAACATCATCCATACCAGTGAAGCTGTCATGTCCAGAGTTGTTTTCAGTAGAAATGCTGCAAAAAGTTAGACATATGTAAATCTCTCATGAGTTAGTCTTTGAAAAAAGAATGAAGTAAATTCTGTTGCAGTGCTATTAAAAAATTCTTTCAGACAAAGAGCGGGGTGCTTGAACAAGGAGGTCAATTTCAAACAAGTTTAACTTCAAAAATTCAGGAGGATGTGTAATGTAAATGACTACTTCTCTTTTAAAAAATACATACAAGTATAGTGAAATGATATTCTGTTACACACACACACACACACACACATATATATATATATATATATATGAAACACTGCAAATGGCTCTTCAAAATGGGGTGTGTAACAGCTCCTGTCTTAATGCCACAAAAAAAATATGCTGCCAGTAAATGTTTATGTACAAACTATTCATCACATGAGTGCTGTAAACAGATTGTAGCAGTGCAACTAGATGATACGGTGACAGAGTGGGATGAACACACCTTTTCATCTGAGCTACATTCTTTTTAACAGCATGACACAGTTTTGGGCTAACGGTGACAAATAGCTGGTGTAATACAGGATCTGTGGATCCACCACGGCATGGCTCAACAGCAACTTCATCAGTGATACTCATATTGCCACCATCATCTTCCTCTTCATCTTCATCTTCATCTTGATCTTCATCGGTGGTACTCACATTGTCGTCAGCTGCCACAGAATCCCGTGAAGCAACACAGTACTGCTGCAATGTCTTGTACAGCTTCATAGTTAGAATAGTCGTTTTCCCAGTGCCAGAACGACCTAATATGAAACTGCTTCTAGTAAAATGTACTATTTCCCTCTCCTCATCGGTAACTTCAAATGGAAGATCAACACATTTACCCTCATTATCCGAAAGCAAATGATTTACAGTACCACATGACAAGGAGTAGAATTTCATCAGCAACAGGCTTTCACTAACTTTTGAGTTTTCAACATAAGTTCTGCATTCAGCGGAACTAGTACTTGCACCTGAGACTGATTTCGTGCTACTAGGATTCTTAAAACGTGATGTATCACAGGAGAGCGGCCAACTCATTGGCACCTCCAAATTCCTAAACAAAAAAGAAAATAACTTAAATAGGTCTAACAAAAATATGCTCGTAAACAAAAATGTAATGCCACAGGTACACTTGAAATATTGCATACAAATATTTCAAACCACTATATATCCTACATATGCACAACATGATGAGTTATTTACACACAAAATGCACATCATTAAATATCATGATGGCATCCAACATCACATAACCAACTGACATACCTCTCAAATAACTTGTCATTGCAGTGGTTGATGAAAACATCTGTATACATAGAAGCTATACTGTCAATTCTTTTCAACAATTTTGTGGTGTCCGTCATAGGCAATATGTCCCACACTTTCAAAACTTGCTTATAGATGGAGTCCTTCATCATGTCAATGGAGCAAACAACATAGTATATATCAATCTTAAATTGTTTTATGATGTATGAAGAATTCTCACATTTCCAGTCCACATTTAATTTCCGAGGCCGCCAACCTCGTCCGAGTGTTAGTAACAAATTTATGACCAACTTCTTTGTATTTGAAAATCTCAGTTTCTGAAATGACTTCCTGAAGTTCTCACTGAACAAAACCTGGAGTAATGCACAACAGCAGGAAAAATCAAAGGCTATAACATGGGAACATAACAGTCAGTGGCTCAGTATCAAAACCATAATTCACATTAAAAAACATATCATAGGAAAGGAAGAGATGAAGATCAATGCTTAACCAAGTAATAAACACCACAAATATTAATATCCCGAGAAGAGTTAGGCAGCAAGGTGTGAAAGTATGACATATCTGAAACAATTCAACTCAAAGTAAGGAAGCTGTTTATTGATGCAATGATGCTGACATACGCAATTTCTGAAAGAGACTGACCAAACGAGTAACATAAGATACTAAAGATAACATAAATAATCTAGTACCTGCCACCTTAAATTGTCGAAAAGTGTACTCTCCCCACTAAAAAGGTCATCAAGTTGATCCAACTCCTTTTTCACATCTATAATAGTTTTTTCAATGTCGCTATCATCATCAGCATTGAAGAAACATCGCCGATTCTTGGCATCAGATACTATTTCATCCCACACTGAATCACTTTTACACAAAGTTCTCTCATTTCCTAATATCCACAGACAATGACTAGAAGAAAGGGAAAGATTGATCATAATCTATTTTAAACAAAACGCAAAGTGATACAAAATAAGATGTAGAACCATTTTAATCCTTACCGGGCTCGTGTCAATGCAACATTGGTTCTTTTAGGACTGCACAAGAAACCAATGGAACCACCTCTGTGAGACCTTACAGTTGATATAATTATAATATCTTCCTCACCACCTTGAAACCCATCAATTGACTTCACCTTAACTGTAATCCTCTCAAGGTTATCGTATCTAGATCTGAGCTTATCTTGAATTGCTGCAACTTGGGCAGCATAGGGAGAAACTAAACCAATACTGAGATTTTCCTTTGAGCTATTCCATGCTGCTCATGATACATGTCAAAAACAAATTGATAAGAAACAAGGATATACATTTACATGAGACAGGTATGCTGGGGAAACAAAAAAGGAAAATAGGGTTTTATGTCACTAACATACAGAAGGTGGTAACTCATAATCATGGAAACATCTGATATAAATTAGAGAAATGTACCTTTGAGGAGTTTCTGGACAAGCTTCACAACCACGGCAACCTCAACCATGTTTCTTTTGCTGACACCCACATCATCTAACTCCTCTCTTCCACCACAAACATTTATAAACGAATAGGGACCGAACATTTTCCCTGGAAGATATGATCTTTCGTAGCTTTTGCTCTGCACATTAGGTCCATCAAGTATCTGGTGTTGATAAAAATTTGCATTTGGAAACCAACTTATTGATGGATGCATTCTGTACTGCACATTAAGTAGATGTTTGGGATGTCCCATTGAGCTTAATCTTTCAAACAAGCTTCTCCCAAAGCCAGCTTCTTCAGACAGCTGCATACAATCATTATCATTATTGATAAACATCCACTGAAAAAGAAATCAGTCAAGAGCAGTACAAATTATGCAACTAACAAATAAGAAATCAATATAGAACCTTGCTTGATACAGTTGCTGGCAACTGAATCTCGTCCCCAACCAGGATAGCATGCCTCACATCTTTAATCTGAAACGCAATGGTTGTTTCACACTCCTTAACCTGAGCTGCTTCATCGACGACCAGTAACTGGAAGGGCTCCATATCAACCGAATGTAGCTTAAATGCGGATGATATAGTGCAAAATATCAGTGAAGCTTTCTGGAAGCAAAACTCTTCAGTTGAACTTTTACCAAATACTTTTGGAAAGCCAAGATTACTAAGAGAAGTCTGAAGAGATTTTATAATGAACAGACACTGACTTCTGACATATTGTAAGGATGTTGTATCAAGAAAGGATTCAGAACCGGTCATTATTTGCTGCATGAAGATAGTTTCTAAATCCATACATGTAACGCCATTGTTCTCAAACAGCAACTTTTCTAGCGAGTCAAGAAGAGAAAAAAGTTGCATTATCTTTTGGTGGTTCCCATTGTCAACAAAACTTCTTGGTAAATGAGTGACAACTGTCAGCATGCAATTTCTCAAAGGTGGTGCTAAACTTTTAAATCGATCTCTAGCATAATCCAGAAGTGAGTTTGTTCCAGACTGCACAGCTTCACCATAGCAATGTTCTCGGGAGTGGATCTTGTCATTTTCCACAAAGATCCTATGATGAGAGACACAGTTTTCAAGAAAATCAAGCATGGATGAAACACAATGCATCCAACCAGTTAGTGGTACTAAGATTTCCGTAAGCCTATCAACCCGGTAATCTAAAAAGATTTCCTGGATGTCAGAGCCAACTTTAAGGCGATCATTGTTCCCAAAGAGGAGCATGCCTCCTAAAGGACAAGTCAACAAGCTCTTCCCACTTTCAGTTTTAACTGAATTTCTCACGAGTGTCGTCACACGAGAAGCCAACTCTGTAATTGCAGTATTCGTTGGAGCACATATGAGGGTCCTCACATTCATTTCCAAGAGGATATACAGCAAGGTACTCAAAGTTGATGTCTTGCCAGTCCCAGGTGGACCCCATATCAGTTCCACAGAGGGTTGGTGAGTGCATCCAATTCTGCATATGGAGGCTCTGATTGCCCCAAGTTGTGATTCATTTGACTTGGATAATAAAGTTGATCGAAATTTCTCCTCCACTTCATTGTGAAATTTTTTAGGGCACAATTCACAACTTTCCTTGGCCTGTTCAAAAACATACAAACTAATTAAAACAGAGGCAAGCAGATAAATGTAGATTTACCAAGTAGATTAATTCAATGCAAAGCTAACCAATAGAAAAACAAAATATTTAGAACAACAACACTGTTAACATAAAGAAGCATATCTTTGTAAGATCTCATAATGGGAGCATACTAAGAAACATCCGACATTTATAAGTGCCTGATCAGCTACTACAAAAACAGAACATCAAAGCATCAAAGATAGTTTGGAGATGAAAATAGAGACCTGAATATTGGTTAAGGAAACCAAAGTACAACAAACTGCTATCACTATCATACGCGGTGTCTACTAGAAACTATACATCCTTCACAGCAAATTAATTTTAAAAAGGTATAATAAGTTCAGAGATTTATAAAGCTTTTAGATCGGTAAAATGGCATACCAGGTCACTCTTGACTAATACTTTCTCAATGATCTTCAGATTTTGGCGCATTCTTAATGCCATCCATATCCTTTTGTGAGTGGTTATGTTTGTCAAGTATACCACATAGAGAGACTTGCTTTTCTGATCAACTAAATCAGCCATGCCTGTGGTTTTAAGTTTGAATTCACAGGATGAACTGTCACCAATCTCATCCTCAGAAATTTTAACTACGGATGCAAAAGTGTACATTGTTCCAATGCGTTGCAAGTCAGAAACACTTTCAGGTTTTGAATCCGATAGGAGTACAAGATCATTAGGCAATGTTCTGTAAGGCTCTTTTCCACGATCACTAATCTTGTTTCTCCAGCTGTCAACTTTAACATTATACAGAAGTGTGTCTGGTTTTGTCACTTTGAAAGAAACCACTTCAGCAAAAGGAGCTTTGTAAACAGTCTCCAAGGAAGTAGCAATTGCAGCTCGCATTTCTTCTAACAGAGGGAAATCAAATGATGAAAGATAATGATCCACACTTTCAAATACCTCTGGAATCTTCTCCACCTGTACATAAATAGAAAGTTAGTCAGTGAAATCAAAGGAGGTTAAAACTGAGCATTTAACATATCCATTCATCTCATGAATGTAGAGAAGCAGTATCGATCACGAGTTATATCTATTTATCAACAATCAAAAAGTGATATCATCTTCTAAGAGACAAAAAAGCAAGTAGTTAAACCTCTCTTCTTCATCCAAGCATACATGCATTACTAGTACCGTAGTACAGCATATACAGTGCGAACCGGTGCTTCACCAGACAACAAGTTTAACCAACGTGTTTAACATGTTGAGTCTTAATAAGCCAAGCAGCCATGAAAGAAGCATATTGAGAACATCAGCAAGACATAGTACCTTCTTAAGCCTTCTCATTTATAACAATGTTTAACAACGCTAAGGACCACCCAAAAACATCTCTTTCACTAAGCACTAGCTGATTAAAATTAAACCAAAGAAAGCAAGCTCAAAAAGTCTACACTAGCTGAGTAATAGTCCGATTCCGGTTATCCTGTGCTGAATACCTGTTGAGAGGGCATTGACTAAGAAACCAGCTCAGACTAAATACGTACTACTTCATACTACCTCCGTCCCCGAATAAGAGTCGCTAATTTCCTTTTTGGGTCGTCCCCCATTAAGAGTCACTCTTCATTTTTACCATAAATGGTAGTAGGTCCCACATTCCACTAACTCGCTCCACTCACATTTTATTATAAAATCAATATAAAAAGTGGGTCCCACATTCCACTAACTTTTTCAACCAACTTTTCTTTACATTTCTTAAAACTCGTGCCCGGTCAAACAACGACTCCTATTAGGGGACGGAGGGAGTACATAACTAAATCCGCTAAAAAAAAATCAAAATTCATAATCCGCAGCTATAGAAACTCACACACCTGATGTTTGTACAGATCCTCGTCAAAAATGTCTTTCAAGGACCACGAAAATAGCAAATCAGTAAAATCATTTTTACGCCATGAGCGCTTTTCAGTTCCCACACTGTTTTCCTCCATTTTAGCTTCCATTTCTCAAACAGATTCTGCAGAAAATGAAGATTAACTCAGAAGACATGAACATAACACTTTTACGAGCATGAATGGTTTTTTTTGAACGAAATTCAAAGATGAAAACAAAATGCATTTCCTTCGTGCTGTGGAAAATGTTACCAACCAGAGAATCTTCCGTACGTATAGTTGCTTGAGCACGATCCTTCCACTACAAGAGTGAGAAATTGGAGGGTTTTGATCATGGATTCTAAAAAGCTGGGAAAATGAAAAGTCTGTGGAAAAGGTGAGAGAAATGGTCTTGGAAAATGTAAAAGGCGGGTCTATTCAATTTCTTCTTTTTTTCCACATGCGATCATAAATATTTATTACTTTTACTATTATATTCCAAAAAATAATTAAAGTGTGGTAAAAGAGTCAATTTTGGGATAAATTATTTTATTAAAAGTGCATAGAGAATTAGAGATAATGAGATTCGTACGGTACAATCTTATGAAATCCATGTAAGACCATCCACAATAGGAATAGCCCAGCAATAGCCCAGCCACTGCCACATCAGCAGCACTAAAAATCCTCCAGCCACATCATCAAAACAAGCAAATAGCCCAGCAATAGCCTAGCCATAGCCCAGCCACATAATATCCACATCACTATTAACAAATATATACAAAATGAAATAATTAACAATCACACAATATGCGAAATTTAATTTACGACACAAAAACGAGAAAATTCACTAATATTAATAAAATTTAAAAAGTACATTAATTAAAAAAAATTACATAATTAAAAAAAACTAACGGCGGTCAATCCTCTGTGCCCATAACTCTTCAATTAAATCCTTTTGGAGTCGAATATGAGCCGCCGTTTGGCGCATGTCGGCATGTGCTTGTAAGAGGCCGGCTTCATCGTTAGGTACCCCACTCCGTACGTTGGGGGCGGCCACGCCGTGGCTTGGACCGGCTTCATTTTCGTCGTTGACCCAATTGGTCAGTTCGCCACCTTCATCTTCGACAATCATGTTGTGCATGATAATACATGCGTACATGATGTCAGCAATGCATTGGACATCCCACATACGCGTTGGACCCTTAATTGCCCCCCATCGAGACTGGAGCACACCAAATGCGCGCTCCACGTCCTTGCGCGCCGACTCCTGCCGTGCCGCAAAGTAGGCCTTCTTCTCATCTCCTGGGCATCGGATCGTCTTCACAAAGACGGGCCACCTAGGGTATATCCCATCCGCCAAGTAGTAGCCCATATCATGTTGGCTGCCGTTGGCGACAAAACTGATGGCCGGACCGACGCCCTGACACTGCTCGTTGAAAAGTGGCGACGAGTTGAGGACGTTGAGGTCGTTGTTCGAACCAGCTATCCCAAAATACGCGTGCCAAATCCAAAGCCGGTAATCAGCTACGGCCTCCAGGATCATCGTGGGATTCTTTCCCTTGTAGCCGGACGTGTAGAACCCCTTCCAGGCTGTGGGACAGTTCTTCCACTCCCAATGCATACAATCAATGCTGCCTAACATACCCGGGAACCCATGCTGACTCCCGTGCATCCGCAACAGATCTTGGCAGTCTTCGGGGGTAGGCTTTCGCAGATACTGATCACCGAATACTTCTATCACTCCCAGACAGAAATTCTTCAGACATTGCAGGGCAGTCGTCTCACCGATGTGGAGATACTCGTCCCACATGTCTGCCGCGCCTCCGTAGGCCAACTGCCGGATTGCCGCAGTGCACTTTTGAATAGGTGTGTGGCCGGGTCTGCCAGACGCATCGTGTCTGAAGCGGAAATACAGATATCGAGACTCCAAAGCGTTGACAATACGCATAAACAGGTCCCTGGTCATCCTAAAACGACGCCTGAAAAGGTTGGCGGTGAACCGAGGCTCCTGTGCGAAGTAGTCTTCGTATAGGCGCTGATGTGCAGCTACGTGATCCCGATCAATCACACTGCGGCGGTGGACCACGTGGGGAGGTCGAGGTATCGCCGGCTGCAAGGCACTTTCCATCCATTGGTTTATCGCGTTGGTCGTATAGGCGTCCAACGCCTCGGCCATACGACGTTCGTACTCCTCAGCATCCCCTCCGTTACCACCACTACTACCACCAGCGTTACTCATTTTGCGTTGTTGATCTTGAACAGAAATTAAGATAGAGAGAGTACTCGTTAAAACAAGTGGTGCGAATGAAAATGCCGAGCAAAGCGCGTATATATAGTGTTTCGGAAAAAAAAATTTAAATTTCGCGCTGGGCGGTGCGCTGGGCGATCCGGGAGCTGCAATAGCGCCGAACGGACCGCCCAGCCGACCGCCGAGCGCCACGCCACCGCCCAGCGCTGCGCGGTTTCTCTCTCCACTCAGCCGCTGGGCGGCTGCAATAGACCGCCCAGCGAACCGCCCAGCGCCGGCGCTCGGCTGGGCGGTCGCTGGGCGCCTATTGTGGATGGTCTAAAAGGAAATTTTCACTAAGCTACAAACTTTGTGGTTAATAGTATCCAAGTAATTTGGTTTAACACAGCTTCTAAAATTTAGATCATGAAAAATGAAGCATGAGCAATGTCATTTGATCATTCTTTTACATTTTTTGATTTGATTTAGTTTATACTTAGTATTGTGATTTTTCATCATAATTATCTCTTAGTTCAGTGATACATTATAATAAATGGAACTTTATTATTGATCAAGCTGTTCCTTACTTCGAAACTTATTAATGTCATATTATTGGCATTTGTTGTAAGTGGTACGATGTGAAATTCTTAAATTTTTTCACAAACAACACACCTATGTCCTAGTAAAATTATTCAATATTCTTTGTTGATGTACACTTTTTTATTGGTTAAGATAGTCAAGGGGTACATAATTTATTAGGTTATTGATAATTGAGGGTAATGGGTATATTAACTTAAGGGTGTCCACTATGGGTAAGGCGGGGCGGTCGGCGTGAAGGAGGGCGGAGGGAGAAGGAAGGCGCGGCTATCATAGTGAAGGGGGTGTCCGCCTCGGAGGTGGACGCGGCGAGGGGGGAGGGAGGCGGCGGATGCGGGATAGCCGCGTGCGGGGACACCCTAATAGTTGCATAATAGTTTCAATTTCCATGCTAGTGGTATATTAACATATATTTTGGCCCATTCTACGTGATGGAAAAAACGTACTACATTGGAAAGCATAGAAAGGGACAAAGATATTTTTTCTTCGCGATTAAGGAAGCTGAATATGCCGTACAAGCAGTACGCTCGAGCAAAGGTAAGAGCATCTCCAATGCCCGGATGTCCCACTCGGACATCCACTAGGACTTCCCAAAAATACATCTTGTCACGTCACTAGGACTTCCCATCCCACTGCCACGTCACTAGGACTTCCCCTGCACAATCCGTCCTTCCCATCGCCCTTCCCACTAGGACTTCCCGCAATAAAAAAAATCACAAATTCACAAATAAAGCAATTTACGTTTACGGAAATAAAATTTCAATACGAATACGAACGGGAAAAATTAACAACTTCATTAAAAAAAACATACATGCTTCGAAAAAAAAATTACATAGTAATAAAACAAAAAAAATACATACTTATACATTCTCGGCTCACTCCGCGTTGTCCTCGTCGCCCGTGCCGCCCCCGTCGTCCCCGCCTCTGATATCGGCGCCAACAAAAAAAAAATAATTCTGGACGTCCGACCCGGATGTCCGACCCACGCCACAATGACGGACGTCCACCCGCCCGTCGCCCCGCACGTCCGAGGACATCCGACGTCCTTACTGGACGTCCGTATCCGACTTGCCACGCCACAATGGCGGACGTCCCGGTCGCCCGTCGCGGATGTCTGACCGGATGGAGATGCTCTAAGAAAAATAATGCTTTGGAAAACTCTCTTTTTAAATTTTACACCATCATTAACTTTTTAAATGAAATATCCAATCGTTTTAAATATTTCCTTTTAATAATCTCAATTATATATATGATTATAATAATAACCTTTAATGTGTAAAAACTAGTATAAGAATAGGAAAGAGAAGAGCATGCATTTGATAGTACTCCGTAAATTTGTATGGGTGGAAATGTCACAAGTAAAATATAGGAGTACTACATCATGATAGTATATCTAATAAATTCATCGTCTGAAATTTTGACTTCGTAAATTTATGAGTACGTGTCACTAACTCGGTTTATCATATAAATTCGAATTAATTTTCCTGTATCAATGTACAATATATAGATCAAAAAAGGCATCATGTCTTTTTCACTTTACCAATGGGCCAATATAAACTTAAGCTATATTTAAAATTACAGTTTACGTAAAATTAATTAGGCCGTACAAGCCTACTACGCTGAAAGCCCAACGTTTTATTAGTACTACTCCGTCCATTTAAAGACACTATTTTATAGGAGTAGTATTATTTATTTACATCTCCATCCAATTAAACACGCAATTTAGACACAAGTTCTAAGAAATTATTTTTTATAGAACAAAGTAAGTAAAAGATATAGGTCTTATTTTTATATATTATTAATTTAATAAGAGTAGTAGAATGTGAATGTAATGAGTTTGTAGATTACGACCCCACTTATTAAAAATGAAAAAAAAAATGTGTCTTTAAATAGATAACTTTTCAAAATGACAAAATGTGCAAGGTTTTGGTAGATGTACTACTTCTATAACTATTATTATCATTATTTATATTATTATTATGGGCCGGGTAACATGGGTTGTTCATAAAATGAATCAGAAACATAATTTTTGTGTAAAAATACTAATTTTATTGGAACTATCGATATCCAGTTAATCATTCAATCACGTCGGGTATGATGATGAAATAGCATGTAAGAAGTGGACCTTTGTACATTTAAAATGTTGAAATAAATGTGTAGAATTTATCAAGTACTAATATCTTGAATATTTAATTTTGTTATCTAATTATAGAAATCTGATGCAACTGATGATGCATTCTATGTAGATCAATTTAGTATTGTGACACGGCCATGAAATATAAATAGTGAAAAGAAACTCAAACAATCTCTACGTGGATTGCAAAAATAAACTCAAAACAGTTGCAAAAGCAACAAGGAATCCGGAAAAAAAAGTAAAGCTTAATAATTTAAAGCAATTCACGTTATAATTAAATTTAAACTTACTTTACATGTTACATTAATTGATGATCCTTCTATGCATTGAATAAATCCAAATACAAATTGGTTGGTGAACTTATGGTCAACGTATTTGGCGCTGAAAAACGTTAAGTGAGAGCATCCACAACGGTGGACGTCGGCCCACGTCCGTCCGTGCCAACGGCAAGGACGAGGCTCGCCGCTGCTGGCACGGCGCTGTTCGATGCATCAAGCAGCGCCGTGCCAGCGAGTAGGCGACGTGGCGGCACGCGATTGGGCAACGGCATAGCCGTTTCCTTTGAATATTTTTTTTATTTAAAATTCGTTTTTTAATTTTAAATAATGATAAAAAAATAAAAAAAAATTCCAAATCCCAAAAATATGGCCGTTTTTTTGCCCGTTTTTCTGAATTTTTTTGAATTTTTTATATTTTTTTCCCCAAAATCATCTATAAATACACACATTCATCATCCATTTATCACATCAAATCATCTCTCATTTATAATTCTCATACAAACTATCAACACATTCATCTATCACTCAAAACCTCAAATGGATTTCACCCATCTTATGGCGGAAGCGGAGCGCGAAAAACAAGAATACTACGAACAATATCGTGCCGCTTACGAAGCATATGTCGCGGCGAATACCCCCGCTCCTCCTCCTCAACGAACTAGATCAACTCGCCGCTACATCCATCGTGACCGGGAGGGAGCCCACGAAAGGCTCGTTGCAAACTACTTTGCCGACCAGCCGCGGTTTCCGGCAGATTACATCAGGCGCCGTTTTCGCATGTCAAAGCGCTTGTTTATGCGAATCGTCAACACATTGTTCGCACGTGTTGAATTCTTCCAAACAGGTCCAGATGCAGCCGGCCGGCAAAGTATCATGCCGTTGCAGAAGTGTACGTGTGTCATCCGACAACTCGCTTTCGGGTACCCACCACCGATGATTGCCAACGGTTGCTTCGTCTTCACGAATCAGTCCATGGCTTTCCCGGAATTCTTGGCAGCATTGACTGCATGCATTGGAGGTGGAATAATTGCCCGACTGGTTGGAGGGGGCAACACTTAAGCAGTCACAAAGGCGGCGGCCCAACACTTATCCTTGAAGCGGTCGCCGACTACCGCCTATGGATTTGGCATGCATATTTCGGCGTTGTCGGATCCAACAACGACTTGAACGTGCTCTATTCGTTACCCCTCTTCAATGATGTGATGAATGGTGTAGCACCGGCGATCGACTTCACCGTCAACGGAACTACATACCACATGGGTTACTATCTCGCCGATGGTATCTACCCAAGGTGGTCGACTTTCGTGAAGACGCTCAGCAACCTGCACGACCCGAGACGGGTTCTTTTTGCGCAGCGTCAAGAGTCCGCGCGGAAAGACGTCGAAAGAGCCTTCGGGGTCCTTCAAGCCCGATTCAACATTGTGATGGCCCCGGCTCGGCTGTGGTATGTGAATAATATAGCTGAAATCATGTTCACGTGTATTATCTTACACAACATGATTATAGCCGACGAAGGGCCGAGGGCGGCTAGCTTCTACTACGAGGATGAAGCCGGAAGCTCAACAGCGAGGTCTCCCCCACGCCGAGGTGAGCATACGACAGTTGGCCAGAGGATTGAGACAAGGCACACAATGCGCGATACCCGAACCCACATTCAGCTACAAGAAGACCTAATCAAACACATATGGGCGAAATTCGGCAACGAGTAGTGGTTTTTTAATTTTTAGTATTTTAATTATGTAATTTTTAATTTTTAATTTTTAATTTTTAGGATTTTAATTATGTCGTTTTTATTTTATTTGTCATTTGTAATATTATTTAGGTTTTTTTAATGAATTTTAGTATTATGGAAATGTTTTTGTTTAATTAAATTTTAAATTAATTGTACTCGTCCTTGCGGAAGAGCACAGCTGTGGGTGTTATGCTCTTGCCAGAGAGCCGGCAGAAAAAGTGGGTCCGGGCCCACAACCGTGCCGCTGGCAAGAGCACGGTTGTGGATGCTCTCATGAACCAGATTATGAGACAAAGTTTAGCCTATTTAAAATATCATCGATTGTTATAAAATGAAATTTCCTATTTAAAATTTTCGAAATTTAAGACTACAAAATGGACTTTGCTCGAAAATCATACTTTAAACTATAATAACCCTACATATAATTGATAGCTACATTTTATTTAAAAGTACGCAGAAGCAATATCTACACTGCACTGCATTTTATCTATCTATATATATATATATATAGAGAACTGTTCTGCTGCACAACTTGTGTGAGCGTTATGTGAGCGACTCTGATCCACAGAACTGTTCTGCTGCACAACTTGTGTGAGCGTTATGTGAGTGATTCTGATCCACGTAGGAGAGAGAGGGAAACACGTTCTTATTTTTATTTCTTTTCTCTTTCTATTTATACCTTTTATCTCTCTCCTTTTAGATTTCAGAATTTTGAATATATCTCGTCCTCTTTGGATTTTTTTCTACATCACCGTGAGTTTGTCGAAAATTCGCCGCAGAACGTCACGGCGGGATCGAACATCAATTCGGCGGCGCTCGGGCGCACCCGGGGGTTGGCGACCTTCGCAGATCTGCAGACTTGGGCGACCGCTGAGACATAAACTTTGTCTTCACGGTGGGGGAGTTCAACGGCAGCACGATCAACACAATAGACTGTAATCCCGTGGGAAATTCAGAGAGGGATCTGGTGGTGGCAGAGCTGGATTTTTTGGTGAATGATTTTTCACCATCGGTCAAATTCCTCAATTTAATGAAAAGGAACGAGGGGTGTGCGGTGGGGTGGATTTTATGTTTGTGGATTTTTTTCAACAATATAATCTTGGAAGATGAAACTAGAAGAGATCGAGATGCAGTAAATCATCAATAATTTCTCTTCTGATTAACTTAAACAGCAAAATGTCGTCTAAAATATGTTGCATCAGTGTAGCAAAAAACAAGAAATATACACTAGTCAAATTACTGTAACTCTTACCCGGTCTGTGGGGATACCATAGTAGCTTTGTTAGCTCTTGTGTTTTGTATCTCTAGTACGGACCGAGTCACTTTTGGGCTCGTCTGATGTATGTTCTTTTGGTGATTTTTGATATATACAGGTTGGGGGTCCGCCTTAACCCCCCGCCGTGATGGTGTTTGAGGAAAAAAAAAAAAATTACTGTAACTCTTGAATATTGAGATACTCCTTCTGTTTTGTTATACGCTTATATGTCACTGGCTCGTGTTTTAGTTTTTGATGTTTTGATTTTATGCTTTCTTCCAAATCTGCAGAACTATTATGCGATATGAGTAGTTTATACTATTAATTCATATTGAAGGTTGGGCATGAGATGGATGTTCAGCTTCCAAAAGCAGACTACTTATGTCAGTTTCTTCATCACTCATGATATAAGTGACTAGTAATAAATGAATTATTGTTAATGACCATTAAAGAAATCTCATTCTCGTAATAAGTTTCTGATCAAATAAAGTAGCATCTCAATTCAGCACTACTCCATTCATTAGCTTTGAAGTTCCTGAAAAACACTGCTAATTATTTCAGTTCAATTATTGTGGAGTACATATTTTGTTCATAAAAATATCACGAAATAAATGACCAATCTCATAAAACCAAATTTAATGCATAGAGAAAATGAAAACAAATAATTAATCTCATTAAAAAAACTAGATGTACTCTCATAGTTATATTAGCAGCAATACAGAAACAACATAAAAAATAATTTCAATAACTATGGAGATCAGTCTTTTTCGTTTGCAAAACCATTGTCGTCGTAACCATCGTATGCGATTAATCTGAAATAGTAAAGTTAAATTGATTGATTATTAAAACAACTATAAAATACAAATGATAAAATTCAACAGCAATTCACATACCAGTCATGCAATTTTGGACAATTACGTTTATCATGTGATACTCCACTTAGTCCACATCCATGACAAGCTCTAGACTTTAAAGTTGACTTCTCCTTTGACGATAACATTCTCTTACTGCATCCCTTTGTTCTTATATTAGAAGGATCGCCAATATTTCTGGGTTTATCTAAGTTCTTCCTTGTTTGACTACTGGGCACAGTGGTTGAACTAGCACCCATCTCTTTGATTTTTCCATGCAATGAATCAAGTTGTTTATTCAAAAACTTTGTCCCCTCATCAGTCAAAGATGCATAATCAATCAATATTGATGCCTTATAGGATAACTTGGAGCGTCGTGTCATCAAAAGTCTTGTTGGATCATCGTTGGTATTTTCATCATCTAGTGCATAAACAACACCAATCTTTGCTTCTTGCGTCCATCTTTTGAGTATATACTTCTTAGGTAGTTCAAATATTTGGCTAATCCGGAAGAAAGCTAGCATGTGTCTGCACGGAATGCCATCAAACTCGAATTTTCCACAACTACAAGATATATGATCTCTTTGTCTATCATGCATGAGTTGCCTTGGTTTTGAGGAGGAACTTTGAAAACTTACAACATTGTACATCATGATATCATCTCTTGTAGTGGTATGCTCCACAAAGTAACCATGACTTTGACTCATTTCATCTTGAAACTCCGTCCATTTTTTCTTCGTGTACACTTTAACCATTTGTGTTTCCATCGGCCAATTTGTTTTGATTTTGGGATGCTCATTCATGTCAATATGATCAGCAACTAACTCATTGTGTCTTTGGTGTCTTAGTGCTCGATTGAATCGAGTGATAAAATCCATCAATGAGTTCTTGTGAGAGACATACTTTTTGAAAAATGAATGCGAACTCTCAGATCTCTGACTACTTGACATCCCAGCAAAAAATACATGTCTAAAGTATGCCGGAACCCACTTATGCCGCAATTCATACATCAACAAGATCCAACTATTAAGTTAGCAGGTCTAATAACATCTTTCCAACCATGCTCGAATTCCTCAGGAGAAGTAGAATTTTTTATAACATTTTTTATGCTCTGATAATGCTCTCTGAAAGTCACTGCTGAAATCTTTTCCGGAAATTTATTCAATATGTGCCACAAACAATAACGGTGTACTGTTTTCGGCAAAACTTGTGCAAGTGCTTTCGTCATAGCAGGATCTTGATCAGTGATGATTGCTTTTGGTGCCCTTGTTGGCATAGCTTCCATGAACTTATTAAGCAGCCACAAATATGATTCTGTCTTCTCATCACTTAGAAATCCACAACCAAACATAATTGTTTGATGGTGATGATTTACTCCTACGAACGGTGTAAAAATCATTCCGTACTTATTAGTGTTATAGGTAGAATCAAACACAACAACATCACCGAATACATTATAAGCACTCCTTGATTTATGATCTGCCCAAAAACATCTTTTGAACCTATTATCTGAATCTGTCTCATAGTCAAAGAAAAATGATGAATTTTTCTCCTTTTCAGATGTAAAGAATTCTACCAAAGTTTCGGCATTGATCCCCTTCTGTTCATCCCTCATATCTCTCTCAAGATTCCTGATATCTCTTTCAGTGCAACCTACACTTTCAGGCCCCCCATGCTCTATCTCCATTAGTTGCATTTGCTGACAGGTCGGTATATTAGCTTCTGAAAATTGTTGTGTCAACACTCTCTTCGCAGCAGAGACACTACGGTGTGATCGGAGTAAATGCACCTTTAAAGGAGTAGAAAGTCCATGATTATGACATTCAGTAAATAAGCTAATACTCCAATAGGGTCCAGTTTGTTGTTTGACAATGGAGATCTTTGCCTTACAATCAGTTCTAACTTCACCACGAGCTCTTTTCTTGATCGGGCCACCACTCGACGCTCGATTTTTTGAGCGGACTTCATCAATTTGACCAGCTTTAAAGCATACAAATTGTTTCCAAACAACTTCATTCATCTTATTCTTTTTGCTATTGCTTATTCTTGCACTAAAACCAGCTTCACGTGCATATTGATTGTAGAATTCAAATGCATCATCTATTGATGCAAATTTCATTCCAATTTCTGGCTTTCGATCATTCGCAGTTTGAGGAATATGCAGTTCATCATTCATATTTTCACTCCTTAGATATTGATCAATGCATTACTAATTTTGAATTTAACTGAATATAGTATAAAATATTTGGGATTATGATATATAGGCAGAAGATTCCAAAGTCATTTGATTGTATATTTATTAGATTGATGGGAAGTTTTGTATTTCACGTGAAAGTTGTTATGGCTATTAAAACAGTCGCACTGCCTCTATGTGGCGAGTTCTCAACCCTTTAGAGAACCTTGAACATGCAAGCGTTATGCATAAATAACTATTTTAAGGTCGAGATTTGGAGTTTTGAAGATTTTCGTTTGATTGCAATAATCATCTTTTTGCATTTCCAAAATGATATATTTGTTTCTTTCCTAATATTAGAAAATCTATCATGATTCATGTCTTTATATAAAATGTAATTCTCCGCATATTAATATATGCATTTCTAAAAAGATATTTTTAAACATCCTAAATTATTCTCACACTGTGAACAAGGATCACTAGCTGGACTATGTGCTCATAGCTTTGTCAAAGCATATCAAGGAAGATATTTCCACCAAGATAGAAGATCATGGAATAATTGATTGATTCAATCACATAATAGCCTAGAATAGATTGATCACATTAATGATATTTTCCATAGTTAGGGAAAAGTCTTTCCTATAAATTGAGAGGTTGTAATACATTGTAACTCATTCAATCAATATACAAAACATCTTCCCTACTCATACTTACAACCTTTTCGGCAATATGATTCACCTCTCTCGATTACCACCTTCAAGATGGTATCAGAGCAGGACGATTCGGGCTTGAGACTCAGAGCAATCTCATCATAGTCTCGAATACCTTTCCCGACCTTTTTGAACCCTGCAAAAGCAACCAACACACAGGATGTCAGAATCCGAAACTAATAACTCCCAAATTACCAGCCAACCAATCACCCTTTCTACAGAACAATTTGCAGAATTTATGAGACTAAGTATGTCTCAAAAACCTCCAAAACAGTCGTTTCAAACTGAACCCCAACCAGAGTCGTTGGGAGATGTACACATACAAACCAAGCTCAACGGGGAGAACTATGCCCTATAGGCGAAATTGATGCAGAAGGCGATCGGGGGGGGAAGGGTCTGATATCTCACATTTCCGGAGTGTCAGACCACCCTCCTTCACCAATCGACTCGGCCTACTCAAGGTGGATACAGAGAGATCATTGTTGCTTCAACTGGATCATCAACAACATCGACGCCAGCCTCGTAAACGAGGTTTCCCAATACGAAACAGCCCAAGATCTCTTGGGAAAACTTGGTTGTTACGTACGGAAACGGCGCCGATCCATTCCAAATCTCAGACCTGCACAGACGAGCATACAGGATGAGACAAGGAAATTTATCATTGGAAAATCTATGGCAAAAACTACAGGACTTGTGGATCTCTATCGACAGCAGAGACCCGAATCCGATGGACACTCTGTCCTCAATCGAGAAATACAACCAAATCATCCAACGACACCGACTCTACCAATTCATATGGGCGCTCGACGACAGATATGACAAGATCAAGCGAGAGATCATACACATGGATCCTATCCCAACGGCCAGAAAAGCCTATGGAATTGTCAGACGGGAGGCCGACAACAAAAAGGTCATGAACTCAGAAACCAAAGACTCCGGAGTAGGGGTCGGACTAGCAACCCTCGATCGAAGCCGAACATACTCCACCCAGAACCAGCCGCCACCATCAAAATTCTACCGACGAGATGAGGACAAAAGTAAGCTCGTGTGCACCCACTGTGGGGGGAAGAAGCACACAAAAGAAACGTGTTTTCACCTCCACGGATTCACCGAATGGTGGGAGGAAATGAAAAGGCTCGCCAACTGAGAAATGGTCACCGAAATAACAACGGAGGAGGCGGAAGAGCAGTGGCAGCCGTGACAATCGGTGACCGGGCTACCTACGCCGATGTATCGGCGGGCAGCATCGACCCAATTGTGGAAAATGGAGGCGGTGACAGAGATCAATCGGTGACAGGGGAGAAAGCCGTGGCGTCGGCTTCGGTGGCCCTAGTATGGTCAGAAGGTAACAAAACACGGGGAGACCTCACCGGCGACAGGCAGATGGCGGCGGCTAGGGTCCCCACTGGAGAGGACATGGCGATGGAGGCTAGGGTTTCAATCGGTGGAGTCGTTAGGGTTCATGGAGGAATTGGGGATTTTTCCCTAAAAACCTTCCCAAATCAGAAACCTAATTTTGACCCCAAAACTACCCTGATTTCCCAACCTGACCCCGAGCCAAAAGTACCTCTCAAATTGCACCCCCATACTCTTCAAAATGTCCCTCTTACCCCCGAGCCAGAAATATCCCTCAAATGATACCCAGTGACTCCTACAAATTACCAAATAATCCCAAGAAACTAAAGCCACCCGATATTTACCCCCTTAAGAATGAAAAATCCTAGTCTGAACCCCATATTTTCAAAAACCTGCCATCTATACCCTGTAAAAATTCCTTTGATGTCTTAGCATGTTCCTCCATGTCTCAAACAGGCCCTAAAAATATCCATTGGATTTTTGATTGCGGGGCAACTGAAACAATGTCATTCGATGCTTCTGATTTTCTGACTATCTCAAAATCCACGAAGTCCTATGACCTAACAGCCAGTGGGGATCTAGCCCGAGTCTAAGGGGCCGGCACTATTAATATCTCGCCCACTCTACGCCTATCTAACTGTCTTTTTGTCCCATCATTATCGCATAAGCTCTTATCTATCAGTCATGTGACTAAGGAGCTTTATTGTAAATTATTAATGTAGCCGAATTTTTGCATGTTACAGGATATCAAGACGGGGACGATAGTTGGGTGTGGCACTGAGCGACGAGGACTGTACTATGTGGACGAGATAGCCCACAGAGTGCCGCGATGCTGACTCACGGACCGACAGACAGACAAGCTTGGCTTTGGCATCGTTAGTTAGGACATTCGTCCATAGGATATCTTCGCATGCTTTATCCTAAGTTAGTTAATTCTATGAACTCCTTTCATTGTGAAACTTGTCTTTTAGCCAAAAGCCACAGACACACGTTTAAGTTGAACAATACGAGAATGAAAAAACCTTTTGCTTTAATACATTCTGATGTGTGGGGTCCGGCTCCTGTTAATGGGGGTCAAGGTTTTCGCTATTTTGTGTTGTTCATAGATGATTATTCTCGTATGACTTGGATATATTTCTTGAAAAATAAGTCTGACGTTTTTGACAAATTCACCCAATTCTATACCTTAGTCCAAACTCAGTAAAACCAAAAAATTCAGATCTTAAGGTCAGATAATGGGGGGAATTTGTCAATACAAAAATGCAAGACTTTTTTCGGGAAAAGGGATTAGTTCATCAGACATCTTGTGCATACACTCTAGAACAGAATGGGGTAGCAGAAAAGAAAAATAGATATATCCTTGAAATTACCAGAGGCCTTTTAATCGAGTCCAAAATACCCAAATCTTTTTAGCCCGAAGCCATTGCCACTGCGGTCTACCTTATGAACCGATTGCCCTCGGGGATCCTAGAATTCAAATCACCCTTAGACCTTTTTTCCCAACATTTCGAGTTACCCTCTTCCCTGTCTCTGGAACCTAGGGTGTTCGGGTGTACAGTCTTCGTGCACATCCCTAAACAAGACCGTACCAAATTTTCCCCATGTGCCCTCAAATGTGTCTTCCTCGGTTATGGAAAAAACCAAAAAGGGTATAGATTTTACGACCCAACCACTAGGACCATGCATACCTCTATGAACTGTGATTTTGTAGAGGGAGAGTATTTTTATAGCCAATCTAGTAGTCAGGGGGAGACACAACCTTCAGATAATCATCCGAACAGTGACCTAATAAATTGGATACCTACACCCATGCCTACCACTGGCCCAAGGGAAATCCAATCAGGGGGAGAACCACAGTCAAGTCCTGTCACAGAAGTTGGTCCAACAGATGAGGTTAGCGGCACCGCCGGGCCGTCACATCCTATAGTACAGAACGGGGAGCAAAGTGACAACAACCAAACATCAACCCCGTCATTAATTCTTGAGGTAACTAGTTCAAACAATGATAGTGCATCCTCTACAAACACAAATCTTGACAGGAACAATGGAGCCGAATGTGGAGCCAGTGGAGGGTGTGGAAATACGGAACAACCATACGAGTTACCTACTCGAAGTACAAGAGGAGTTCCACCTCTAAGATTCTCACCAGAATGGAAAGGGAGAAAGGCCAGATATGCAGTAGCCAATATCGCCCAAGGACAGCTATCAGAAATGGCCCGAGCATTAGAAGCTGCCTTGTATGAGGAGGAAGAAATTCCACAGTCATTCGAAGAGGCATCAAAACATAAACATTGGAGAGAAGCCATGAAGAAGAAGATAGATACCCTCGTCACAAATGAAACATGGGAGAAGTGCACACTACCTAATGGGAAGAAACCAGTTGGATGTCGGTGGATTTTCACCATTAAAAGAAGAGCATATGGTTCAATCGAGAGATATAAGGCGAGACTTGTGGCGAAAGGATACACTCAAATGTATGGAGTAGATTATGAAGAGACCTTTTCCCCTGTTGCAAAGTTGAACACTGTTCGAGCATTACTGTCTTTAGCAGCTTGCAAAGATTGGCCCCTACATCAGTTTGACGTAATCAATGCCTTTCTTCATGGAGAATTGGAAGAAAATAAAGAAGTCTATATGGAAGTTCCCCTTGGTTTTTTGGCAGAATTCGGAGCAGGCCAAGTGTGTCTTTTGAGGAAAACACTATACAGACTAAAACAATCACCAAGAGTCTGGTTTGGAAGGTTTTGCCAGGCCATGGTTAAGCAAGGATTTACACAAAGTCAATCCAATCACACGCTCTTCACGAAGAGACGAGGAGACAAGATAACATGTCTAATCATCTATGTGGACGACATGATCATCACGGGAGATGACAGTGAAAAAATTCAAAGCCTGAGAGAGAACCTATTCAAGGAATTTGCGATGAAAGATCTCGGAACGTTGAAGTATTTCCTTGGAATCGAAGTATTGAGATCAAGACACAGGATATTCTTGAGACAGAAAAAGTATGACCTAGACTTGTTGGCAGAAATAGGTTTATTGGAGTGCAAGCCAGCAGAAACCCCTATGATCACAAATAATGGCTTGAAGATAGAAGAAGGAGCCAACCTTGCAGATCGAGAACGGTATCAACGGCTGGTAGGAAAGCTCATCTACTTATCGCACACCCGACCAGACATCACTTATGCAGTTGGGGTAGTCAGTCAGTTCATGCACCGACCACATGGAAGCAGCCCTAAGAATCGTTCGATATCTGAAAGGGACGGTGGGCTATGGAGTGTTCTTGGCCAAAAGAAAAGACCTTGAGATTGACGGATACACTAACGCTGATTAGGCAAGCAACCCCGTCGATAGGAAGTCCACAGGAGGCTACTTCACCTTTGTTGGAGGTAAGAGTTCAGAGGTAGCCTTGTCAAGTGCTGAGGTAGAGTTCAGAGGAATTAAGAGTGGACTTATGGAAATCATGTGGTTAAGGAGGTTATTGGCAAAAATTGGCTACCCACCTACACAGAAGAGCCAACTCTTCTGCGACAATAAGGCAGCAATCAGCATCTCAGAGAATCCAGTGCAACACGATAGAACTAAACATGTGGAAGTCGATCGGCACTTCATTAAAGAAAATCTCGAGGCCGACACCATTGAGTTCCCGTTTGTACGATCTGAAGAACAGCTGGCAGACATCTTGACCAAAGCAGTCCACCCAAAGGCCTTCAAGGAGATTTTGGGCAAGTTAAGTATCAGGGATGCCGTTTCTCAACTTGAGGGGGTGTCAAAGCATATCAAGGAAGATATTTCCACCAAGATAGAAGATCATGTAATAATTGATTGATTTAATCACATAATAGCCTAGAATAGATTGATCACATTAATGGTATTTTCCATAGTTAGGGAAAAGTCTTTCCTATAAATTGAGAGGTTGTGATACATTGTAACTCATTCGATCAATATACCAAACATCTTCCCTACTCATACTTACAACCTTTTCGCCAATATGATCCACCTCTCTCGATTACCATCTTCAAGAAGCTTAATACAGACCATTTTGATATCTGATAAATAGTCACGAGACGACAAATCAATTACAACTTGGATGATTTTACATTATTGTAACGGTTTAAAAAATTTTGTTTAATTTACAAAACAATAGGATGGAGGAATTTAAATTGTGGAGGTACTGAAAGTGATTCAGCATCGTTTTTGTTAATATATACAACCAAACTTTTGGTTTTTGATCTTATTACTCTATATTTTTAGATTTATGCATGGAAAGAAGGAAGTAGGATCTTTCGTAACTTCTTTTGCGTTATGTTTGTTTCTTTGCGCTACAATTAATCAGTTTAAATATGTACTACCAAGTAATACAACTTTTGTACTTAAAATTATAAGGTGCAACAAATTTTTTAATTATAATAGTAGTTGATACAATGTGAGTAGAGAAATTATCTTAATTTAGAAGATAACCATTGTAATGAATAATAATATAAAATACAGGATGCAATATGAATCATGTTATACTAATAATAAAAAAATCATTAAAAATAGTAAAGATAATATATTTTGAGTTATTATAAATGAAATGAAAATATAAAAATAATTGAGTTTGATGGTTTGTGACTGGTCAAACGGTGGTACAAAAATTGTATATATATGTATCACCGGATTCAATCAGTTTCCAGTCAAAGAAGCTTTCTTTCACAAGGCAGCAACATTTGTTCTTCAAGCTCACTGACACATACACAAATTATACGAAAAAAGCCAATGCCAGTAGCGGTCGTCGTTGGTTCCTCGTCGCCCTCTGCCACCAAGCTTCACCACGGCTAGTTTCTCGTTCCCTCTCATATATTTGTTTCGTTGTTGTATGTATTATGTTGATGATCTGTCAAAGCTACTCTGAGACTGAGCGTGTGGAGATATTCACAATTGCATGCTTGAATTCGGTATCTTGCTTAATATTGTATATTTGAATTGATTTGATGGGTCAGTGATTAAGTGATGAATACTAGCATAAGTTAATTTGATGGATCGGTGATTAAGTGATGAAGGAGAAAAACTGATCTTATTTCCATTCATTTTCTGTTGTGTTGCTCTTAAACTGAAGATTTGGCTGCTTGTTGAAACCAGACACCTTTTTTAAATACTACACATTTGGAGTGGTTTTGGTTGATATGGTCTCAATTTCAAGAGGATCTACACCAATAATGGGATTTTGGAAACTATCTAAAATCGGTTTCATTTTGAATGTCTCAAAAATACTCACATTTGCTTGTTTCCGGAAGTTGTAAGTTAAATGGAGGTAATTCCACAGGGCTGGATGGAAGATATGGACTTGGCACAGATGGAGGTTTTTGTGCAGGCCATGAATTTGGATAATTCATCTAATAACGTTGCTGAATTGATGAATTTTGCTGCACAATCTCGATGGTGTGATAACTCTTGTAATTTATTTGACCAGATTTATCCTCATTCCGTCTTGTCCCCAACTATGTCACCTTTCACTGAGTTGAACTTCAGTCCACATGATCCAGGAAATCCTCTAGTGAATGGGGATATCATGGGAAGTTTATCCTATCCACTAGGGTTTCCTCCTAGTGAAAACCAATTGCCTCTTCCTACAGATTCTACTGATCACAATGCTAGTTTGATCAGAACTCGGTGCCATCAATATATAGTGGGTGACCTGAGGAATACCGTCATCCCAAGGTCTCCTATGCTACTACCACTGGCCGAGAGAATGCTCAAAGCAATGTACCTACTCAAGGAGTCGTTTACAGAGGGGACTCTAGCCCAAATTTGGGTCCCAGTTAAGAGTGAGAACAAGCACATCTTAAGCACGCGTGAACAACCTTATTTGTCAGACCACCAACTTTCTGGATACCGTGAAGTGTCCGAGTTATTCACCTTTTCAGTAGAGCCAAATTAGGTTCTTTTCTGGGGCTTCCCGGTCGTGTTTTTACATCAAGGACTCCAGAGTGGACTTCAAATGTGATGTACTACAATAAGACCGAGTACATGAGGATGAAACATGCAGCTGATCATGAGATTCGAGGGTCTATTGCCTTACCTATTTTTGAGGATGATTCACTTGGAAGGTCGTGTTGTGCAGTGTTAGAGTTGGTTACCAAGAAAGAAAAGTATAGTTTTGATTTGGAAATGAAAACTATTTGCCAAGCATTAGAGGTCAGTTTCTCTCACTCTCTATATATGATAATATTCCTTATATGATAACATATCATAGGATAAAGTTTTAATGGACTGAGGTGTAATACCATGATTTATTATGAAAACATAACTACACAAGTATGATTCTTGGTCCTTAATTAGCTATATATTTTTTTATTCTTTTTATTATAAGAAGTTTTACTGTATTTGTTATACATGTCGAGGCCTTAAAATTCCTTTGGTTATAACAAAAGATGCAAGTGATAATCTAGTCAAACTTCTTTTATAATTCCCCTTTATTGATTCTACATAATTTGAGATATATGTGGTTCTAATAAATTGTGATTACATGTTAATACTTGCGTCCAACCTTTTACAGGCTGTGGATCTAAGGACCAAGGTGCCTCCTAAGATTTGTCCTCAGGTTTGCCTCCAACCTTTGTTTTGGTTACTCATACATTCTTTTAGAAGCATGGTGGATTAAGTTATGTAACAAAATGTTTGTTCCAGGCTCTCTCCAGGGACCAAAGGGCCATTTCAGCTGAGATAAAAGATGTTTTACGTGTTATTTGTCAAACGCATCAGCTTCCTCTTGCACTAACATGGATCCCATGTAGTTACATAGAAGGGACTAATGATGAAACTATGAGGATGTCTTCTCTTAATGAGAAATATGTTCTTTGCGTTGAGGATAATGCTTGTTACGTAAATGACAAGGATATGGAAAGTTTTGTACATGCATGTGCAGAACATTATCTTGAGGAAGGACAAGGTATTGTTGGAAAATCACTTCAATCAAATCAGCCCTTCTTTTATCCAGATGTGAAGGAATACCATGTTAATGATTATCCACTTGTTCAGCATGCTCGTAAATTTGGCCTAAATGCCGCCATAGCCATCAGAATAAGATCTATGTACACTGGTAACAACGACTATATACTTGAGATCTTTCTTCCCATCAATATGAAAACAAGTGTAGAGCATCAACTCTTGCTTAGCAACCTCTCGATTACCATGCAGCAGATCAACAAGAGTTTGAGGATTGTATCGAACACTGAATTGCTCAAGACACATGATTCTAAAATTGGAATGTTGGATAATATGGTGGAAACTTCATCAGAAAGAACATTGTCTAGGAGTTTTAAACGACTACCTATCGACAGAGAGTCGACTAGTGGTGATGGTCTAATGGGAAATGCACATGAACCGACAAAAGTTTATTGTCCTCGTGAGAAGGTATGTTTGTATTTGATCTTCTTTCATTTGCTTAAAGCAGGTTGTGATTGTTTTAGCTAGGATGATGACACATTTTAAAATTGCTAAATTAAAAAGGTTTTATGACATATGATTCAATTGCAAGACTTATATTTCTTATTGCATCTTATTATTGATGTAGCCAACTGCTCGACTGAAGAAACAAATGGAGAAGAAGAAAAGCATGGCTAAGAAACATGTCAGTTTAAGTGTTCTTCAAAAATACTTCTCGGCGAGCCTTAAAGATGCTGCAAAATGTTTAGGTGGTAAGTCGTCATGTTTAGCTAGAAACATCGAAAGTAGGATCCAATTCACAAAGAGCAATAAGCACACACACGAACACCCAACAAAGATGTGAATTACTTTATGTATGCATGGGACTCATTGTAACATATGCATGATCATAAGGTTGAGACTATATCTTCTTGTTTCCACAGTTTGCCCCACTACTCTTAAAAGGATATGTAGGCAATACGACATCCAAAGGTGGCCATGTCGTAAGATAAAAAAGGTGAGTCGATCTTTGAGAAAAATACAGAGTGTTCTCGGCTCTGTTGAGGGTGTGGAAGGAGGACTTAAATTTGATGCAACCACTGGAGGCCTTGTGGCAGCTGACTCAATCCTTCAGGAGGAAAAACAAGTCATACTTCAAACAAAAAATCCTCAAATTGGAAACTCAGGTTTGGTAATCCAGAATATGTTACCCTCTTGTTTGAATATAGATATGACTACCATGGAAATGGAAGGTGAGACCAGCAATCGTTTTAGAAGCTACAATTCCAGATTAGCTGTGATAGAAGCCAAGCTATCGAAGAAAGAGGATCCCAAGTCACTTTTCACCTTTAAAAGCTCTAGCCATATAGCATTTGCTGTTGACAGGGATGACATAGTCGAATATAGCAAGTCGACTTCCTCTGGTATGACAGACTCAGTCAGTGGATCAGGATCAACTTCAATTGTAAAAGGCAGTTCGTCAAGCTCCAGAATAAGACAGATCACAACAACGGATACATGCGTTGGTGATAGTTGGTCAAAAGTTACCATAAAAGCTACTTATAAAGATGATACCTTTCGATTTAAATTTGAGGTTGCTTCTGGATGCTTCCGTCTCTACGAGAAAGTAGCATCGATGTTCAATCTACAGACGTGGCAATTCCAGCTCAAGTATGTTGACGATGAAGATGAATTGGTGATGCTGGTGGGTGATTCTGATTTGCTCGAGTGCCTCGAAATATTCAATTTTATGGGCAAACAGAGCGTGAAGATCATGGTTCGTGACATCCCTGGCATCTCGAGGAGCTTAAGTGGTAGTACATCTTGTTAGAATCTATGAGGGGTCCGCTGATTGGAATATTGTGCGATCGTTGATTCGACTTTTTGAAACTTGAGAGAATATAAAACTGGTGAACTTGGATTTGGTTGGATAGCTTTCTTTCGTTGTTCATGAACATGTTAGGGTTTGGAGCCCCTTGCACAGTGGAAGACTTGTACAAACAAATAAATCAGACATAGGATCTATTTGACCGATTATGAGATTAATCTATTCACATGTTAACACGGAATTGCATGCTAGAACGCAAATAATTCATGCTCATAGAATGTAAATCCTAAACAT
Organism: Salvia splendens; assembly: GCF_004379255.2. Taxonomy (NCBI): domain Eukaryota; kingdom Viridiplantae; phylum Streptophyta; class Magnoliopsida; order Lamiales; family Lamiaceae; genus Salvia; species Salvia splendens. Next base: position 28,377,242 of record NC_056048.1, read on the forward strand.
GAATTCTACGGTTTAGAGTTATCGATTTGATTCTCCAAAGAATTATCGATTGCTCGCGCCTTCTCCACGATGATCTTCAATACTAGACCACGGATCTTCTGACTGGTGTCCCGAACTGTATCTCGACATCAGGGTGGGCTGATCTTATCGAAACACTAGGACTCGAATAAAGAAGACAGAACTTTCACACGGAGGAGAGTTGAAAAACTCACGGAGGAGAATTTCACTAAAAAAATCATCCCTCTCTTAATAATTAGAGTGGGCGAAATTTTTCCCACTAAAAAATTGTGTTTTCTGTCTCTTTTATTCTCATATTTATATTAAGTTCATATTGGGCACAGTCAGGGATCTATGGAAGGTTTTGGATATGGGCTCCCCCAATTAGCTTTTTACTAATTAAATTGAACCCACAATTTAATATAAGCTTATATTGGAATATTACGAGCAACCACTACAGACGTAATATTGACCTCCCCATCCAAATCCAAAATTACAAGTAATCCGGGTTTCCATTTTGTTTATTATTTATTTCTCGCGCTTAAGATATAAATGTCCATTAATTAATTAAAGTCTGCTATGGACTTAATTAATTAACATCTTATTAATTCCAATAGTGGACTTAGCAAGAAACACTTATTTATTATTCATAGAGTAATAAAACTCCAACTGGTCAGTTTCCGAATAATAAAACCTTGTTCAAGCTCCTCTTGAGGACATTATCAAACGAGACTCTCCTCGCTCACGATTCAACATAATAGCAATTCTAGCACCGCTAGATAATGATCACCACTACCCAATATACCTGGATCGTTGGGTGACGAAAAACCCGCACCTTTGGTAAGTCAAAGTAGTAGATACTCAATATCGTATACTCAATGCTAACGTATGTGGATTAAGAAATAGATATTTATCAAGACCTCATCTTTCAGTAGATAGCATAAAGACTCGTCTTGCTGTTAGATCCATTCAGTGCTATACTACACAACGTCATCTTATTTCAATAAGGCTTAGAAATAATCGGACTGACATTGCAACCTTTCACGATAGGTAGCCAAAGCCTATCTAGTTTGTGAAATTCTTCTTTTTCTTTTGCAAAGCATTGCATAGAACCGACTGTAGTTACCTTAAAGTGGACGACGCCCACAACCAGTCTACTAAGCAAAAGACTTAGGCTTTGTTTACTTCTTATGCATTTAAATGTTTATAAAACATCTTATAAACGCACAAGCAAACACAATGTAATAATATACTGATTCTATTCGTGCGAAATGCTCGAATAATACTGAATCGGGTCAAAAGTGGATTGTAGAGTTTTTCCGTACACAAGCAAGATTCTATTCGTGCGAACTCGCTCGAAACATGCTTTTCAGTATACTAAACCTAACAATCTCCCACTTATACTCAAAACATGCTTTCGAGTATACCCACTGCCAAAAACTCTCCCACTTATACACAAAGCAGGTCTTGGAGCTAGATATATCGAACTACCATTCATTTCGCATCATGTTTGAAACATGTTGCCACAAAGGCAATTTCTGTGAAAAATCTGCTTGGTTGTTCTCTGATAATATCTTTTGCACTACTATGTCTTTACTGCGTACTTGATCTTTAATTAATTTCATCTCTCTATGTGATTGCTTAGCTTATGATCTCGTGTTCCTCTTGAGTTAGCCTTTGCTAGAGTAAAATACTCATAGGCATACTCAAACTTACGATCAAAGCTACTAGGAGTATACTCCTAATGTAAGCACATATAATGAGGATGACTTACTCGATCACTGATTAGTCATAAGACTAAGTTAGTGTAACCCCAAGGACATTACATGAATGACTGGTAAACTAAAATATAGCAATTAGTCTTTCTCAAGTACTATGGTATATCCATTACCTCAATCAAAGTCCTTCGCCATGGTTAATATGATATATACTTGCTATGCAAAAGCACAACTAATATCAAACTTAGTACACATCATAGCATACATGAGACATCTATCTCCAAAACTAGTCTCATAATTCTTGTTCTCACTAAGCCTCAAACGACACTTGACTAGAGACAAGACAATTCCATCTTGAAAGGTAAAAACCTTTGCATGGAAATTCTAATGCTAAAATGTTCCAAGCAATGTATAGATATAGGATTCCTAAGAGAATCTCAACATTTTTTCTAGTAATCTTAAAGACTTAGATGCGTAGAATGTAATTAGTTTCTCTTAAATCATTTATCTTAAACTGGGTAGACAACTAGTTTCCTACGCTAGATGCCAATCTTAGTTGTTTGCAACTTTTGTAGATTTCATTATCGTAGAGTACCAATAATACCATATTTAATGCACTTTCAACTTCCTTGTGCTTACAACACATTTAAGGGCACATGTTAAATTTCAAACATTTGACAATCTTGATAAAAACACATATACTCTGACTTAGACGCTGGCCTAAGACCACAAAGGTCTTCATAAACTTCCAATCATGTGTTCCTTGCCCTTTATTACATACCTATTAGGATGTTCCACGTAGATGATTTCTTCAAGACTTCTATTAATAGAAAGCTGTCTTGACAATCATAATACATACATTCTAATTTATGTAAGTTCTAATAGACAGAAGGATCGAACAAATCTTGGCACAACGACAGCGAGAAGATGATATTTCTCTTTGGGCATAGCCCATTGTCATTGTTTAGCCATTTGAGATCCACATTTACACTTGCAAATGTACTAACTCCCACTGACTGACACAGCCTGTAGGTAGTATTGCAAGTCTTGTAAAACATGTTGTCTATCTAAGATTGTAGTTTGGAATCTATCACCTTTCCAAGGATGAATATCCAAATGAACCAATTCTACATTGTAGTTAAAGGGAATATGTTCAAGTTAATCTAAGACCGAGTCTTGCGACACTCTTAGACCCATGAACTTGTTATGTTCCTAGGAACGCTCCCACTACGATATGGTTCTTACAATCTTGGGTGTTGAAGTTGATTTTATTAGTGCAAAATTTCTAATGGTATGAGTCCTTGGTAATGTGGAAAATTCGATATCTCTCTCTGTCCTGAGAGTTATCACGATGTTAGGCTTTTAGTTCTTCTCATGATCTTCATACAAGAATTCTATCTTTGAAGATTACAGAACTAATAATCTTACATCATTTGGGACAACCTTAAAACATACCTCAGTACTCAATTCCAATTACTTGGATACCTTTCCAACATGCGTTGGAACAACATTACACCTTGAGATGTGCTAGACTAGAGTCGCTCTAGTCCACAACTCGTGTTTTGTAGAAGGTACTGATGATGGTAGTTTCTTTAAGGTGTATCTCGTTGTATCTAACGTTTATCCCATTAATGATAAGATTTTCATGAGTACAACTCATCACTTGATCAAACTTGTCTTAGAAAGACTTTGATTCCTTCTTACATAACTATCCCATTCTATGAAAGAATGCTTGGATTCGTTAATGGAGATTAGACTCCCACTACTGATCATAACTCTTTGCTCGTCTCCTAATTGGTGTAAACCATTGAGACTTGCTAGTCTTTCTACGTTGCACTTCTATAAGTATTATGAATCAAATGATTCTAACTCATAGTGCATCGAAAAGACATTCTCGACTTTCAAGCTATTTAACAAATTGTTAAAATCTTGATAGTCTAGATCAGTTTGAACAATAACTAAGTATTTTCTTGGCCTTAAGACTAAGAGCCATAAATACTTTATCATTCATTGTTTAAAAAGTTGATGTGTTGTTTAATACTCAATCTTGTTGCATCTATATTGTTTCAATACTATGATGCCTTAAACATCAACCATAAAACAATAATTGAGCATTAATAGCTCCCACTGCCACAAAAGCCTATTTGGACCAAGATCTCTTACTTGGAAGTTGCATTGTCATGTAAGTCATTGTCCTGCTATAAAAGAGGTCAATCCAACTTACAAAGCATATTCACTCGCTTTAAACAAACTTTGATGACAATTCAGGCTCTCCCATTTCCAAATCTAGTCTTTTGTTCAAATGAACTAGGACTTAGGAAAAATGCAGCCTTTATGAATTCGTCATCTATCATGTTACTTTTCTTTAACAGTAATATAACGACTAATGTTCTGAAGGTTTTCTACTTTTCGGTTAAACCTTCTTTTAGTCATTTCTTATTACTCCAGGCGATGACTTGAGTCAGAAACTATTTGAGTGATCAAAAGATTCCTCAAAATATTCTGTCCTTTTAGGATATTCCAATCGAATCATCTTGACAGATTCTATTGATATCCATCTTTCATCGTCACTAACCAAGACTGGTCGTGCTACTTAAAAGAAAATAGCTTGACCTTATTCCTTAAAGAACTTGTCAAGTACATGCAAAAAGCATTCTCGAACAATCTTCGTGGAATTATGTCGAGGAAATGGAGGACATGAATCATTGAGTATAAACTCCAAGTTTTAGCGATGAGAATCTTATCCATTTTAATTTCCAATCTACATAATTTTGGCATTCGAGTTCATTTCTTTAAGGATCGCAGACAAAATATGAATGACATAATGAAGATTTGGCATATAAACTTATTGTCACATACTTATGCTCAATACATAATCGCAAATAACCACAAAACAATTATGTATCTTGCAACTGTAAAATTAAAATTTTGTACCCTCCAGAGGAAGTCAATACGCATTAAAATCTTACAATTTTACTGGTCACAACACCGACGAATAGTCCAGAGACCACAGAGTGGCATGGCCGCCTAATGTTGCCTAAGCAAGACCACCGAATTTAGCATTACAGAGTCTCATTTCTACAACACACTCTCATAACAATGCTCATGTGCTGCTAACAAGATCAAGCTATCCCATAAATTATATGTGAACTTCCGAATCTTGCAGTTTCTTAGGATTATTGTCCACACAGAGCAGGTGGCGATAATATTGGAAACCACATTCTAGTTCATACTATTTATTTTTTAGAAATCCGCCCTCATGAACTCGCTATTTCTTAGGATTATTGTCTCCACAGAGCAGGTGGCGATAATATTAGAAAAAAACTTCATAAATTGCAGACCAAATGATGGAGACCATATACAACGCACTTGTTGTAATTATCGCTTAGATATTTTTATATGGTTTTTGCATAATTATCACATAAGCAGATAAGACAGATAATCCACTTAAAATATATAAACACCAAATAAACAGATAATTCCATTTAATGCATGGCATTTAAACACGTTGGATAATTAACGACAATTATTTAATCTAGTCAAGGGAGAATCAATTAAATAATTATGTTTTATCTTGGATAGTAATTATCCAAATTCATTTAGGATTTATCAAGATAGTGTTAACTATCTAAATCCATTTAGGATTATTCTCGATTTTATTCCGATAAAATCAAATCCTTCAATTCAAGACAACGTTGATATAGGATTATCATTATTTAAACCGTTCTAGGATATTAATAGATAGAAACGATTCCATCATAATCCATACGATAAATAAAATCCAATCAACCAAGATTTATATAAATCTTATTTCTTTTTAGAATAGACATCTAGAATATATCAAACACCACTTGGGATTTCTTCGATAAATTAATTTATCTAAATCCAATTAAATAAGGATTTTCTTATATATTATCTTTATCGTAATCTATCTAGGATATAAATCCGAAAGATAAGGATAACTTGGATTAATATTTATTTTAATCCATCTAGGATTAGTCTTAATAGAATTAAATCTATTCAAATCCATAGGATAAAATAAATTAATATAAATATTAATCCTAATCCATCTTGGATTTATTCTTGGAGTAAATCCATATAAATCCAAAGAATTAGATAATATTATATTATAATTATTCATATTTATCTAAGATTTATATAGGAATAAATCCACATAAATCTGTAAGATAAGAATAAAATATTATATTATCACTATCCAAATCCATCTAGAATTTATCTATGAATAAATTCATATAAATTCATAGGATAAGAATAAAATAATATTATCATTATCTAAATCCAACTAGGATTTGTCTCGGAATAAATCCATATAAATCCATATGATATAGATAAAATTAGATTATTATTTTCCAAATATAACTAGGATTTATATAGGAATAAAATCCATATAAATCCATTAAATAAGGAAAGAATCTAATTAATCCATGATTTGATACAAAATCAAATCTTATATAATATATAAAATCCACAAAAGATATATTCAAATCTTATTCTCATATTTATCTTGAATTATTTCCAAAATTGAATCCAAGGATTTAGAAACTCTAATCAAATTTGGAAGGTGAAGTCACGAGACGAGTCGATGCGACGTCGCGCGGGTGGAACCCGCGCGAGCGTCGCGCATAGGGTAAACCCTAATCTTGCGTCGTCTAACTCGAGTCCGGGAAACTACCCGCGAAGGGCTCCCACTCGTCTCGCGAGCTTGCCGAGCCTGACGTCTCCGACGCTACTGCATCGACGTCGCTCCAGCCGCTGCTGCCCGTAACTCCGCTGCCATCGCGCTTGCAGATCGCCGCTGCAATCGTGCAGCTGCGTCGCTGCTCTCGCTGCAGCGTTCTGGCTGTCGTGACTGCACCTGCTGTGCCGCGTAGCGCAAACTGCCCAGCCTGTAGGCTTGGCCTGCCGACGCAGCCTGCCTCTTGAAGCCCTGCGGAGAACTCCGACGCTGCTGCTGCCACAACGGACTGCCGTTGCTTTTCCGTAGCCGTCGGCGCTGCAAGTTGCAGCCTCCAACACACAACAATATCCCATAAAAGGCTCCAAGTTTGATTCGTTAGATTTAGTTCTTTAATCAAGTCAACGTGAATAATCAGTAATTCCAACACCAATTCACGTAAGGATAAAGAAAACTAAAAGGAAACATGATATTGAATTGAGATTTGCACGACATGAATTAAATAATTACAAGATGTACTCTTCAAATAAACATCACGTAAACTTCATGTAATTCTTTTGTCATGATTCATATGTTGTTATGCAATCTTAAAAGAATCAAAGCACAACAAAAATTAATCCACATAATATTCACATGTTAACACGGAATTGCATGCTAGAACGCAAATAATTCATGCTCATAGAATGTAAATCCTAAACATGAATTCTACGGTTTAGAGTTATCGATTTGATTCTCCAAAGAATTATCGATTGCTCGCGCCTTCTCCACGATGATCTTCAATACTAGACCACGGATCTTCTGACTGGTGTCCCGAACTGTATCTCGACATCAGGGTGGGCTGATCTTATCGAAACACTAGGACTCGAATAAAGAAGACAGAACTTTCACACGGAGGAGAGCTGAAAAACTCACGGAGGAGAATTTCACTAAAAAAATCGTCCCTCTCTTAATAATTAGAGTGGGCGAAATTTTTCCCACTAAAAAATTGTGTTTTCTGTCTCTTTTATTCTCCTATTTATATTAAGTTCATATTGGGCACAGTCAGGGATCTATGGAAGGTTTTGGATATGAGCTCCCCCAATTAGCTTTTTACTAATTAAATTGAACCCACAATTTAATATAAGCTTATATTGGAATATTACGAGCAGCCACTACAGACGTAATATTGACCTCCCCATCCAAATCCAAAATTACAAGTAATCCGGGTTTCCATTTTATTTATTATTTATTTCTCGCGCTTAAGATATAAATGTCCATTAATTAATTAAAGTCTGCTATGGACTTAATTAATTAACATCTTATTAATTCCAATAGTGGACTTAGCAAGAAACACTTATTTATTATTCATAGAGTAATAAAACTCCAACTGGTCAGTTTCCGAATAATAAAACCTTGTTCAAGCTCCTCTTGAGGACATTATCAAACGAGACTCTCCTCGCTCACGATTCAACATAATAGCAATTCTAGCACCGCTAGATAATGATCACCACTACCCAATATACTTGGATCGTTGGGTGACGAAAAACCCGCACCTTTGGTAAGTCAAAGTAGTAGATACTCAATATCGTATACTCAATGCTAACGTATGTGGATTAAGAAATAGATATTTATCAAGACCTCATCTTTCAGTAGATAGCATAAAGACTCGTCTTGCTGTTAGATCCATTCAGTGCTATACTACACAACGTCATCTTATTTCAATAAGGCTTAGAAATAATCGGACTGACATTGCAACCTTTCACGATAGGTAGCCAAAGCCTATCTAGGTTGTGAAATTCTTCTTTTTCTTTTGCAAAGCATTGCATAGAACCGACTGTAGTTACCTTAAAGTGGACGAAGCCCACAACTAGTCTACTAAGCAAAAGACTTAGGCTTTGTTACTTCTTATGCATTTAAATGTTTATAAAACATCTTATAAACGCACAAGCAAACACAATGTAATAATATACTGATTCTATTCGTGCGAAATGCTCGAATAATACTGAATCGGGTCAAAAGTGGATTGTAGAGTTTTTCCGTACACAAGCAAGATTCTATTCGTGCGAACTCGCTCGAAACATGCTTTTCAGTATACTAAACCTAACAGAACATTCCTGGACAATTATGTAAAGTTGGATGGTTATAGCTAATGGAATAAGATAGCACTCGGTTGTCATGTTGGTCTAACATATGTTAGCTTATATTAAACACTATTTTTATGTTTTAATTTTTGCATAGTAATCACCTTTGTCCGCTTGTTTGTCAATATACATATCACATGTTTGCCATCTCTCTGTTTGGCATGACACGTTGAAACGGTAGATACAAAAATCTATTGACAATTATAGCCACATGAATTATTCATAATTCCCGAATTGTCCTCATTAACCCTATTTGGCGTTGAACCCAATTTTTATTCTCGCCCCCTATTTTCATCTTCTCCTCATACTTCATCCCCATATCTACCCCCTTGTCTGGACGCTGCAACCTCCGACGACGGACGCTGCAACCTCCTACGTGGAGAAGAAATGTCAATTTTCCTAAAACTACAGCAAAGAAGGAAGCAACATTACAATTCCAAACAAGAACCACTTCAAAATCATTACAACAAGTTTTAAAAAATTCCAAAAACGACTAAAACAAAGTGGATGTAGTTTACATATTCCTTGCACAAGCTCTAAGAGCATCCGCAATGGCGGACGTCGACGCGGAATTCCCACGGATTTAGCGGAATTCTGTGGCGGACGTCCGCCATTAGGCCACACACGCGCGGATACGGAATTCGCATGAGGACGTCGCAGGTCCGCGCCCTTCCGCGGAATTCCGCACGGAATTCCGTCCTGACGTCTGCCATTGCGTGGATTCTCATGGAATTCCGCACGGAATTCCAATTTTTGCATTTAATTTTTTTTATTTTCTATAAATACGTCTCGTTGAACTTCATTTCATCCGCACTACTTGTTTTAACGAGTATCTATCTCTCTAAATACATTTCTTTTGAATCATCAATGGAGCACCACGATAGTGATTCTTCTCCCGCCTCGGGCGATTCACCGGCGCCGCATTTTCCCATCGGCAGGAGTACGCACTTTTCCCAGTCGATGTCCCAAATGCCGGGGATGCTGCCCCAATCTCAAATGCCATCGGGCATGATGCCGGGGTACTACAACATGTACCCACAGTGGTATGTGATGATGCCTCAGATGCCGGGGGTGATGTCTCAGATGTCGGGGGTGATGCCCCAGATGCCGGGGATGATGCCTCAGATGTCGGGGATGATGCCCTAATCTCAAATGCCATCGGGCATGATGCATGGATCGCCTGGCGCTCCGGGGGGAGTAGGTCGTCGGTCCCCCAATCGCCGGTGGACAACATCTATCAGCCCTTTATGGACTTACTGTCGACGGACAACCCAGTGAGTCCTCCTCTCGAGACTCAGTTCGCTGTGGTCGACACGTTCTCGTTCGAGGAGTTGGGGCTTTCTCCGGTCCGGGAGACTCCGCCGGCGACAGAGAGGAGGGGGAGGCCAGGGCGAGGGAGGGGCAGGGTACGGGGCGTCCCGACTTACGCTGCTGACGTGGGGGATGGATCCAGCCGGCCCAAGCGGACCATCTGGAGCTCAGACGAGTGCGTCGCGCTAGCGAAGGCGTGGATCAGTGTGGTTGAGGATCTATACGTCGGGGCAAACCAGCACATCGACCGGATGTGGTGGCGCATTAGCCAGAGCTACCTCGAGTTCAAACCAGCGGCGGGGAAGCCCCACAACTCCGAGCAATGCCGGAAATAGTGGGATCGGTTGAAGAAGCCGCTCAGCCGATTTGCCGGCATTTACGCAAAAAACCTCCGCTCGGCAACCAGCGGCATGTCCGCCGAGGATGTGAAGCTACTGTCTCACCAGCAGTTCCCCGACTCCGAAAAGGGCTTCGGAGCATTCAATTATTGGGATGTGTATCTCGTGGTGCAGGATTCACCCAAGTTCAGTGCGGGTGTGGAATCCGGCTGGCCGAAGCGGACGAGGAGCGCATCCGGAGATTACAGCAGCAGTGCTGGTTCCACTGAACTCCCCCCCCCGCCGATTTAGAGTTCCCCACTCCCACATCCTCCGCCCGCCGCCGTCGCCCGATTGGGCAAAGGGCCGCGACGCGTTTGTCGAAGGGAAGTCCCAGCGGTTCCGCCTCCGTCGATGGCCAATCGGCAGCACCGACCCAGAACGAGCCGGATCCCGAGAACCCCTCCTATGCCTGCATCGCCGCACACGACGCCTTGTTACGTGCGATGCAGGAATGACGCTCGGCGACCAACCCCCACTACAAGCGGCAGCTTAGACCAGTCGTCAACAGTATGCGCCGCGACTTGGGGATCGACACGCTGACGGATAGCGACGGCGAGGGTGGCGGCGGCGGTAGTGACGGCGAGGGAACCGGCGGCGGTGGATCCGGGGAGTGACGAGCCGGTTTTTATTTTAAAAATAGTGTACTTTTTTATAATTAATTATGTATTTTTTTAATGAAGTATGTTTTTTTAAAAATAAAGTGTGGTCATTTTCTCCGTATTCGAGTCGAAATTTTAATTCCGTAAATTATTTACTTCCGGAAATTGGTTAATTTGTGAATTTGTGAATTTTTTTAATGTGGGAATTCCGTCGGGAATTCCGCAGGGGAATTCCGTCACTGTGCAGTGGGAAGTCCTTATGACGTGGCAGAGCAGTGAGAAGTCCTTATGACGTGGCAGTGGGAATTCCGCGGGGAAGGGCGTCGGGACATCCGCACCACTGTGGATGCCCTAAAGGATAGGCATATAAAGTGGTACTTTGAAATTTTCATATTGTGTGCACACTCTTAATCCATAGGTGAAATCAAGTTTCCCATTATGAACTCCACCAATCAAGACAAAGTTATTGCAAATTTTCCAATAATCATGATAGTAGAATAGAGCACACTGAAATCTCTTGGATTACAAAACAACGTCTCAATTGAAATAAAATACAAAAAACGTCAACCCACATACTGCATTCAGCCACAAAGAACAAATCTAGCAGGCGAAATTGCATCTATTATGTACATAATCACGGTCGGTCACACAAACGAAGACGTAATGTTTTTTTGGAGTTATTCAACCAAATTACCTTCTGAATTGGTCAGACATGGGTCGTGTGCGGTCGTCGGTGCATGTTCAATTGGATTCAACCTCCACACAAAGGCAACGCCGACGGGATCTTCAATTGGATTCAACCTCCACAGACCACAATTAAACTGTGAAGGAAGATTTTCGAAATAGAGTGTGTCGTTACCAAAATTGTCGAAATGGAGTCCGTCGAAATATCACCGCGGATCTGGTCTTCTTGATTTTTAGCTTTTGGGCATTCATCAAGGATTGAAGGGAGTCAGTGTAGTGGAAGGCGGTGGAATAAATGAAAGGGGTATCAATGTCATTTGTTGGTGAGAGGCGTTATCATTTTTTTGGGGATGTTGGACAATCATAGCTTTTGGAGGGTATAGAGATATCTATATTTTTGAAATACCAAACACCAAGAGTGTCAGGTTTTGAAATTGTACGTCGGGTCGTGTGGAGTCCTAACATGGCAAACAAACATAGATATTGGGATAGATAAGGGGGCTTTCTATGTCTAACATAGCAAACTAACATTTAGTGTCTAGCTTTGCTTAAGTTTGTTGAGCTGTTGAAGTTTTAATAGTTATCATGATAAAGTATTAGAAAATGATGAGTTCTTTGTTTTTCTTTTACTTTGAGGAAATATAAATAAAGTTTTTAGTTATGAAAATAGTTTGTCTAAGTAGAATTGATTATTTACTTGGTAGAAACGACATTAATTAGCTATATTTTTCTTACATAATTTTTTCATTTTAATTTAAAGAAGTTTAATAATACTTCCTCCGTCGAAAGTTTGTCACACTTCTTTTCTGTACTTATTTTATAAAAATAATAATAAATAGTTAAAACAGAAATGATAAAGTAAGAGAGAAAATAATGTAGAGAAAAGTATTAACTAAATTATTTTCTTTTTTGCTTTATACTCTCTCCACTTTAATTATTTATTACTCGTACTATTTTTACAAAATGAGTATAGAAAAGAAGTGTGACAAAATTTCAGGGACAAAGGAGCATGCAGTAGTTGTCTTTGTACCTAAAAATTATGTTGGTAAAGATCGCTATTATTCAAACTAGTATCACACCCGTGCGATGCACGAGTCATTTTAATTTCTTCGTATTTATTTCATTATGCGAAATAAAATTTGTGAAATGATAAACAAAAGAATATTCGACATCCTCTTACTTTGGATTATACTTTTTCAATCACATTAACCCCACATGGCCACAAGAGTGCGTGTAAATGCTAACTTTTCTTTAAAATGTCAATACATTCACATTAAAATTTCAGCACATATTTGTGTTGACATTTTAATAAACTGTCTTGACATTTAAATATCAGACTTAAAATTAAAAAGCATTTTAATTCTGTGAAAATATGAATTAACCTTTGAGTTATAACTGCAGGAGCAAGTTTACGTTGCAATAATTTAAGATTGCACTGGTGAGACACTTCCTAGTCGAGCTTCATTTCATTGCAATATAGTGCCCCTATACACTAAAAACCCAAACCTTGAAACCTAAATCCTAAACCCTTAACTTTAAAATATACTCATCATGACCAACAAATGAGCCAAATACCAATAAAATTCTCCATCCGTCCCAGTTCAATTTTACTTTGTTGATCACTTATTCTATTTTGAGGGTTTTAGATCTGTATTCGATATCTTACACTGGGTCGGCCTACTTGATAATCCTTACTGATAGTAGGTTTTTTTACCTGAATCTTGGTTGTAAATCTGATTATATGCTCATATCAAGAAATTGCAATTTTAATTAAAAAAACATGATGACATTCTATTTTTTTTTTTAAATTGTGCAAATCTATACATATATAAAAGAGAGTTTTGGATCAATAAGAGTGGCTCGATCGATACATTTAAATCATAAACCATAAACACTAAACTATGAACTCTTAAACATAAATACTAAACCCTAAACCCTATTAGCTTAAAAAAACCCTATTAGCTTCTAGATTTGAGATCAATTAGAATGGCTCGATACACTTGAACACTAAACCATCAATCATAAATCCTAAATGCTAAACATTGAACCCTGGATGTAACCGTTCTCGAGTTCGAACCTTGGGTGGCGTAATTTGTCTTTCCTCCTTGTTATAGGAGTTGATTTGTAATTTCCTCCTTCATATATATGATATAAATATATGAAGTTAATTTAAAAAAAAAAAAAAAAAAAAAAACCCTGGATGTAACCGTTACCTTCATCTCAATTACATGGAGATATGTATTAGTATTAATTTTCATAAACTTTCTCACTTCTATTAAAAAAAATATGCACACAAAATTGTTGATTAGTGAATTTAGCAAAATAAATAATCTATATTTAATTTTGTTAGTATTATGACAATACATCCAAATTTTTGTTAATAACACCCACAGGAGTAATTGCAACTTGACCCAACTACTACTAACATTGTTAGATTATTGAGAAGGGAGGCTCCTCCCTCAAACTCTCATTCTCACTATCGCGACCTCTTTGTCTCCGGCGTGTAATTGTCGGCGTCGGTCCTCACTCTCGGTTCTCACAACGCTGTCCATTCCCTCGTGAGCTCTCATGCCTCTGTTGAAGAACTCATCTACAGAGAGAGACGTCATTTCTCAATTATATTAACGACGTCAACCCCAAAATCGAGCTCATCATCTTCAGCATCACCACTAATTTTGGTGTACCTTGCATCAGCTCTTCGAGGAATTTTGATTGGAAAAATAATTCTGTGAAGAGAATTTATAGATTACTCTTTGATTCAAAACTCTTCACCTTTCTCATTCCTATATTAATTTGTATGTTAATGAGATCGATCAAGCTTCTCATGCCATTTGCAAAGAATTCCAAACCAATTAATAATTTTATTATTTGCAGACCATGACATTTTATTTCCCCCTACTATAATCAGTGATTAATTAGATTTGTAACGATCATTCACTGCCAGGCCTTCCCCTTGCAATACTCGAACCACTCCATTGAAATTTCTACATTATCGTCATTAACTTAATAAGTCATTGAATATCATGTTGTAACGTTTCAATAATTACTAATATAATTACTCATATATGTATGAAGAGTTGCTACTAATATGATTGAAAATCATATTATGTAAAATAATTTAAATTTACAATCACAAAAACATAAATAATGCAACTTTAGAAATAAACCAATCATATACACATATTTAAGATAATTATATGAAATTTACATTGTCTATAAAATTAATCAAGCTTCCAATAACCACAATTAATGTACTCTTTTATCTCCACCACAAAAAACAATAAGCATAATTTCATATATTTGTTCGTTGTATGCCATTTTGTGTCCATTTCTTTATGCAATTAAGAACAATTAAATACATACAAAAATTAACTAAAAATGACATAAATTGGGGACGTGATAGAATATATTGTTACTACTACTTTACTATCCTAAATAAGTGGAACACGAAAATATTGATATATTATATTTTTAGAAATAATTTTATAAAAACGTAAATCAAATGCATACAAATTTAAATAGAATTCATATAACACTAAAAATAAAAATAAATATCAACAAATTTTAAAAATTGATAAATATGTTATTTCGAAACATCCTTCCAAGCCAAAAATCCTAGCCCTAATTAAAACCCCTCAATTTCTCAAACCTTGTTTCCCCAATCATCTCAAAGTTGAAACACATCCGTTTCTTCTTATTATAAATGATACATATATAATCAATCATCATTTCTTTGACAAAATCCAAAATCAATTTACACAACACAATCAAATGTTTGAAGTTTGTACATCCATCTCCAATTCTGTCGCCGTCGATGCTTCTTTCAACCTCTATTTCCATTGGAAACCTTCCACTCTTCTTCGCTCAAGAACCACGATTAGCCCCCCCGCCCCTCCAATCTAAACTAAGAAATCTTTCAAATAACAGAATACACCTTTCCGGTTTGCATCACTTCTTCTTCGATCTCTCATCGGAGAGAGAGAACACGTCGCCCTTCGGATCAACGGCGTCCACAGCGCTGCACCGCCGAGAAAGCGCTCTGGATTATCATCCTCATGGCTTTGGGGATCTGCAGCGATATCTCACCGCCGTTTCCCAATTATCTCGACCGCAAAATCGAGATCATCATCCCAAGCATTCACCATTGAAATGGCACCACCGCATGCAGAATTATCCTGTGGTAGTAAGTATTTATAGGGAGACGTTACTTTATTTCATACAAAGAGTCTTTTTGATTCAAATGACTTCTCATTCATTCTTATTCCTATATTAATGAATATTGATGGTAGAGTCAAGAGAAAATTAAACGTTACAATGGAGACCAGACCAATCGATATTTCTTCTTAAGGTAGCTACCTACTTTTTAATTTTATTATCCATAATGACATTAAGACCATGTTTGGTTGTTAGGATTCTGTCTGGGAAAGTAATCTGATTCCTTAAATTTTAAATTCATGTGTTTGTTTTCGTTTTTAATCAAACTGGGAAAGTAATCAAAATCCTGAAACAAGGAAAGTTGGTACAATTTTCCAGGATTCTGAATCCTAACTTTTCTTAAGTATTCTTTTTCTCAGTTTTAGGATTCTTACATATTTAATGCAGTATAGTACAGTTTATTATTATTATTATTATTATTATTATTATTATTATCATTATTATTATTATTATTATTTATTACAATGTTTTAAAAATAATTTAAAAGTATAAACCATACTTAATTTCAGGATAATAAATAACTATAATTCAAATTATCATAATTATAACTATATTATTAATATTTATTTTTATTTTTATTATCATAATAATAATAATTTATTAAATAATTAAATATAATTATAATTATATAATAATATAATAATTATTAATTTATAAATTAGTAATTAACAATAAAATTGTAGTGAAATTTTAAATTATAAAATTTATTCAATTAAAAATTAAGTAAATATAATGATAATAATAATAATAATAATAATAATAATAATAATAATAATCTTATGTATTATTATATTATTATATATTATGATGTATAATCCATATTTAAACTATCCATCGTAATAATAAATAAAATAATATAATTATTATCATTTGTAATTAATAATTTATTAAATAATATGTATTATTCTTTTTTATAAATAAAAAATGATAAGTATATTTTTAGTTTAGTGTTTAAATCAAATATATAATTTCAAATCTTGATATTTTCCAAACACGGGAGAGTAAAGTTATTAGAAATTATATTCCCGGGATTCATTTTCCCATGAATCATTTTCCTTGCCAACTTTACTTTCCCGCCAACCAAACATGTCCTAAATGTGATTAAGATGGATAATGTGTTAATAGCACCAGCACCAACAATAAAATGAAACTGCCGATTGTGATTATTAAAAATCAGTTTTAAAATTGATTGTTCCCCTCTCTTTTTTCTTACATTGTGATGACTTCGATATGTCTTTTTAGAAAAAAAAAGAATAACTTTCATTATTATTCATTCTTAATAAACTAAAATTCTTATTAATTATTTTTGAATATCCCTTACCCCATAGAGATATAGAATAGAAAGAAGCATTTTGATTTCCGCTGTAATTCTGAAAATGAATATTTAAATGGCCTTCAAAAGTAAGCAAATAGATGCGAAACATATAAAATGCGGTTAATCCTGCGGTGGCCCAAGCTATTACTGCAAAAATAGGCGATTACAACCAGCTATCATTAAGAATTTCATCGATTTTAGAAATCTAATGGTGTATAAATTGTCAGGTGTAATTTCGTTTATTATTATTTAAATTTAAACATTTAAAAGAACTATTAAATTTAGGGTTTTGGATCAAAATAACATAGTGTATTAAACATATCAATGTGATGCTTGGAATATGTCAACATAATTTCGAATTGACATTTTATATGTATTATATTGACATATTTTATTAGATATGTTTACATTAATCTGGCACTAAAAAAATACGAAACTCAAAAAAAAATTTCAAATTTTGACATCGGAACATATGCAAATGAGGTCTCGTTAGAATCATTATAAAATTATCTTTAATTTGATATATGTTGTGTGAAAAAATAATTTAAATTGAGATAGTTATATGCATTTAAACTTTTGAGATATTTTTAAAAAGTTAGTTATAACTATTTTATTAGTAATTGACATAAATACCCTAATTCACATTTTTTGTTGGATACATTGATACTCGAAAATGATGGATATTGGCCGTTGATTGAAGATCTATTGTTTATCATTTAGTTGTAGATATAAAAATTCTATCATAATAATACTGGGCTAAAGCAGCTCAATTTTCTGTCACTAAAAAGGATTCTAATGATCTCATGGATAATCTTTTCCCCTTAAGAAGTAGTAGGTTTCTTTTGTGATCTATTAACATTATTCTTGTTTTTTCACATCAGATTTAGTAAGTTTTCGTTTTCCTTCAAAAGGTTCCTATAATGCAGGAGTTTACTCCATGCTCATGAATTGTGAAAGATAAATCCTTGATCTGATTTAACATTATTCTAGATCAAATATTCTGATGAAACTGTATCTGACATGGAGAACTGTATTGAAATGACAACTTTTCCAAATTAAAACACAATGGTATAAATTGTTTTACTTGATATGTAAGAACAATTATGGTTTACTGGAAATGAATTAATGCTAGGGTACTGCGTTGATGAAATATTAGTATTTAAAACATCCTATTTAATAAGGTTTTTATTCTTGCATAATAACATTGGGACGTTGGGTGCTATACTACTGATTTGAGATGATCATTTTTGCATACTAACATCAGTTCATATGGAAGGCTTTAAGTTGCCATTTTTCTCAGTTTGGGACTTTTTGGGTGCAATACTACTGATTTGAGATGGGCTCTAAACCATAAAAATGTTAAGTGGGCAATGATATTGCAATAAAAAGATAAATGATAAATCACAAAACAAATAAAAGACACACATAGAAATACGAATAAAACTTAACATTAGAACAATAAAAAAATACTTCATTAACAACATTAAGTAAACAACATTAACTATACAATAATAGGAATAGTAAAATAAAGAAAAAGAAATAGTAAAGCACGAACTCAACCAAATATACACCATCATAGCGCCACAACTTCTCTCTCCTACTGTTTTCTACCCCATTTTCTCCTCCAGTCTATTTAATCTCCAAATTGAAGATTTATGCATGTGTGCAAAAACAATGTGATTCGTCTTCTTTGCTTCCTTTTGCCAATCATTGACTTTGGCTGTGTTTTTTTGCACCAAAAACATGAAAGTGATGAAGTTGACAACGAATGTGCAAAACATTAGCTTCAAAATATTATAGACAGTCAGATTCTATGACTTTTTTTTGTAAAAAAAGAACTATTTTAGCTCAAGCAGAAGAAATTAAAACAAAGTTAACAATAAAATAAATTAACATTAAGAAAAAGTTTAAATGTGAACTAACATAACTCAAACAGTGAATGATCCTCAAAATCAGATTTAAATGTGATAGCGTAATTTCACATTCATCTGAAAAACACATACAAACCTTACTTTGATGACATATGCAATATTGTTAGGCGGCAGCTCATTAAGAAATTAAGGAATGTGAATTCCATAAAACATTTGATCTTGTTGGAGAAAAATTCAATAATGTAACCGGAGAAGCTAATGAAGTTGTGAAAAAGAAACATAGCAAATGAGACATATTTATAGGTAAAAAATATAAAGTAATAAATGCCGCTCGTTTTTGTATAGCATTGGTGTATATATTGCAATTTGGGCATGTCATAATTATTGTTACGTTACTTTTAATTGATACGTTACTTCTAATGACCATAACTGCCGAAACACTAAAAATTCCAAGGAAGATGAAGGAAATTATCTAACGATGGTTGCATTCTTAGAGAAATAAATTCCCATCACAATAACCGTCCAAATATATAGGAGTATATGATTATGATTGTAATCAATTAACCAATTTAATTCTTATCAGCATAACCGTCCAAATAAATTCCTATCATTTTTGTTTATTGCATTTACACCCTATGCATAAAATAGTTATTCAAAACCTCCCAAAACTCAACTTTTATATATGTATAGATTCGTATCCGGTTAATCTTTATCAATGAACCCATGCTTCACCGTCTATAGTGTTTTATTTTAAAAAATGTGAAATGAAATGAATAGTGAATAAAGATTTCATTTTTATATATAATTTTATTTTATTTAATTTTCATATTTATTAGAAATTTAATAGTCGTAATTAATTTTAACTACAGTGAACACTTGAACTTCCAACTTTCTCGAGTCAAATAAATTGATTACGGCGGCCGGAGATCCATCTCCGACGACATATCGACGGCGGTTATAGTTGCTGTTGCTAAAGGTGTATACTCAAGATTGCTTAACGGCGCTGAAAATGAAACGCATCTAAAACAGTTGAGGCACGTTTGATGTAATTTAATTTGTGTTTCCATTTTCCAATCTCTTATTGCTCTGATTTTCTGCCCACTATGATCTGTTTATTGACATAGTTATCATAGCCCATAAACAATTGTTCTGTGCAAAGTTGCCCATAAACAATTGTTCTGTGCAAAGTTGCCCATAAACAATTGTTCTGCTACTTTGCACAGAATGTGTTTGTATCTATGCCAGAACTAGCTATTTGTACCTGTTGTCATTTTCAAGCTATTAAGGACGAAACATATTTTCTTGTGGAGTTTTGCAAGTTTGATTGTATTATGCAAGTGAAATTCTCATGAAAGCTAATATATTTAATCAACTACAACATTGATGCAGCTGCAGAAAGAAGTTTTTTTTATTTGGACATCGGGAAAGATTCTGTATATGTCTAGCTCCTCCATGCTTCTAAATTCCCTTTAAGGATGAGATTTCCTACCCTTTCATTGATGGCAAATCTCCAAAATATTTGTCACAAAATCAAAGATACGTCATCAGTTCACAGATGGAAGGAAGTGTTTTCTCATTATAAAGAGATAAGGAAGGGTGAATTTCAACTGATAGATCACACAATCTACTCTCATGTGCTCAAGGCTTGTTTAGCTTGCTCATCTAGACTTGGAGAGTCCGTTCACGCCACATTGAGTAAGCAGGGATTTGACTCATTCAGTTCAGTGGTAAATTCAGTGATGGACTTTTACTCAAAATCTGGTGAATTGAGCTCTGCATATCGTGTTTTTAATTCCATGAAGAAAAGAGATTCTGTGTCGTGGAACATAATTCTCCATGGGCATCTAGATCAAGGTTTTCTTGAAGAAGGAGTTGATTTGTTTATTCAAGCTAGAGTATTTGGATTCGAACCCAATATCTCTACCTTGGTGCTCGTAGTTCAGGCATATCAAACCCTGCAAGCTTTTGATGATGGACAGAAGTTTCATGGGTACTTGATTCGGAGTGGTTTGTGGAGCCTAACTTCAGTTCAAAACTCTCTTTTGGGTATGTATGCAGCAATTAGGATGGGCTATGCAGAAACCCTTTTTGATGAAATGCATGAGAAAGATGTGATATCATGGAGTGTGATGATCACAGGATATATGCATGTGGATGATAACGTATTTGCTTTGTTGTCATTTAAGAAGATGATTTCAGAGTTTGGAATTGAACCGGATGGACAAACCATGGTAAGCGTGCTTAAAGGCTGCACTCAGTTAGGAGAGTTAAAAACCGGAAAAACAATTCATGGCTTTGTGGTCTCAAGGGGTTTGAATTGTGATTTATTTGTAGGGAACACTATTATTGATTTGTATTGCAAGTGCGGAGATGTAGAATCTGCGATAGCAGCATTTTGGGAGATGCCTTATAGGAATATAGTGTCATGGAATTCTCTTCTTTCCGGGCTTGTTCGCAATGAGAAGCATGCTGAATCATTGAAATTATTTGCTTCGATGGAAAAATCAGGACTTGAGGCTGATGAGGTGACTCTAGTGAACCTACTTCTAGTATGTAAAGTCTTGGGGGATTTGCATCAGTGCAAGTTGGTCCATTCTAGAATAATACGGAGAGGTTTCTATTCAAATGATATGGCTCTGAATTCTTTGATTGATACATATGCAAAATGTAATCAGATTGATCATTCGTGGAGACTATTCTGCCAAATCAAAAGACCGGATATTGTGACCTGGAGTACAATGATCTCAGCTTTCACTCGCTGTGGCTTGCCTGATGAGGCAATTTCTCTATACCGACAGATGAGGCTTTCACAAGAAAGGCCGAACCCTGTTACCCTACTAAACCTTCTTGAGGCGTGTGCACTTTCAGCTGAAATTGGAAGATCAAAATGTGCTCATGGCATTGCTATTCGAATGGGCTTGGCATCACATGTAGCAGTTGGGACATCAGTTCTCGATATGTACTCAAAATGTGGGGCAATAGAAGCATCGAGGAGGGCGTTTGACCAAATCTCACTGAAAAATGTAGTTTCCTGGAGTGCAATTATTGCAGCATATGGCTTAAATGGACTCCCACATGATGCTGTGGCTTTGCTTTCTGAAATGGAAGTCCACGGTGTAAAGCCTAATTCAGTAACAATCCTTGCGGTGTTATCTGCTTGTTGCCATGGGGGATTGGTCGCTGAGGGACTAACTCTCTTCAAGGATATAGTGAACAAGCATGGAGCTGAACTAAAGTTGGAGCATTATTCATGCCTTGTGGACTTGCTTGCCAGAGCTGGAAAACTTGAGGATGCATTTCAACTGATTAAATCCATTCCTGCTGCCATGAAGCCCGGCGCCAGTGCTTGGGGTGCACTTTTGAGTGCCTGTAGGACCTATGAGAATAGAAAACTCACGGAAGGTGCACTCCCTCAGATCTTTGAATTGGAGCCATCAAGTTCGGCTGGTTATTTACTTGCATCTAACACGTTTGCTGCTGGAGGTTCATGGACAGATGCGTCTAGGATCAGATGTTTGATGAAGGAGAGAGGTGTGAAAGTTGTGGCTGGTTACAGTATGGTTCATGTGGGTAAAAACATACATACTTTCACCGCCGGTAATAAATGTCATTTGTTGTCTCATGACTCATATGTTCGGTCTAGCTGTTGAGCAATTGCATTCATGCATGACGATTGATCCAATGGCAAGAATACGGGTTCTCCAGGATCCAGAGTAAGAAAGATTTACAGTCTTGGAAAGCCGGCGTCTTTATCTTTTTTGAAGGGATGCTTTCTTTGTCGGAATTAAAAATCGATTTGGTCAATGATCATCGCATTTCTATAATGACTAAGACACAAAATGATTCTCCTTTAGGTACACATACTGAAAAACATCACACTTTTGGGCAGGGGTCACTGGTGACGACAGGTGATGATTATTATTGTTTTCTTCTCATGCTCATTGTTTATGATACATAATACTCAATTATAAAGGAACTTCTATAATGCCAGGCTGTTAGCTGATGCCTCCACAAAAAAATGAAGTTGCATTCTGATTCAAGAAGATGCCTCCATGACTTAAGGAGCGTGCAATGGGTTGACCACTGATTTCTAGCTGTTGCAGGCAGGCTGAGCTGTCATCTCAAGTGTTATGATTCTATTGATAAGGCATTAAGGTAAAGAACTGAGGCTACTCACCATTTTTGTTTGAACCCATAGGCTGTGTTGACATTTTTGTGTGCTAAGAAGGTCTCAAACAACTTGAGAATTAATCCATAGCACCTTTAGCAACTTTGACACATCATATTTGGAAAAATAATTGCAACCCTTCCTCTGACTGTGGTAGATTCAAAAATGTCTATAAAGGAACTCTAGGTTTTTTCTGTAGCGGATTCATTAGCTTTGTCTTCAACCCCCACCCCCCCCCCCTCCCAAGTGCCAAATACTCTGCCGAACATACACACTTCTTGCTTTTCAACACCGAAAATTTTGATCAACTGGTAACAATCGAAAAACACGGACGAGTTCTGAAGAATTTCACAAATAAAACTATAGAAGTATAGTTGATGAATTATCTGAGTTTGTTAGAGCCCTTGGGTTTTTAACTCTATAGAAGTACTCAAGGGGTTAATATTTTGAGTGATGCTAAATGGCCATAATGTGGCCGGCCATAAAGTGTTAATTTAGTTCATTTACATATATAAAAAATTAGAATTACCGATATAAACTTATATGTGTGTGAATGGACTTGTGAGTTGATACTTATCTTTGAATTCCATTACGTAAAACACATTAATATCACGAATTACTGTATACGTTGAGCAACAATCAAGAAATGACAGTAGTAATAAGTTGAGCAAAAACTACGAAAGAGCAGCACTAACATGTTAAGCAACATATAATGAAGATGATATAAAAGTAAAATCAAGTAGTATTAAACCAAAAATTTGAAAAAAAAATCAACTTTTTTTGTTATTTAATTAATTTATGGCTGGCCATAATGTGGCCGCATAGCATTATTCTAATATTTTTCCACTGTACTACTCTGCTTTTTTGCATTCAGCATATAAGTGAACCAAGTCTAGGGAGCTTCATTTTGCTAGAATCCTCTTGAACACATTTTCTTGAATAGTTGTCTGTTGCTTTTTTGTAAAAAATGATACAGTTCATCCCTACTACTCTTACCAGTTATGTACATTCTATATGTTCACAATCTCACAATCAAAAGCATAGATTCACAATCTGAATTGATAAAAATTTGAGTGCTAGCTACTATAGCAGTAATACTGTTGACATTTGATTTCATCATCGGCTGAAAAGACTCAAATAGCATGAAAAAAATATACTCCAGTAACAAAAACTAGGTGACAAAAATCAAATCAAAAAACAAAACATAGGCCAGAAAGCCACGAATTACAAGAATGAATAAAACTGTTCCTTTTTTTGTTTTCCTAAACTTAAGCATCCCCACTTTGAGCCATTCATAAAGAGTATCTTGCTATGAGTCCATGATCAATGCTTCGCTCCCTTCTCATTTTTTGTCTGAATGACTGCAA
Source organism: Salvia splendens (assembly GCF_004379255.2). Lineage (NCBI taxonomy): Eukaryota > Viridiplantae > Streptophyta > Magnoliopsida > Lamiales > Lamiaceae > Salvia > Salvia splendens. Next base: position 28,401,683 of record NC_056048.1, read on the forward strand.
AATGTTGCACATACAATATACAGCTTTCTGTATTAACACTTTGTTATCAATGGATCCTTCGCAGATGGCTATGTGAAGCAACATATATCAATCTTTGGGTTCATATGATAGAAATACATATATTCTTGTGGCAGATTAATGGAGAGATAAGAAAAAACCAAGATCTATGTACACTGCAGTCAACGAAAATCACCCTGCTGAAAACGACGAGATCGAGACGGCCGCATCAGTTGCCTAATGCAACGAAGCTGCCTTCTCTCATCATCTGCTTGAACTCATCGAAGTCGACTCTTCCATCGCCATCCGCATCGACCTTGGTGATCATTTTTTTGCAGTCCTCAGTGCCCCTCCCTTGCTTGAGGCCGAGGGACGCCAGCACAGAGTTCAGCTCGTCAACTGTAATGAATCCATCGCCGTTCTGATCAAACACGTTGAATGCCTCTTTCATGTCCTCCTCCTCGTTGCGCTCGTCCATGATGGTCCAATACAAGGTACCAAACTCGTCAATGTCGACGCAGCCATCTCCGTTGACATCCACCCGGTCGATCATCTGGGACAGCTCGTCTCCCGGGATGAAGATTCCCATGTTCTCCAAGGAGCCGTTGAGCTCAGTCTTAGTGATCCGGCCGTCGCCGTTCCTGTCGAACATCTGGAAAACCCGTCTCAGCTCTGCAGCATCCATTCTTTGAGGAGGGCGGAAAGACGGGGAGGATGGGATGGGTGAAGAGGAGAAGGACGAAACAGGCTCGTTCTTGATATGTTGTGGTTGTTCCGTGTACGAGTACCAAGAAGCTGGGAGATACGCTCTGAGCTTCTTAGGAACCAAGTACTGGAAAACTGTGTAGAAGAGCTTGTAGATGAGGAAAATTCTCAACAAGATGGTTGGCATTGTGGTTGGAGGAGTTGGTATTAGGAGGAGGAGTAGTAGTATATAGATAGAGAGAGGAAAGTTGAAATGGAGTAGGAAGTGGTGGTGCTAAATAAGTAGGCGGCCGAATTTAGAGGAAATTGTTTTATGTGGGAGTTGAAAAAGAGCGAGCTGTCTTGATGCAATTGGACGTGTCAAAATAGCGCGTTGTGGATTCTTGAATCGTGCAATAAATTAGTGGCTATTTAAATCGAAAAACGCGTTGTTATAATGAATGCATTTTAGGTTTTGCAATAAACTAATAGTGGTGGGGCCGGGCCGATTTGGAATTATAAAAAGGTGTTGGTGAAAAAGAGAGAGAAAGAGACCGTTGATAACGGATCTAAACAAACGTTTAGCTTGAAAAGGCCGGCTGTGCAAAAACGCGTGCTAATTATTTATGTTGCTTTTGGGCTTTGGCGTAGAATGAGTACTTACTACTCCACTAGTATTTGCTACTCCTATTTGCTACTCCACGAAAATGTTTCCCACCAAGTCCCAAGAGTCTGCTTCAATTGCAGCTGTGAGGTGGCTATACTATATATCGGGGAAGAAGACTGATGAATCCGCGAATTTCTGATGTTAGTGAATGCAGGAAGATGCAGATCACGACACAGAGAATTTACGTGGTTCGATTTACGGAGGTAAATCTACGTCCACGGGAAGAAAAGAGGGCAGAGTTGTATTGCTTGATCTGTTTTCTACAGCTTACAATACAGACTTGCTATTTTGTATTTGATCTCTAGAAGGCGAGAGAGTCTAACCCTATCTATCTGATCTAGGTTCTATTTATACATTGAACCAAGATCGTGGCATGCAGCTATTTACTAGGTAGTGGATGTCGTGGAGATCGTGGCGATCTTGCATGGGTCCACTATCCTGCATGAGTTAATGACTGCTTGACACCACTAAATAGATCGTGGGTGTAGTGGAGGTGGAAATCCTGCATGAGTCCACTATCTCCTAGTTCGGTCGAATACTGAGACCGAACTGCTGAATTATTGCCGAGCAGCTTTTGCCGATCTGAGAGTAGAGCTTGATGCCGACCTGAGAGCAGAGTTTGATTGGTTGGCTTTTACCGAGCTGTAGGCTGGGGCCGAACTCTTTGGTTGTGCCGAACTGAATTCTTTAGTCATGCCGGACTGATACTCTTTAGTCGTGCCGAACTGATACTCTTTCTTGGGCTTTAGGCTGATGGGCTTTACTGCTGTTGGGCTTGTTTAGTACGTACTCCATCACTACCCCCCCCGGAAAGCGAAGTGAATTACTTCGGCATTCTGGATAAAGGTACGGGGTAAGTCGATGTTTGTCCTTGGTCTTATGAAGTGAACTCTTCTTTGACCGGACTCGTCTTTGGTCTGATGAAATAAACATCTTTGACCGGACTCGTCTTTGGTCTGATGAAATAAACATCTTTGACCGGACTAAGCTTGTGTCCTAATTTGGCGAGTTTTATCGCTCGGATCGGACTTTCCGTTGTCCTAATTTGGGGATCGGACTTTCCCTTGTCCTAATTCGGCGAGTTTTATCGCGTGGATCGGACTTTCCCTTGTCCTAATTCAGGCAAGTTTTATCGCGAGAATCGGACTTTCGTTGCAGTTCGTTTCAGACGAAGTGCTTGATTTTTAAGCCGAATTGTGGTCTTGTATCCTCTTTAGAAGCTTGGACTTCACAATCGTTGGCTTATTGCAGCTCGTTTCAGACGAACTGCTTGTTTAAGCTGAATTGTGGTCTTGTATCTTCTGTAGAAGCTTTGACTCACAATCGTTGGCTTGTTGCAGCTCGTTTCAGACGAACTGCTTGTTTAAGCTGAATTGTGGTCGTGTATCTTCTGTAGAAGCTTTGACTCACAATCGTTGGCTTGTGGCAGCTCGTTTCAGACGAACTGCTTGTTTAAGCTGAATTGTGGTCTTGTATCTTCTGTAGAAGCTTTGACTCGCAATTGTTGGCTTGTATATGTTCTAAGAAGGGGATCAGCCTTCGAAGAACAAGATACCTCAGTAACATTTGTAAGAGACGACACGCACAGAGACAGACAAAACACACAAAAACGCACAGAGACAAATAAAGACCAAGTAAACCAAATAAAGCACATTGACTGAACAGGACTCAAGACTGACTGACCGGACTGTCTCTTACAAATGGAACTTTTTGAGGTTGGAAATGTGCCATGTTCGGGGTACCTGTTCTCCTGACATGTGAGCCAATTTGTAAGACCCTTTGCCGAGGACTTCTGACACCCGATACGGACCTTCCCATGTGGGTTCGAGCTTGCCCAGCTTTTCTGCTCGGCTTACTTCGTTGTTTCTCAAGACGAGATCTCCCACTTGAAATTGCAGCTTCTTCACCCTTTGGTTGTAATACCGGGCTACTTGCTCCTTGTACTTGGCTGCTTTTATGCATGCCAATTCTCTTCTTTCTTCGGCAAGATCTAGCTCGGCTCTCAGTCCGTCGTCATTCATTTCTGAGGAGAAATTTAGAGTTCGGGGACTGGGTACGCCAATCTCCACCGGAATTACGGCTTCAGTGCCGTACACCAGACTGTACGGAGTTTCACCGTTGGAGGTTGTGGGTGTAGTTCGGTAGGACCATAGGACTTGAGGGAGATTTTCTACCCATTGTCCTTTGGCTTGTTCTAACCGAGCTTTTAACCCTTTCACCAGGATACGATTTGTTACCTCCGTTTGTCCGTTTGCTTGTGGATGAGAGACCGAAGTGAACCGCTGTTGAATATTCAGCTCTTGGCACCAATTCTTGAACGTCTTGTCGGTGAACTGAGTCCCGTTATCCGAGATGAGGATGTGGGGTATGCCAAATCGGCACACTATGTTCTTCCAGACGAAATCCAATGCCTTCGAGCTCGTTATCGTAGCTAATGGTTCAGCTTCCACCCACTTCGTAAAGTGGTCCACGGCAACGATTAGGAATTTCATTTGCCGAGGAGCTTGAGGAAGTGGTCCCACTATGTCTATGCCCCATTGCATGAAAGGCCAAGGGCTTTGCATAGTGAATAGATCGGTCTGCGGCATCCTTGGGATATTTGCATGGATTTGGCACTTCGGGCAGGTCTTGACGAGCTGCACTGCTTCTTGTACCAAGGTTGGCCAATAATATCCCCATCTTAGAACTTTTTTAGCTAAAGCTCTAGCTCCGATGTGGCTGCCGCACGATCCTTCATGAACTTCTCTGAGGATGTAGTCCGTCTCTTCTGGTCCTACGCACCGCAATAACGGCTGGAGGTAAGACTTTCTAAAGAGGACTCCTTCATGAAGTTCGTACCGAAGTGCTCGGCACGTGATCTTCCGAGCTTCTCTCTTATCCTCGGGCAATTGTCCTTGATCCAGATACTGCAAGATCGGCGTCATCCAGTTCGGCGAGCTGGAAACTGAACGTACCTCGGCTTCATCAATGCTTCGATGCATTAATTCTTCCGCCTTTGAGCTCGGATCTGAGGCCAACTTACTTAAGGTATCTGCTCGGCTATTTTCCGCTCTGGGAATGCGGATTATCCGAAAATAGGAGAAACTTCGGCTGATGCTTTGCGCTTTGTCCAAATACTTCTTCATTCTCTCGTCATGAGCTTCACTTGTACCCAACATGTGATTTACTATGACTTGTGAATCACAATGGACTTTGAGAGATTTGACGAGCAGACTTTGCGCTAACTGGAGTCCGACCAGGAGGGCTTCGTACTCGGCTTCATTATTAGTAGTGGGGAATAGGAACCGAAGTGAGTAGGTTACCTCGTGTCCGTCGGGAGCGACGAGTAAAATACCAGCTCCACTTCCCATCTTGTTTGAAGCTCCATCTACGAATCCGCTCCAGCAGTCTGGCGGCTCTACTTCGGATTCCAAGGGCTGTGCTAGTTCGGCATTGGCAGAATTTTTCTGTTCGGCAATGACAGGGATTGCTTGATCGAACTTGGCCTCTGCAAGAAAATCTGCCAAGGCTTGTCCCTTGATGGCTTTTCGAGGTAGGTACTCGATTGAGTGTTCTCCCAGTTCTATGGCCCATTTGGCGATTCTGCCTGATGCTTCTGGCTTGGTCAAAACTTGCCGAAGAGGCAGATCGGTTAAGACGCATACCTTGTGAGCATAGAAGTATGGCCGCAGTCTCCTTGCTGCATTTACTAACGCCAGAGCAATTTTTTCCAGAGGTTGATACCTTGTTTCTGGACCTCTTAATGCTCGGCTTGTAAAGTAGATGGGAAACTGCTTTAGGCCTTCTTCTCGTACAAGCACCGCGCTGATGGTTTGATCTGATGCCGCTAAGTATAAGAATATTACTTCGGCTTCGGTTGGAGCAGAGAGAATAGGAAGCTCGGCTAGATAACTTTTGAGCTCGTCAAAGGCCTTTTTCTGCTCGGCTCCCCACTCGAACTTTGGTGCCTTTTTCAACACCTTGAAGAACGGCAGTTGCTTTTCGGCTGCTTGGGAAAGGAATCGATTCAGTGCGGCTAGACATCCGGTTAGCCTTTGCACGTCATGTATGGACTTCGGCATTGCCATGTTCTGAACGACTTGAACTTTTGAGGGGTTTGCCTTGAGTCCGTCCTTTGAAACCCAACAACCCAGAAACTTTCCCGAATCTACCAAAAAGGTACACTTTTGGGGATTAAGTTTGAGGTTGGCTTTCTTGAGCACGTTGAGAGTGGACTTAAGGTTGTGCTCGTACTCCGAAGTGCTTTTGCTTTTGACGACTATATCGTCAACATACACTTCGACCTCCTTTCCAATCAGGTGCCGAAAAAGCTTGTCTACCATCCTTTGATAAGTGGCTCCGGCATTCTTTAAACCGAATGGCATCTTTTTATAAGCGAAAATGCCGAAGTCGGTAATGAAAGCTGTTTTCGGAGCGTCACTCTCATCCATCAACACTTGGTGATATCCTTTGTATAAATCAAGAAAACAGAAAATTTCGAAGCCGATCAAAGCTTCTACTTTTTTATCTATATTCGGAAGGGGATAGCAATCTTTGGGACAGTGCTTATTTAGATCGGTGAAATCTATGCACATCCGCCATCCTCCTTCCTTTTTCTTGATCATGACAGGATTGGCCACCCACGAAGGATACTTCACTTCGAATAACACATCCGCCTTCAATAATTGACGGACTTCGTCATGGATGACTTGACTTCGTTCTGCCGCAAAGAGTCTTTGCTTCTGTTTTATCGGCCGGACCGAAGGATCAATATTTAACCGATGAGTGATTACCTCGGGGGGCACTCCGGTCATGTCCAACGGAGACCATGCAAAGACGTCTTTATACTCCTTGAGGAGCTGGATGGTTTTTTCCCGAAGTAGAGGCGTTCCCGCGAAGCCGATCTTAACCGTTCTGGATGGATCGTCTTCGTACAGCTGAACTGTCATCGAGTTCGGCTCCGGTATGACTTCGGTCATCGCCTCTGACTCCGGCTGCTGTGATTGCTATGCTTGATGGTGCCGATCTGACTGCTCGGCACTTCTAAGCGCAATTTGTAGACATTCCTTTGCTCTCTTTTGGTCACCTCGGATGACCGCTATCCCTCCTTTAGTAGGGATCTTGATGGTGAGGTGATAAGTAGAGCAAACGGCCCGAACTGTGTTGAGCCAGTCTCTCCCCAGGATGATGTTGTACGGGGACCGAGCTTTCACCACAAAGAACTCGATCATCGTATTGGAGCTTGTAGGCGCTTTTCCCACCGTGATTGGAAGGCTGATAATACCTTCAGGGCGGGTGTCCTCCTGGGCGAAACTTTTCAGAGGAAGCGGAGCCGGACTGAGCCGAGCTGGATCCACTTCCATTTTATCGAAACATTCTTTAAAAAGAATGCTGACTGATGCTCCTGTATCCACAAATACTCTGTGGATCAGTTTGTTTGCCACTCCGGCTTGAATGACAATAGCGTCTTGGTGAGGAGAGATGGCTGGGACGGGATCGGCATCTGAAAATGTAATCACTTCGTCTTTCTTCAGCCTTTTATGTGTTGGCTCCTCTTGATTGGAACCTCTGCGTTCTGCTTTTAGGGACGACTTAGTCTTCCCGGCAGGGAGAGCATCAATAGTCTGGATTACTCCATCATATTGCGGCTCGTCGTCGTCTTCGGGATCCTCATGCCTTTTCGGATCCTGAGGATTGCAGTTCGCACCTCTCTGCCTTTTGTTCTTTTTCGGCTGCTTGCTTTGGTATTTTTTTAACGTTCCTGTTTTCACAAGAACATCAATACCTGCAGCCAAATCTCGGCACTCCTCGGTATCGTGTCCGTGGGCTTGATGGAAGGAGCAATATTGATCATGAGGTCGCCGCACGGCTGATTTCGTCATCCGCTTTGGTCTTTCGAACATATCAGAATGTAGTTCGAAAATTTCCGCTCTTGACTTGTTCAGCGGTACGAACTGAGCGGGCGGCTTCTCGGGGTTGAGACGGGGTCCCAATCTGTCTTGCACCGGAGCCCTTTGAATTCTTTCAAATGGAGTCCGGCGAGGATGCCCCTGATCGCTATGATCGGGCTTCCTTCTGTCTCCTCGGGACGATGAGCTGTCTAACGACCGTTTGCGACGGTCTGCCTCATCGGCCCGGGAGTACTGGTCCACAATGTCCCACATTTCCTGAGCTGTCTGCGGACCGCACTCAACGAGCTTCCTGTAGAGAGCTCCAGGCAGGATTCCATTTTGGAATGCCGAGATGACAAGCAGATCGTTGAGATCGTCTACTTGCAGGCATTCCTTGTGGAATCTTGTCATAAAGTCGCTGATTTTTTCGTCGCGACCTTGACGAATAGAAAGCAGCTGAGCCGAAGTGATCCGGGCTTCCGCTTTCTGAAAGAACCTCCTGTGGAAAGCATCCATTAGATCTCGGTAGGATCTAATGCTGCCTTGAGGAAGGCTGTCGAACCACCTTCTGGCGTTCCCGATGAGCAGCTCGGGGAACAGCTTGCACATGTGGACCTCGTTGAGACCCTGGTTCGCCATGTTATATTGATAGCGTCCCAAGAAATCATGAGGATCCACGAGTCCGTCATAGGTTATCGACGGAGTTCGGTAGTTCCGCGGCAAAGGAGTTCGGGTGATATCGTCCGAGAACGGGGTCTTTAATGCTCCGTACATGGCGAACCCGACATCTCTTCGGTACGGAGGAGATGGAGTTCTCCTGTGGTTCCGGTACCGAGGAGGAACTGGAACATGTCGGGGTTGAGGATTCTTTCTCCTGGAAGACACGTCACTACTGCGGTAGTGACTTTCATGTCTGGATGAGGAGGGAGAATCCGCCGTTGTCTTCTCCGGCTGTTGGCTTTTCTGCAGGAAGGTTAAGAACTCCTCCTGCTTCTCGGCCAAGAACAGCTTGACAGCTTCATTTAAATCGGGCTGCTGGGAAGACTCGGTGCGATGACTCCTGGAGTGGCTTGTTCCTCCTTCGTGAGAACCGGAGGTAGATGTCTCCCGAGGCCGTTTTTCAGACCTGCGAGCTGGACTAGCTTCCTCACGGTGATCACGAACGGTATTACGGGTGGTATGTGATCTGGTATGCATTTTTTTTTTTGGGTGGAAAAAGGGTCAAAAATTCGCTTTATCACAGATTTGGTTCTCTGTTTCCCACAGACGGCGCCAGTGATGAATCCGCGAATTTCTGATGTTAGTGAATGCAGGAAGATGCAGATCACGACACAGAGAATTTACGTGGTTCGATTTACGGAGGTAAATCTACGTCCACGGGAAGAAAAGAGGGCAGAGTTGTATTGCTTGATCTGTTTTCTACAGCTTACAATACAGACTTGCTATTTTGTATTTGATCTCTAGAAGGCGAGAGAGTCTAACCCTATCTATCTGATCTAGGTTCTATTTATACATTGAACCAAGATCGTGGCATGCAGCTATTTACTAGGTAGTGGATGTCGTGGAGATCGTGGCGATCTTGCATGGGTCCACTATCCTGCATGAGTTAATGACTGCTTGACACCACTAAATAGATCGTGGGTGTAGTGGAGGTGGAAATCCTGCATGAGTCCACTATCTCCTAGTTCGGTCGAATACTGAGACCGAACTGCTGAATTATTGCCGAGCAGCTTTTGCCGATCTGAGAGTAGAGCTTGATGCCGACCTGAGAGCAGAGTTTGATTGGTTGGCTTTTACCGAGCTGTAGGCTGGGGCCGAACTCTTTGGTTGTGCCGAACTGAATTCTTTAGTCATGCCGGACTGATACTCTTTAGTCGTGCCGAACTGATACTCTTTCTTGGGCTTTAGGCTGATGGGCTTTACTGCTGTTGGGCTTGTTTAGTACGTACTCCATCAAAGACATATGAAGATAAAGTTTCTGAAACTGAACTAATCATTGATGGACCAAAAAACAATACTTGAGACATCAATCCCAACTGATTGACATCTTGGTATCTTCCTTAGATCAAAAGTTGTGTGTCGTGTATATAAAAGGTTTGGTATAAATGAAGGAGTCTACACTTCTTGATTGGCGTCAAATCGAGTCCTACTTAAATTTGCAGCAAGCTAAGGGAAGCGAGTTTTGTGTGTGGGAGTTATCAAGGTGAAATTCACATTGATGGGGTACGAACTAAACCCTAATGGCAAGCCCAATAATAGTGACGGCCCATCAGCCCAGAGCCCAAGAAAGAGTATCTGTTCGGCACCAAAGAGTTCGGCACGACCAAAGAGTTCGGACTCAGCCTACAGCTCGGTAAAAGCCGACCAGTCAAGCTCTCCTCTCAGATCGGCAAGAGCTGATCGGTAAAGTCCAGCAGTTCGGTCTCAGCATTCGACCGAACTAGGAGTTAGTGGACTCATGAAAGGCCTCCACGACCTCCGCTATACCCACGATCTATTTAGTGGTACGAAGCAGTTATTGAGCAGTTATTGCTCACCCACGATCTTGTTAGTGGGGCTGCAAACCACGACCTTAGTTCAATGTATAAATAGAACTTAGATCAGATAGAAAAGGGTTAAGCTCTCTAGAGATAAAACATAATTTAGCAAGTCTGTGTTGTAAGCTGTAATCCCAGATCAAGCAATACAATCTTGCCCTCCCTTCTTCCCGTGGACGTAGATTTACTTCAGTAAATCGAACCACGTAAATTCTTTGTGTCGTAATCTTCATTCTCTACCAGCATTTACTAACATCAGAAATTCGCGGATCCATCACTGGCGCCGTCTGTGGGAACAGAGAACAAAATTTGTGATAAAGCGAATTTTTGATCCATTTTTTCCACCCAAAAAATGCATACCAGATCGCAGAGTACCCGTATTCCTGCCCGTGAGAACCAGGAGGAAGCCAATCCATCCCACAGGTCTGGAAAACAGCCTAGGGATAAATCCACCACCAGTTCTCATGGCGAAGGAACAAGCCGCTCCAAAAATCGTCCCACTGAGTCTTCCCAGCAGCCCGATTTGAATGAGGCTGTCAAGCAGTTTTTGGAGGCGAAGCAGGAGGAATTCTTAACCTTCCTGCGAAAAAGCCAAAAGCAGCCGGAGACGAAAACGGCGGATTCTCCTTCTCCCTCCGCACAAGAAAGTCACTACCGCAGTAGTGTCGCATCTCCCAGGAGAAAGAATCCCCGTCCCCCACATATTCCAGTTCCTCCTCGGTACCGGAATCACAGGAGAACTCAATCTCCTCCATACCGACGAGATATCGGATTCGCCGTGTACGGAGCACTGAAGACTCCGTTCTCGGACGACAATCACCCGAACTCCCCTACCACAGAACTACCGAACTCCGTCGATGACTTACGACGGGCTCGTGGACCCTCACGATTTCTTGGGGCGCTATCAATATAACATGGCGAACCAGGGTCTCAACGAGGTCCACATGTGCAAGCTGTTTCCCGAGCTGCTCATCGGGAACGCGAGAAGGTGGTTCGATAGCCTCCCCCAGGGCAGCATCAGATCTTACCGAGATCTAATGGATGCCTTCCACAGGAGGTTCTTTCAGAAAGCGGAAGCCCGAATCACTTCGGCTCAGCTGCTTTCCATTCGTCAAGGTCGCGACGAAAAAATCAGCGACTTTATGACAAGATTCCACAAGGAATGCCTGCAAGTAGACGATCTCAACGATCTGCTTGTCATCTCGGCATTCCAAAATGGAATCCTGCCCGGAGCTCTCTACAGGAAGCTCGTTGAGTGCGGTCCGCAGACAGCTCAGGAAATGTGGGACATTGCGGACCAGTACTCCCGGGCCGATGAGGCAGACCGTCGCAAACGGTCGTTAGACAGCTCATCGACCCGAGGAGACAGAAGGAAGCCCGATCATAGCGATCAGGGGCATCCTCGCCGGACTCCATTTGAAAGAATTCAAAGGGCTCCGGTGCAAGACAGATTGGGACCTCGTCTCAATCCCGAGAAGCCGCCCGCTCAGTTCGTACCGCTGAACAAGCCGAGAGCGGAAATTTTCGAACTGCACTCTGACCTATTCGAAAAGCCAAAGCGGATGACGAAATCAGCCGCGCGTCGACCACAGGATAGCTACTGCTCCTACCATCAAGACCACGGTCACGATACTGAGGAGTGCAGAAACTTGGCTGCCGGTATCGATGTTCTTGTGAAGGCAGGGACATTGAAAAAATACCGAAGCAAGCAGCCAAAGAAGAATAAAAAGCAGAGTGGTGCGAACTGCGCTCCTCAGGATCCGAAAAGGCAGCCGGATCCCGAAGACGATGACGAGCCGCAATATGATGGAGTAATCCAGACTATTGACGCGCTCCCTGCCGGGAAGACCAAGTCGTCCCTAAAGTCAGAACGCAGAGGCTCCAATCGAGAGGAGCCAACGCATAAAAGGCTGAAGCAGGACGAAGTGATTACGTTCTCGGCTGCTGATCCCGTCCCGGCCATCTCTCCTCACCAAGACGCCATTGTCATCCAAGCCGGAGTGGCAAACAAACTGATCCACAGGGTGTTTGTGGATACAGGAGCGTCGGTTAGCATTCTTTTTAAAGAGTGCTTCGACAAGCTAGAAGTGGACCCAGCTCGGCTCAGTCCGGCTCCGCTTCCCCTAAAGAGCTTCACCCAGGAGGACACCCGCCCTGAAGGTATTATCAGCCTTCCGATCACGGTGGGGAAAGCGCCTACTAGCTCCAGTACGATGATTGAGTTTTTCGTGGTGAAAGCTCGGTCCCCGTACAACGTCATCCTGGGAAGAGACTGGCTCAACACAGTTCGGGCCGTTTGCTCCACCTATCACCTCACCATCAAGATCCCTACTAAAGGAGGGATAGCGGTCATCCGAGGTGACCAAAAGAGAGCAAAGGAATGTCTGCAAATTGCGCTTAGAAGTGCCGAGCAGTCAGATCGGCACCACCAAGCATAGCAATCACAGCAGCCGGAGTCAGAGGCGATGACCGAAGTCATACCGGAGCCGAACTCGATGACAGTTCAGCTGTACGAAGACGATCCATCCAGAACGGTTAAGATCGGTTTCGCGGGAACGCCCCTACTTCGGGAAAAAACCATCCAGCTCCTCAAGGAGTATAAAGACGTCTTTGCATGGTCTCCGTTGGACATGACCGGAGTGCCCCCCGAGGTAATCACTCATCGGTTAAATATTGATCCTTCAGTCCGGCCGATAAAACAGAAGCAAAGACTCTTTGCGGCAGAACGAAGTCAAGTCATCCATGACGAAGTCCGTCAATTATTGAAGGCGGATGTGTTATTCGAAGTGAAGTATCCTTCGTGGGTGGCCAATCCTGTCATGATCAAGAAAAAGGAAGGAGGATGGCGGATGTGCATAGATTTCACCGATCTAAATAAGCACTGTCCCAAAGATTGCTATCCCCTTCCGAACATAGATAAAAAAGTAGAAGCTTTGATAGGCTTTGAAATTTTTTGTTTTCTTGATCTGTACAAAGGATACCATCAAGTTTTAATGGATGAGATTGACGCTTCAAAAACGGCCTTCATTACTGATTTCGGCATTTTCGCTTATAAAAAGATGCCATTCGGTTTAAAGAATGCCGGAGCCACTTATCAAAGGATGGTAGACAAGCTTTTTCGGCACCTGATTGGAAAGGAGGTCGAAGTGTATGTTGACGATATAGTCGTCAAAAGCAAAAGCACTTCGGAGTACGAGCACAACCTCAAGTCCACTCTCAACGTGCTCAAGAAAGCCAACCTCAAACTTAATCCCCAAAAGTGTACCTTTTTGGTAGATTCGGGAAAGTTTCTGGGTTGTTGGGTTTCAAAGGACGGACTCAAGGCAAACCCCTCAAAAGTTCAAGTCGTTCAGAACATGGCAATGCCGAAGTCCATACATGACGTGCAAAGGCTAACCGGATGTCTAGCCGCACTGAATCGATTCCTTTCCCAAGCAGCCGAAAAGCAACTGCCGTTCTTCAAGGTGTTGAAAAAGGCACCAAAGTTCGAGTGGGGAGCCGAGCAGAAAAAGGCCTTTGACGAGCTCAAAAGTTATCTAGCCGAGCTTCCTATTCTCTCTGCTCCAACCGAAGCCGAAGTAATTTTCTTATACTTAGCGGCATCGGATCAAACCATCAGCGCGGTGCTTGTACGAGAAGAAGGCCTAAAGCAGCTTCCCATCTACTTTACAAGCCGAGCATTAAGAGGTCCAGAAACAAGGTATCAACCTCTGGAAAAAATTGCTCTGGCATTAGTAAATGCAGCAAGGAGACTGCGGCCATACTTCTATGCTCACAAGGTATGCGTCTTAACTGATCTGCCACTTCGGCAAGTGTTGACCAAACCAGAAGCATCAGGCAGAATCGCCAAGTGGGCTATAGAGTTGGGAGAGCACACAATTGAATATCTACCTCGGAAAGCCATCAAGGGACAAGCCTTGGCAGATTTTCTTGCAGAAGCAAAGTTCGATCAAGCAATTCCTGTTATTGCCGAACAGAAGAATTCTGCCAATGCCGAACTAGCACAGCCCTTGGAATCCGAAGTAGAGCCGTCGGACTGCTGGAGCGGATTCGTAGATGGAGCTTCAAACAAGATGGGAAGTGGAGCTGGTATTCTACTTGTCGCTCCCGACGGACACGAGGTAACCTACTCACTTCGGTTCCTATTCCCCACTACTAATAATGAAGCCGAGTACGAAGCCCTCCTGGCCGGACTCCAGTTAGCGCAAAGTCTGCTCGTCAAATCTCTCAAAGTCCATTGTGATTCACAAGTCATAGTAAATCACATGTTGGGTACAAGTGAAGCTCGTGACGAGAGAATGAAGAAGTATTTGGACAAAGCGCAAAGCATCAGCCGAAGTTTCTCCTATTTTCGGATAATCCGCATTCCCAGAGCGGAAAATAGCCGAGCAGATACCTTAAGTAAGTTGGCCTCAGATCCGAACTCAAAGGCGGAAGAATTAATGCATCGAAGCATTGATGAAGCCGAGGTACATTCAGTATCCAGCTCGCCGAACTGGATGACGCCGATCTTGCAGTATCTGGATCAAGGACAATTGCCCGAGGATAAGAGAGAAGCTCGGAAGATCACATGCCGAGCACTTCGGTACGAACTTCATGAAGGAGTCCTCTTTAGAAAGTCTTACCTCCAGCCGTTATTGCGGTGCGTAGGACCAGAAGAGACGGACTACATCCTCAGAGAAGTTCATGAAGGATCGTGCGGTAGCCACATCGGAGCCAGGGCTTTAGCTAAAAAAGTTCTGAGATGGGGATATTATTGGCCAACCATGGTACAAGAGGCAGTGCAGCTCGTCAAGAAGTGTACGAAGTGCCAAATTCATGCAAATGTCCCAAGGATGCCGCAGACCGATCTATACACTATGCAAAGCCCTTGGCCTTTCATGCAATGGGGCATAGACATAGTGGGACCACTTCCTCAAGCTCCTCGGCAAATGAAATTCCTTATCGTTGCCGTGGACTACTTCACGAAGTGGGTGGAGGCTGAACCATTAGCTACGATAACGAGCTCAAAGGCATTGGACTTCGTCTGGAAGAACATAGTGTGCCGATTTGGCATACCCCACATCCTCATCTCGGATAATGGGACTCAGTTCACCGACAAGACGTTCAAGAATTGGTGCCAAGAGCTGAACATTCAACAGCGGTTCACTTCGGTCTCCCATCCCCAAGCAAACGGACAAACGGAAGTAACGAACCGGATTCTGGTGAAAGGGTTAAAAGCTCGGTTAGAACAAGCCAAAGGACAATGGGTAGAAAATCTCCCTCAAGTCCTATGGTCCTACCGAACTACGCCCAAAACCTCCAACGGTGAAACTCCGTATAGTCTGGTGTACGGCACTGAAGCCGTAATTCCGGTGGAGATCGGCGTACCCAGTCCCCGAACTCTAAATTTCTCCTCAGAAATGAATGACGACGGACTGAGAGCAGAACTAGATCTCGCCGAAGAAAGAAGAGAATTGGCGTGCATAAAAGCAGCCAAGTATAAGGAGCAAGTAGCCCGGTATTATAACCAAAGGGTGAAAAAGCTTCAATTTTAAGTGGGAGATCTCGTCTTGAGAAGCAACGAAGTAAGCCGAGCAGAAAAGCTGGGCAAACTCGAGCCCACATGGGAGGGTCCGTATCGGGTGTCAGAAGTCCTCGGCAAAGGGTCTTATAAATTGACTCACATGTCAGGAGAACAAGTACCCCGAACATGGCACGTCTCCAACCTCAAGAAGTTCCACTTGTAAGAGACAAAGTCCGGTCAGTCTGTCTTGTGTCTAGTTCGGTCATAGGGGTACATGTTTTTATTTGTTTGATTTTACTTGTACCTTTTACTTGTCGTTTTATAAAAAGTTTAAAGTTTTTTTTCTTTCATCTTTTTCATTTTTTTCTATGTGTTTTGTCTCTATGTGCTTGTCGTCTCTTACAAATGGTACCAAGGTATATCGTTCTTTAAAGACTGATCCCCTTTTTAGATCGATTATTAAAGACTATTGTGAGTCCAAGCTTCTAAGGAGGATATAAGACCACAATTCAGCTTAACAAGCAGTCCGTCTGAAACGAACTGCAATAAGCCAACGATTGTGAGTCCAAGCTTCCAAGGAGGATACAAGACCGCAATTCAGCTTAACAAGCACTTCGTCTGAAACGAACTGCAATAAGGGAAAGTCCGATCCACGCGATAAACCTCGCCGAATTAGGACGACCAAGTTCGGTCAAAGAAGTTTACCTCATAAGACCGGGGACGACCATGTCTAGTCAAAGAGGTTTACTGCACAAGACCACTTCGGTTAACTGGGAAAGTCCGATCCACGCGATAAAGCTCGCCGAATTAGGACAAGGGAAAGTTCGATCCCGGCGACAAAAATCGCCAAATTAGAACACAAAGACGAGTCCGGTCAAAGATGTTTATTTCATCAGACCAAAGACGAGTCCGGTCAAAGATGTTTATTTCATCGGACCAAAGACGAGTCCGGTCAAAGATGTTTATTTCATCAGACCAAAGACGAGTCCGGTCAAAGATGTTTATTTCATCAGACTAAAGACGAGTCCGGTCAAAGATGTTTATTTCATCAGACCAAAGACGAGTCCGGTCAAAGATGTTTATTTCATCAGACCAAAGACGAGTCCGGTCAAAGATGTTTATTTCATCAGACCAAAGACGAGTCCGGTCAAAGAAGTTTACTTCATAAGACCAAGGACCAAGTCCGGTCAAAGAAGTTTACTTCATAAGACCGAGGACAAGTACGGTGAAATTTTTTCGCTAAGCTGTAAATACAGTGTTAGAAGCGAAAACAAAATTTCATTTTTCAAATCTTGTTCGGCATACAACTCCGCTACCCTACAAAATGGCGTTACGCTATTACAAAGGACTATTCTACTGTCCAGGGTTGCTGAAGTTAAGCCACCTATCTGCAAAATCCTCTGGAAGCCGAGTTCGGTTGTTCCGAGCAGATGAAGAATAAGCAGGTCGACGAGATGCTATCCTCGACCCAACGCCTCTTCCCCGAGCCCGAGAAGTCCTAACACCTCGGCGATGAAGAGTCTCTGCAATAAGCATCTGCTGATCTTGCTCGCTCATAGTCACAACTCCTCGGCGAATTTCAGTCCGTCCCTGTCTTGACGATTCCGGTTGCTCCTGAGCCCGTTCTCGTCTTGACGTTTCCGGCTGTTCCGGAGTTCGTTGTTGACTGGAAGTAGGATTTTGAACAAGGGAACCAGAGGCTTGATCTGGAGTGCGAGCATCTGTTGGCACGACATGCCGAAGGAATCTTTCTATGGAGGGGCGCCGAGAAAGAACAATGTCGTACCGAGAAGCCCAGCGCCGTAATGATTTCACAACTTGTTGGCAAGCCGAGCTCTCCAGCGCATTGTTCTTCCGGAGTACATGATATTCCTCCCACAGTTCGTCAACTCGACTCTGAACATCTGATATGGTCAATCCCCCGCGCACACGGATGTAATCCTCGTACGCAGTCCTCTCAGCAACGGTCGTATTCAGCTCGGCCTCCAGATCCTTCTTATCGGACTCTAAGTCCTTATTATCGGCCTCCAGCTTCACTAAACGAGCCAGAAGCTCGTCATTCTTCGTCTGATCGGCTATAGCTCTTTTCTCAGCTTCGTCTAAAGCCGAAGAGTACAGCCGTTTCCAGTGAAGTATCTCCATCTCCTTGAGTACAAAGCAGCTATATTAGTTCGGCAGCTGTACCGAGCAGATAGTAAAATACAACAGGAATAAAGGCGAGTACGAAAAGCTATACGAAGACAAGTGTAGAGAATTTTTCATTCACAAGGAAAATTTTTACACTAGGAGGGCTTCAAGGCCATTTTACAAGGAAGAAACTAGACTAAGAGAAGGGAGACGAAATCATACTCCACCAGCTTCGTCTCCGGCTCCTTGGTCTGGTTCAGCTTCTTTCTCCTGAGCTACTTCAGCCTCGGCCTCGCCTCCTGCCGGCCTCGCCTCCGCCTCCTGATCGGCTTCCTTCTCCGGATGCCCGGCCCGTTCGACTTCGGCCTCCAGCTCCAGCGGCTCGGCCTCACCCTCTCCGTTGTAAGTCGAAGCGGGTGAAACGGGTCCCACGGAGGCAAAGATAGCCTCCAGGTTCTCGTCCCGATCAGCTCGACAACTCCGGACTCGGTCTGCAGAAAGCAGGACCGAGGATGAAGCGAGCTCCTCAAGGAGCGGCAGATTCTGAAGCCGAGCTGCTATCTCTCGGCTGTACAGAGGCAGCACGACGTCGGCCCCCTGCTCGCCCTTATCGGCAATTAGCCTTACCAGACTACCGACAAAGGCCGAGAACTGGCTGCTCAAAAAGAGTTTCTCCGTGTAAACACGGAGAGCCTCCCCCTGGGCAGCCACGGCGGCAGCATCCCTCCGTTTCGTCTGCTCTCGCTGGATGACGAGCTGGTTTTTGGCAAACTGAGCTTCATCCTGGGCCGAAATCCTAGCAGCTCTGGCTTTCTCAAAGTTAGCCTCAGCCTGTTCGGCCCGATGACAAGCAGCCGCCAACTTCCTCTGCATCTCAGCATAGTCATTGGACGCTTTGGAGAGTTCGACGGCGACGAGCTTGGAGAGCATATCGTTCCTCTGAAAATGGATAAAGAAAAAAGTCAACAAAGGGGCCACAAAAAATACAGGAAAAAAGCAAGGCCAGAAAATCAAGAAGAGAATTCACCTCGGCGAAGTCCGTGGGCCATAAAAACGGCTCACAGATATGTTCCGAAGGAGGCGCCAAGACCACGTCTTTCTCTGGCGCTCTCGGGGGCTTCTGGGCCTTCCCCCTCCCCTTTGCCGAAGTCGACTCCGGCTTCTTCGGATCCGAAGAGGTTTTTTGCCTTTTCGGAGTCCTCTCGGCATCAGACGCCGAGCTGGTGGTTTTCGGCCTCTCCGGCTCCTTGGACTCCGAAGATTTGCGGCTAGCCTTACTCAGCATGTACACTGCCAAAAAGCAAGAAAGCAAAGTCAGATTTTCTTCGTTAAAGCAGTAGAGCATAAAGATAAAGAGAAATCCTCACCCTCGGCCTCTTCGTCCGAAGACGAGATGTCGAACACGACGTCGCCCTTGACGAGCTCAGACTCCGTGTATTGTTTCCTAACTATGGGAATCTTGTTGAGCTCGCCATCGAGCTCGTCCAACGGTTCAGGCCGAGGATGACGGATAACGGACTCCGGCCCTCTCCAGGGAAAACTAGGAGCCGCGGTCCTATCATAGTAGAAGAAGCGATTTTGCCACTTCGGCCACTTCGTTTTACAAAAGGCCCTAAAGGGCTGTAAAGGGATCAAGTAAAACCAAGACCCCTTCCTCTTAAATTGAAAGAATTTAAGGATCGCCTTCAAAGACAAATCCCTTCCTAACCTACGGAGTTCGGCAGCGAAGGCCGACAAGTGCCTCCAAGAGTTCGGAGTCACTTGGCCTAAAGGAAGCTGAAAAAAATCTAGTAAATCTATAAAGGCAGAAGGGAGGGGGAAACGAAGCCCGCATTCTAAGCAGGCCTCGTACACGGTGGCGTACCCCTCCGGCGGGGAGTCAGCCCTATGATCACCGTCAGGTACCACCGCCTTCCCCCCAGGAAAAAAGTATTTTTCGGGTAGGGATATCACAGTATCCTTACTCAAAATACTATGGAAATACTCTACGGTCTTCTCCCCGGACTCTTTCCGGCCAGAAGACCCCTTATCCCCTTTCCTACCGCTACCCGACTCCGAAGAAGAAGAAGACATTTTTCTTACTTTTTGAAGGTGAAGAAAGTCTGAAGAAGCTCTTGAAAGCGGAAGAAAATTTCTCGAGAAAGAGAGAGTATAGAAGACGCAACAGCAAAGGTGTTCAAATGAGGAAAAAGGAGCATATTTATCAGATTCGGGAAAGATTTCGAGATCGTTGCGCCGTTTCGAATCCCACATTTTCAGGATTCAACGGCCGGATTTTACTGTCGCATTTAATGCAGGCACGCGCAAGGCACGTCCCCTGACGTCAGCCTCCCCCTTACCATTATCCAGAATGCCGAAGTGACTCACCTCGCCGAAGTGATTCACTTCGCTTTTCGGGGGGGGTAGTGATGGGGTACGAACTAAACCCTAATGGCAAGCCCAATAATAGTGACGGCCCATCAGCCCAGAGCCCAAGAAAGAGTATCTGTTCGGCACCAAAGAGTTCGGCACGACCAAAGAGTTCGGACTCAGCCTACAGCTCGGTAAAAGCCGACCAGTCAAGCTCTCCTCTCAGATCGGCAAGAGCTGATCGGTAAAGTCCAGCAGTTCGGTCTCAGCATTCGACCGAACTAGGAGTTAGTGGACTCATGAAAGGCCTCCACGACCTCCGCTATACCCACGATCTATTTAGTGGTACGAAGCAGTTATTGAGCAGTTATTGCTCACCCACGATCTTGTTAGTGGGGCTGCAAACCACGACCTTAGTTCAATGTATAAATAGAACTTAGATCAGATAGAAAAGGGTTAAGCTCTCTAGAGATAAAACATCATTTAGCAAGTCTGTGTTGTAAGCTGTAATCCCAGATCAAGCAATACAATCTTGCCCTCCCTTCTTCCCGTGGACGTAGATTTACTTCAGTAAATCGAACCACGTAAATTCTTTGTGTCGTAATCTTCATTCTCTACCAGCATTTACTAACATCAGAAATTCGCGGATCCATCACACATAGTATCTTCTAATAAGCAATTACTCAAGTGATTTTGTTGGATGAAATATTCGGCCTGTATCTTCATGATGGTGAAGTAGAAAATCTCATACTCCATTTTATATTCCATATTAGTAGTAGTAATACGGAGTAGTAGATATATATGAATTTTAATTCCCTGTTGTTAAAAAAAAAGATTTCAATTCCCTGCTTATTTTGCTTTGTTCTTTTTGGACCAAAAATAATTTCCCATGTAATGATAAAATATTAATTCTAAAGAGAAATTTAGTTAATTGTCTTGTGGTTATTGGTCTTATATGAGCTCATCAATAAAAGTAGTCTCATTTTCCATGTAATGATAAGATTTTAATTTTCAAGAGAAAATTTAGATAAATTATGTAACTGTCTCGTTGTTGTTGTTCTAACTTCTAACATAAGCTCATTAATAAAATTAGTCTTATTTTTCATGTAATTATAAGATTTTAACTTTCAACAGATAAAAATATGAGCTCATTAATAAAATTAGTGCTAATTGTTTGTTAATTAGTTGGGTCAGATAGATCAAGGGCCATAAATATTGTTTTTATTCAATTTAACTTTTCAAGGCCCAAATATGAAATATGTTACTCTGCCTCTAATAATTTCGAAATAGTACTATTGTTTTTCTTGCGAAGATAAAACATAACAGTATTTTCTAATTTTTTTTATCCACGTGTCAATTTATCATGAAAATTTGTATATTAAAAAATTGGATAAGTTCTGATAGTGATTAAATTAGAAATTTGATATTAGTATTATTTTTTGACAAGAAATTAGAAGTCTAAGCACTTCAATAATTTAAAATGGTAACTAATGATATAATTAAGGGTTTTTAGCCTATAAATACATCAACTTTGAGTTTTTTTTCTTATTTTTCTCCTAAACTTTAAAATTTGAATATAAATGCATGAACTTTTGATTTTTTTGATTTTTCCCCAAGATCCAAAATCAAAATACATGTGGCAAATTAAAGCTTATGTGGCAATCAACCTGTTTTATATTAATTAATAAAATAATAAATTTGAATTCCACATCTGCCAACTCTTATGGACCACACACTTCCCACTCTTTCTTGTCGAGTTCTTCAAGAAGACTCTATCACACTGCCGTCGGGACAACGCCGGAGATGTTTGCATCTCCACCAGCCTTCTCCTTGCTCAGATTGAAGCTCGCACCGCGTGAGCGCACTCCTCCGCAAGCTCCCTCTGCATCTGCCCCTCCACCTTCCAAAACCTCCACAATTGCAGTGCGCTATGAACGCGGTCGCCACCGACGCGCACCCCGACAGCATCTACGGAAACCACCACTTGCCTCAGTGCTCGTTCTGCAATGGGGATGACGATGTGAAGAGGATCGTGAAGAATTCTCCGTGGAAGAGGAAGAATTGAGTGCAAAGGAGGAAGATCTCTCGCCTGATCAAGTCCATTCGCGATTCCTTTTTGGACATTCTTTAGCACTTAGAAGGAGGAAGTGCCGACGGGCTGCGCGAGATCTTTGCCGGCAGATGGCTCATTATCGCCGCCATACAAGCTGATCTGTGGCGTTGCTCCTCGTCCACCACTGGAATTTCCACCACGTGAGCGTCTTTACCTTCCGCCATTGATGTAATCTTCGAGAGGTAGCAGGTTGGAACGTGAGACACGAACATCTCCGGTGCTATCTCGACGGTGGCAGGCAGAGCCTTCACGAAGAGCTCGACAAGAAAGAGCAGGGAGGGTGAAAGATGGCTGATATGGACTTAATATTTATTATTTTTTAATTAATATAAACATATTGGTGTAGTTTTGGTTGCCACAAAAGCTTTAATTTGCCACATGTATTTGATTTTATATATTGGGGAAAAATAAAAAACATCAAAAGTTCATGCATTTATATTCAAATTTTAAAGTTTAGGAAAAAAAAAGAAAAAACTCGAAGTTCATATATTTATAGGCTAAAAACCCTATAATTAAAATAAAACAATAAGTTTGGTATTGACAAATTATACTAGTATTCCGCATTTTCTTGATTCAAATTTCTCAACAGAAAAAGAAAAGAGAAAAAAATATAAATTTCAACAAAGAAAGTCGAGCACCTAAAAATGCATCAGGCAATTCGGCATTCCTGCAACTCAGCGTCGACCACAATGAAAACTCTCCCATTTTTGCTCTCTTAATTCTACAGCATCGATCCGCCCCACAGCTTATTATTCCCATGGTTGCTCATCATCGGAGCTTTACTATCATTTTACTATCTCTATCTATTCTTCAATTTTCTCCATCAGCTAAGGCCATCAGGTATTACGCTTTCGATTCTCGTATAATTTTATCGATTTCAGGGGTCTTGGTAACTGTAGCGTGATAAACTTTTTAAGCTGGATGAATTGTATTCAGGCTACGCTAGCTATATAAATTTCGATTAATTTATTATCTTGCTACGGATTTGGATCTTTACTAAGCCAATTTTTTCAAGATTGTTTTATTTTTTAAATTCATTCTAGTGTTATTGTAGTTTTAGGTTTACTTCTGTTAATTTTGGTTAAATGAGGTTGATTTGTAGTTACACGGTTGCAGGAAGGATGTGAGCTTTCAGCTGAAACGGCATTGTAAAACCACGGTGCAAGGAAGATTCTACCTCGCTGATGATAATGGTAATTTAATTTCTTGAGTAAAAATGGATGTGGATATTTTTATATGTATCTAGCCTGTGCGATATTTGTAATTCTTAATTATGATGTTTGTAAATACTAGAATAAGTATCAGATAAATTCTCATGTATAGAACAAGTGAACATTTTTACCTTTTTTGCATGCTTGATTGTACTAAACCATTAGTGGATTGAAGAGATTGTTGTCTAGGAAACTAACTGAGTCTGTTTTATGGAGAATAAGAAGTTTCTTAAAAGATCTCTAGAGTCACATATAACTTTTTAATTTAACAAATTCTTTCATGAAAAAAGGACAAAGAAGTTAGGTAATTTGAGGCTTTCCGGAGTCTGCTTGGTCAAAGGGACCATAATTTGTCAGAAGCCTTATGATCACCAAATATAGTCTTCACGGTTTCTCATTCTCTGCAGGTTATGTATGTGATGCATTCTCAGTTGACCCACGGTCTCGTTGTTGTCCAGGAAGAGGAGATCAGTTCTCTTGTCAGTGAGTTATCTCTTTTAAGTCATTTTTCTTTTTTCTTTTTCTTACTCTTCAAATTCAATTGTATATGTTACTGACGTTACAGTGACATAAAAATAATACTACAAATTTAATTACAAGTCTGAAAATATTAAGTTGAAAGTATTTGCCGTCTGCTTTAAAAATAGAGTACAAGTTGAAAGCAAACATTTGGAATGGTGGAGTGGGAGTGCCAATTTGCAATTTCTATTCCTAGTCATTTTATACCTTGTTTATTTTCATTGTGATTACTTGCAGGGGATGCAATATTGTTTCTCAATGTTGCAACTCGTATGAATTCTGTGTTTCCTGCTGCTTGCATCCGCAGATGGTAATTTCATCCTGATTTTTTGCATACCTAAATAACTATTCTTTCTCACTCTGCTACACTGTCTACTTTTTCTCTAGATTAATAAGGAACTGGCTTCAAACGTCCAAATAGCAAAGCCCGTGACTGCTGGTAAACTCTACTCCTATTAAATAGCGATTTAAATGCAAAAATTTTGTTCATCTTTGCTGTAGGGTTCTTCTAAGTTGGTAATGATCTTAAGCTAGGTCTGTTGATATGATTCTGAATGGCTATCTTTTAAGTTATACTATATGTTTGAAGTTTGATTTGAAAAAGTTTGAGATCAGCTGATCGGCATAATGGCTCCTTTCCCAGTGGCAAACTCTGATATAAATTTCTCAATGTTTTGGATGCATTTTATGATGAGTTCTGTAGCTTTCTCATGCAAGCATAATTATTTGACCTCATGATCTATTCACTGCCATGATGATGTTATATTTGGTCTTTGTTTGACAGGAATCTATGGAAATATTTTTGATTATTGTGCTGGGAGGTGTCGCCATAATTCTGAGAGCGTGGTATGCACTCTTTACATGAAACTATTTCTTCACTTATATTACAGCATTTTGACTGGGATTCGATGTAGTTTTCAGATATTTCAGGTTCATGAAAATGCGTATATGAGTGAATTTCATCATTGTTTTTCCATACCAACTAATTCATCAGGTTAATGCATCATGTCCATGCCTAGTGTAGTAGTGTATACGTCAGAACATTAATATTGTGTTATGACTTCAATGGCAGAGTTGATTTACTTGTTCTTATAGGTTCTGTTATAGAAACTGTTAAGTATATACCTAAAGATTAAAAAAATCTTTTCCCGTTTGGGCATATAGAGAAATAGATTTCAAAAAGACATGCATTTGATTTCCTTCACTGTCTTATACTATTTCTGCGTATAAAAATTGCCTCATGAGCAGAGATTTCCGACTTCTGGCTTGAAATTTTCTTTCAGTTGAAGACGATACCCACACTTGTAGACTTGTAGCACAACCCTCCTTTTTTCGGCCAAACTATTGCTGCAGTTATCACTGATACAATTTATGCTTATTTTATAGTATATGATTGTTAAATGTGAAAGTTCTCAGAAACTAAATTGACCTATGCTTAATAGTATTTCTATGACAGAATCATCAAGCACACAGCTGGAAAGACTAGCCGGCATCAATGTCATTGTTGGAAGGTAAAAATATCCTGATGTTGGTCGATTTATGTTTTCAAATCATAGAAGAACCTAAAAGATAGCATATGCTAATGGATTTCTGTTATTTCCATACACATAATTAGACAAGGAGGATCTTGTGACTCCGTCTGCAAGTCTAATGGAAAATCTTGTGTGCCCAACAAGCTCTCTCTACTGAATAACTGTCAAGTGTAAGCGTTCTTACGTTCAATGCAAGCTTTTCTTGATAACATTGCTCGTCTCTGAATTATTTTCTTGTATAACAATTAGAATGAAAAAATACATGAGCTGCAAAGGTGCCTGTTTGTCAAGCGTCGGAGCTGACCAACCAGCTGAAGTAGTCGATGATGCTCCGACATATCTGGTACGCTTGCAATTTCAAATTTACTGAACCATCTCTGCATATAGTTAATCCATGCATTGATATCGGTGATGCTTTTAAGTCGTTCTCATCACCCAATTATAGAGTGATAGAGAAGCTTCAATATGTACAAAAAAATCTGCCAACATATAACTCAAATTTCTACGTTGATTGTGATGATCTCACATATTGGATGCCAGTTATTCTTTCTTAGTAACAATAAATGCCTACATATATGTAGTGTTTGGTTCAAGTAAAACTTCTTATTGTGAGTAATGAGAACTAGGAAAACTCTTGCACTGAATCTACAAGTAAATAACAGTATTCGCTGAGTGCAATTGCTCTGAACCTATAAAGTAGCTGCACTGAATCTATATATTAATAATTAACATATGGTTGCATCGTTTATTAACTTCTCTTTCTTCATATTTTACGTATTTAGAACCCCGGAGCATGCTTGTACACGGAAAGACAATCTACACTTTCCTGCGACGGCTCTCACAGTCACACAAGGAGGCTTTGCCCCTGTGCATAAGGTTGGTTTGTAACGCGTGTCTGTGTCTGTGTCTGTCTCTCTTAAGAGCGTGATGACAATTCTATTTACTTCTGCAGCGAACATATAGTATCCATTTAGACAATCATCATACAAGAGGAAGAACAGCAGGCTATAAATGGTTGTAGATTAGTTGTTTTTCTCCTACTTTTAACAGGGATATGTGGCTTATCATTAGGTTCTTTCAATACCCTATCCCTTGAAAGAGTTTCAATGTATAATATAGTCCAGAATTTTGAATAATATACTGTAATCATCTCTAGTTTTCGATCTGTATTTTTATTGTTATAATCTTTGCACGCATTGTTTATATGCGACCATGAATACTAATTATTCGTTCAACAAAGAACATTGTTGATATTTTTATTTTAAAATTCTAATTTTTCGTTAATAATTTAAATTTTTCTCTATCTGTATAATTTCATCTCGTACATTGATCAAATGTGTACGAATTAGTGGAGAAATTCACTTCAAATATGACGCTTATGTAAGGTACAATTAAGAGTAAAATTTATGTTTATTTTTCAATAAGAAAAAGAGTAAAATTTTGATAAAAGCTTTTATTTTTTGAGACACTACTATTTCATTTCTCCGACTCTGATAAATCTGGTAGTACTTCCGTGGTGCAAATTGGTTAGAATTTGGAAGTCACAAAACGTTACTAATATTGCAATTATTGTGCCAATGAATGAAATTGCATTTTTGTGAGAACTAATATAAAATGCTCGTGTCTTAGTTAATTACTGTAGTACTAAGCAAATTATTTGTCCGTTCATATGATTTAATGTTGTTAAATTTATATTAGATGAATTAATAGGGGATGTTTACAGTATAGAGTTAATACTAGTATATAAGGAGTAGTTTAATTTGGGATAACATAGAATTAATAATAGCAGTATATCATTAAATAGATCTAATTTGGTATGATGATATTTAAATCACTATTTTTCATGAATCAAAATAAAAAATTGATATGAAAAACAAAACTTTCATGAATCAAAATAAAAATAATACATATAATATGAATGATTGCATTTTGAACGTTGGTTAAACAACCTACTATAGTTTATACAAAACGATTTCTTGTACCACATCAATTTGATTTTGACCGCAATGCGACAATTACAAAATAAATTAAAAAACTTAAAAACTTTTTATTTATAAATACAAACTTTCCCAATTTTATATCAAATATACCTTGATAAAGATAAATATCAGAAATTACTTCAGGTTATAAATATCAGAGCTTCCCTAACAGGACCACAACAGTCCGACACTGAAAGCATCAAAAGTAGGTTCACTGAATGTTGCATTTGCGAATGACAAAAAGTAGGGAACACTGAAAAATCTCTACTCCATTTAAAAGTGTAGTAGAAGTAAAACAGAACAAGGTGAAACTCTAACGACAACTTGATTAGCAATGGAACAAAACTTTTACTACTTAGCAAAAATGCCACCTGGGTGTCAACTTGACTTCTCGAAAAAGCAAAAAAAGATACCTCTGCAAAACACGCACATAAAATTAGGTACCAAGAAATGAATACTCCGCATAATAAAAGATCGGCTCTCATGCAGCTCATTAGTCTGACTCTTTTTCAAATGTGTATGTGTGTGCGAGGATTGTTCTGAATCTTTTTCTAAGGTGTCTGTGTGTGAGAGGATTGATTCTTGCTCCATATAAAGGAAAAGCAGTCTGTGCATATAGGTTGAATCATCTCTTAATAAGCACATAACAAAATTAGATAAAAATAAATGAAAATAATAGTACAAGAATAGCTCTCACGCAATTCCATATTCTGAATCCTTTCTAATGTGTTTCTGTGTGAGAAGTGAGGATTATACTGAACTTTTTTGTAATGTGTAATGTGTATGGAGGAGAATCTTGCTCCTTACAAAGGAAAAGTCGTTTGTGCATAAAATTTAGGTTGAATCATGTACTTGGATTTACGAGTGTCTACTCATTTATATTTATATATATCTTAAACTACAGTTTTATTTTGCAGATGAATATGCAACCAAACTGATACAAACAGTTGCTCGAATTGAAAGAGGAACAAATATGCTCAAATTGATACAAACAGTTGCTCAGAACTTAATACTATCAAAGTGCAACAAAAGCTTAAGCTAGAGCTCATAACTCAAAAAACCAAAATATGCTCAAAACTGTCATGATGAGTCAACAACTTACATATTCAAAATCATGGCTATAATACACATCATATTAATCATCAACAAACACAATCTTCCAGACATAAGTAATACAACAGAAAAGAGCTAAAAAAGAAGTTTAGTACCTTAAATGTTGCTAGGATACATCATCACCCTCACTCTAGTACCCTGTTTAACAAACAAAGTTAACACTCATCACGCATATTTAAACCATCATCATGAACAGCGAAAACAATGCATTGAAAGATAAACGCACCATAGATTTTGGTGGAAGATTGGACTTGAACTTGGCGCGGACAACACCGCTGTTACCATGCGGCCGCGTAACCTTTCCCCAAATGCAACGGTAGTGGGAACCGTTCTTCTTCACCTTCGCCTTGTAAATGTATGCCATGCGCTTCCCGAGGTACCACGCCACTTCCTCTTGAGTGTTGACGCCCTCAATCTGAATCAACGACGTGTTTGGGTACTGATTCGACTTCGACCTATATAATTCACACAACACACACACCGAATCACCAATTTTTCTCCATCAACACATCAACCGAACACAAAATTGTAGCTAAGTTTTACCTCTTGTACCCCAATATAGTCCCGCGGACGTATAGCCTGCGTTAAAACGATCCAAACAGGCGGAAAAGTTTAGAACATAAATCAAAATTGAGCGAGTAATCGGTGTTGGATTCGGACTGAATTAGGCACAAATGGAGAGATAACCTGACACGCTCCCCCTGGCGGCCTTTCACCATTGTCGCTGACTGAAAGCTAGCGTCGGCCGAGTGGCTGCGAGTGTGTGAGAAAGTCCAAAATGCTGAGAGAGGAGCCCTAGATTGAGGTTTATAGGTAGTGATAAATGCTTCGTGGGCCGAATATTGGGTCGATTTTGGGTTGTTGGAGTGTGGGCTCAATGTATTTATGAATAATAATGTCATAGGCCCATATATGTTATTCTTTCTCTACATTATCAATCTCTTACTTATCATTTCTACATTTTAATTATTTATTACTCCCTCGTCCCACATAAATATGCATTATTTCATTTTTAATCAATTCCATAAAAATATATACTACTTTTCAATTTTAAAAACTCTTTTCACTCTAATAAGGTGGGGCTCATTCTCTACTAACAATAGTTTAATTACTTTTTTTCTCTACATATGTCTTACTTTTCTAATTTTGCATTAAAAGTTGTGCCGAATCCAAAGTGCATATTCTTCGTTGTATTATTTTTATAAAACGTGTCCAGAAAAGTTAACGGGTTGCGGATGGAGGGAGTAGTATTGTATATGTAGATATCATTTTATTGTATTAAGAGATATTTTAAGAATATATGTATCACATTTTTTCACATATAAATACATAAACTCTATGAAATAATATAAAATTGTTTTATAAAACGGAATAAATGAAAACAATTATAATTAAATGGCCTAATTCACAATAAAACTCTGAAATTGCAATGCAATAATAATGGGCCCACGATAATTACAAAAAATACTACATCCAATTTTAATTTAGCAGACAAAACCTAATACCTCAGTCCAGAGCAGCTCCGCTCCAACACTCTTTCCGGTCGCCCTCCGCCACAATTCCCGCCGCCGTTCTGCGACAATTCCGCCACCGCGCTGCCAAAAGTACTTTCCGACGCGGTAGTTGATCGCTTATAATCATAATATAGGTGACTTATCTTTGTTAATTTGATTTTGTAAGGAAACTGGGAAATGAAACAGAGTGGGAATCGAGTAATGTATAAGACCATTTTATGTTTATATCTTCTTATTTGTAGGAAAATGTGAGTATAACTCCCCAGAATTCGTAGTCTACTTTTGAATTTTAGCTGTTAAAGTGGCTAAAGTAGAAAAGCTGGTTTAGTGAATTTTAATTTTAAAATACAACCGATTCAGATGGTTTCTGTATTGCATTATATTTACGGTTTTAAGCATTTACATTTTCTGTTCATTGCTTAGAGGATACGTGTAAGTGAAAAATGTGGTAGAGCAATTGTTTATTTGTGGTGTTATGTACGTCGATTACTGATTCTATAATGTGTTTGTTCTCATTCAATTATTCAAATCATACAGTAATGCTTACAATTTTGTTTTACAGATAAACAACTAAGAACATGGCTGCTGCTAGTGGAACCAATGATTTATCATCAGAGATGGAACTGGATGCTTTTCGACGTCTTTTTCCTCTACGTTTTCATGAACGACATCTCCTTGAATCTATAAGGCCGGATGGGCGTCCCCTTGGAAGAGCTAGAGACACTTCGCTTAGTCTTGGTTTGTCACACTGTTTTCTTACCTCTTGTTTGTTATATTGTGATAACTGATTGCTGAATATCCAACATTTGAAAGTATAGGAGCTGTTGCGTCTGCTAATGGATCGGCTCTAGCAAAGATAGGATGCACTGTAAGTGTGTGCTTCTTAGGGATTAAACTATTTGAGTTCTTTGTAAGCACTGACTGAAAGTTCACATTATCCTCAGACTATGTTGGCTGCCATTAAATTGGAAGTCATGACTCCAACTGTAGAGGCACCTGATGAAGGATGCATAGGTAAAATATTTCTGTATTAGATTATCGCATTTGAAATGTTCTTATTGTCTAGTAATGTCAGTATATTAATACTACTTATTCTTTGCAGCCATTGACTTTCACATGCCTCCGATTTGTTCTCCACTAATTCGCCCCGGCAGGCCTGCAGAGGTGGCTCCAGTGATATCTAAGCAATTATCTGACACCATCTTGAGGCAAGAGATCACATGACACTATTTTGGCATCATTAATTCAAGCATGATTTGTTTTTGAGCATTTAAATATTCATTTTGTGCTCACTGTACAAATACACTCAATGCACACAAAATTGATTATACACTGTAGTTGTTATGATCATATATGTATTTTTATTATCATAACAACTACAACATGGGAACTTAAGTTGTAGTATTCAGTTCTGTCTCGATTCTTGATTAGAAAAAAGAGCATTTAGAATGATATGTTAATCAGTAACATTTGCACGTATGTTTTGAATGATGCCTAATGATCTATGGGTTTCTAAAGTATGTATGGTTATTTTTGTTAGGTTCATATTTTGATAAGTTGTAATCTACTTATGTGTTGCCATGTCATCAGCCGTGCATCATGTGCTTAGTATTTTTTAATTCCCTCATTTGTTTTAACTTAATGCGGATTTTCCTTTTGATATGGAGTACAATAATTGCTCCATAGAATTATAATTAATGTTAGTATTAAAAAATTAGCTTTCTAGGAATTCATATTTTTTCTTCTGCAGCAGCAGCCAATGTTTTGTCTACTTTAGTTTAAAATTCATTGCATCTCTGGGTTAAAAGGAAGAAATTAAAGAAAAGTAGGTAAGTATCTCTAACATGGCCATCATATTTTTATCTTTCACTCTGGGAAATACCCCAAAGTGGCCTTGTCTCAACCGAAGCTCCATGTGTTATGGGATACTTAGTTACTTAGCAAACACAATTTTAAAACCCTATGTTGATATTTTCTCTTGCTGTGCATTCTTCTTCTGTTTTAATTCCTCCCAGTGGCAGATTTATTCTTTCAGCATTATATTGGGGGACAATATTTTCTTTTAACTGAAAAGTCAACATATGTTTCATAACATCAAATTTTCTAGTTTTGTTGTGTTGCTCACTGTCTAAATTGTATAGTTCTGGCATGATTGATCTCAAAGAGTTATGCTTGGTCAGCGGCAAGGCTGCTTGGATGGCCTATCTGGTAAAGTATATTTAATTATACATTTCTTCACCAGCTGAATTTTGGTTTCATGCCTTGACTATCACCACCTAACACCATAAGAAATGACTCTTGCAGGACATATACTGTTTGGATGCTGATGGCGCCCTTTTTGATGCAGCATTGCTTTCAGCGGTGGCTGCCTTCTCACATTGTAAGTTATGCCTGGAGACTGCACTCAATAAAGTCTACCTTCCTCTCTTTGATTCTCAACATTCTAAAGTAATTCCACATTGCAGTGCAAATTCCTGTAGTCTCTCTCAATGATGACGGGAGAATAGTTCTTGTGTCTGAGGAGAACAGTGGATCAATGAAGGAAAAGGAACCTGTCAACAAGGAGAAGATAAAGCTTAAGATGAGCAGTCAGCCGTTCTCCTTAACATGCATACTTCACAAGAACTACATTCTAGCAGATCCAACCTCTGAGGAAGAGTCCATCATGGAAACGTACCTGACAGTTGTGCTGGATACGAATTATCAGCTTGTGTCTCTCAATAAACCCGGTGGACCAGGTCTAGCAAGCACATCATCAATCCAGGTGAATTTTTCCTTCTTTTTCTCCTCCTGTGATTTCGTCACTTTTATATCAGAATATTATCATTTGGATGAAGAAACATACTGATGGTGCTAAAAGATCTCACAGTTCCAGCATTGATGCCGTGTAAATTAAGATCATATCTTTCTGACAGCAGGTTCCAGTTTGCAATGACAAACATGCATGTATATGTAGAAGATCCCTGTTTGACTTGTCATTGTCTGGACCAATCTATCCAGCATGTTTAAGCTTGATATTTATTTAATCTATCAAGCTTGTTTAAGCTTAATATTTGTTCATGTAGCAATGCTTATTGCAATAGTTGGACTTATATTTCTAAATAACAAATGTTGTTGCCTGCAGGATTGCATAGTATTAGCACGGAAACGAGTGAAAGAACTTCAGCAGATCTTGGGTGAAGCAATTTCTGATATGGAAGTTGACTGAGATTTGCTGAACTGGATTGTAGTTTTCTATATTTTAAAAAAATTCTGAGTTTTGATATATTTTACTTTTTTCTGTATGTTTTTTTTTTGTTGTAGCTGTAGAAGAGAAATTAGTAACCTGAGATTAGAAATGAGTTCATACGATACAATGAAGTGATTTTCGCTGTGAAGTTCTATGGACTTCTTTACACTGTCTGTGATGAATCTGATGATGGGAATGTTATATGTTTCCAGACAAATTGCACGTTTAAAGCTTAGTTTTAATGTTTTGTTTTATTTTGATGCAAGTTTACAGACAAATTGCACTTTTATCTAGCAAATCTAACGCCACCTGTAAAAATTCAATCTCTCACTAAGAAATGAGAACTATGATTTTAAATACCAAAAATTAGCTGAAATTATGTATCAATGTTATACTCCTATGTTTGAAGGATTTCTTGGTTTTCCCTATTTAAGTGTAATTATATCAGAGGAATAGAGGAGATATGTACATTCAACTTTTTTGAAGGGCCGCAAATGTCGTAATCTCATGTCTGATATTAAGAGATATGAACCAAGTATTTTAAATATGTTAGCAAGTTCCACAATTCAAAAATGAATATATAGAAAATGAATCTACGTGCCTAAAAGTTTTTTACTCAACTTAATTAGAACGGATGGAGTATTAAGGTCGACCAGTTGTATCGTGTTTGATTTTGCACAATGCTTTATTTGCATTGGTGACCAACGTACATAATCTTGAGTTCATTAAGGTGATAGCGAGCCCACCATCAACCACCGACGAGGTCTCCTTTCCGGCCACCGTCTAACAAAACATACCACCCCAATACATGAGAGTCACAAATGCAGCCATCAAGTTTAAACGATCGAGGATTGGGATACTTGGACAATGAGTGAATATTTGACGAGTCTAATGTGTAGGGATGATACAAGTTGATAAAAGAAAAATAGACTTGCAAAAAAATGAAAATAGACGACTCTTTGTCCATGTGAATTACAAAATATTTCATCATTGTTTCATGTTGGTACAAAAAGTTTTATGATTGTTTCATATTGGTACTAATTTTTTTATCATTGTTTCATGGTTTGTACGTCATATAAGTAAAAGGTAAACACCGTTTAAACACATATAACGGAATGTACTAAATTGAAACACGAATGAAAACTTTTTATATGATTTATGTCAATTTAAAAACTTTTTGTACTAACACGAAACAAAGATAATACATTTTGTATGAGTTATGTATTTATCCCGATAATGTAGAGGTAGAAGAATAGATACAGTAGCATATTATTGTGAACTAGTTTCCCTCCCGATGCACGGCACATTATATCTTCTTCTTCTCTTTTTTAGTTTGTCCCACTAAAGATGTCACATTTCATTTTTAGAAAAAAGTTCTCACACATTAATATAAAAAGTATATTTTCCCTTTGCACTTCACCCACAAAACAAAGCCTCCTAAAACTCCGTAAGTATGATATCTTCTATGGAAAGGGGGAGTATATAATATCAAATTAAGAAAATATATAATTCAATAGTGATTAAGAATTCATATCTATTACAAAAATTGCAAACACACATCAACGACATATAATTAAGAAAATATATGATTCAATAGTGAAACAATATCACCAACGAATAAAAAAATATACTTAATTAAGAATTCATGAACAAAATTATAAAATACTTCATTCATAAGTTTTGGAAGATATATGTTCACAGAGATGTAGTATATTTTAACTTGTAAAATATAAATACAGAGTGACACATATATTAATAAGGATTTACCTATTAATATTAAATT
Source organism: Salvia splendens (assembly GCF_004379255.2). Classification (NCBI taxonomy): domain Eukaryota; kingdom Viridiplantae; phylum Streptophyta; class Magnoliopsida; order Lamiales; family Lamiaceae; genus Salvia; species Salvia splendens. The sequence continues at coordinate 28,436,413 of NC_056048.1, forward strand.
TAATTTGTAAACTTCATTGTAGTTTCATCAATAGTATACTCCACAACTTAATAATATTCTAAACAACAATATGAAATAATTATTAAACTATACTAATATATTATAGTCCAAAACAATAATACTAATAAACTATGCCTTGAATGTATATGGCAAATATACAATTAAATGATCAATAACAACCAAGAAAATTTCAAAATGTAGAATGCCATTACATGGAGTGATTGAATTATAGTCCAAAACAATAATACTAATAAACTATGCCTTGAATGTCCATAGGAAGGGTCGTATTGAATTCTTGGCAAATTTGAAACTGTAGAATGCCATTACATGGAGTGATTCTACATGGTGTGTAAAGGATGCGTTAAAAAAAGGTGACAAATTAAGGTTGAGAATATGTTGACATATACACGTTGTGATAAGACTGATCGAGCTGCCTTTCCGAGGTATGATAATTTTGTTTGTATAATAGGAGTATGGACTCTATTTTTTCTCACGAAAAATTGAAAATAGAAACAATGGATCCCTTCCTAATTTGATCACGAAACTTAATCTATAAGGTGCCGAGACATGTTCCTTAAATCCTATTGGTTTTAGATAAATAAAAAAATATTAATAAAATAAGAAATGACACACATAACTTACGATCATAGAAAATACATTTCAAGGAAACTACATTTGATTTGTCTACGTATTTAGCCATTTCAAAAATACGCACACTGGCGTTGACTGATTTAGTTATTGCTAGGCCTTAGATAATTAGGAATGTGAATTACATGACTTCAATTCTTTCCTCGGGTAAAATCACAATGTTAGGAACACATTAGTCACAAAAAAGAACACTTACAATAGACTCAAATAAATATACTATCATTAGCTAAGAGTAATAACATACCGGAATTTTTTTTTACTTTCTGTCTAGAATTCGTGATGTGATGGGAGAGGCAATGAGGATGTGAATTATAAGGTAACAAATGATACCTATTTATAAGCAAAAAGTAGAAAGAAGCTATTATAAATGGATGAAATGATAGGGTTTATGGCTCCACATTAAAAATATTAAAGATTTATACGTTAGAAAGTCGTAACTGACATTTTGTGAGAAGTTGCAATGTACGTTTATAACTATATAAATTTGCTTGTAACTGACACTATGCTTACCATCATTATAATAGCTTAAAGTTTTGGTAGTAATTTTAATTTATTAGGGTTTAGAAAGCGGTTACAAAATTATGAGTACCAAATTTGAATACATTAATTGTATGTTTACATTTATATTGTTGATTGAAATCATGAGCATTAAACCGCTAACCTATCATTATAATTACTCAAAATTCCAAAACTTACACATATTTAAATTTATGCCCCAAAATTAATAAATATTCAATATTAAGGTCAAAACTCACCTTTTTATATGCGTATAGATAGATAGATTGCAACTTGTTCGTGATAAAAGAATTGAAAGGAGTAGTGCGGACCCCACAAGCAGGCACCAGAGTTTCTTAACCCTGTCTGTTTCAATAGGTGTATTTATTAGGCCATCCACAACGCTGTTTCTATACCGTTCCTAAACCGTTCCTTAAACTACTATTTGCGGGCCCCATTGTACTTTTTTACTCCATTCCTTAACTAAGGAACGGAACCTGCAACCCTCCGTTTTTTATCCGTTCCTTAACCGTTCCTTAAATTACTATTCATTCAATTTCATTTCTTATTTTTATTTCCAACCCAATTCAATTAAAACAAACACACTTTATTAAAAAACACACAACATTAAAAAAAATTACAACTTAAACTTAAAAAAAAATAAAAACACACAATTAAAATCCTAAAAAAAAATGCACAATAAAAAACACAATTAAACGTGGGAAAATAAAAAAACTACTCCGCCGGCGAATCACCCCCCGAAGGCGGTCTAGGTGGAGGGGGAGTCGGAAGGCCAAGTGTGTTCGCCATATGCACAATTCCGTTCCACCAGGCTACGTATTGGGAGTGCGAGAAGCGGGAAGTGTCCGCTATTGTGGCGGTCATGTACGCCACCATAAGTGTGTCCGAGCCTCCCCGCGAGCCCGATCCCGTGGCCGGCTGGCTTGATTCGCCTCGGCCCTTCCTCGCTCTAGCCGCCTTCGCCGCCTTCGTCCCTTGCGGCCGACGGCGCCCACGGCTGGATCCCCCGTATTCGCCGGCCGTACCCCCAAACACCTGCGGTTCACCCTCGCTGGCCTCACCGGTGTCACCAGACGGGTAGTTGCCGCTCGCCGTGTGCTTCGTGCGCTTTGAGGTTGAGCCCGAGCTGGAGCGGACACCGCCGGCCACCTTTCCTCGTCCTTGACGATCTGCCAAATATCAATAAATTTGAACTGTAGACCGGTGTCCTGGTAGAAGACATGCAAAGCCGCCCTCAGAATGTCGGCGCCCGAAGCTCCGCTTTGGTAGTGGGCCGCTTCGGCCGAGTAGATGCCGCATAATTTTTTGACCTGTACGTCGACTCGGCCAAAGTGAGAACGGAGCATTGTATATTTGCGCTTCCGGGCCCCTTTCGGCTTAGTCTGGTGGTAGATATCACAGACCTTTTCCCAGAAGCACTTGGCGGCTTGTTGATTCCCGACGATGGGATTGTACGAGACGGTGAGCCAGGCGTTGTACACCGCCTTTGTTTCTTCGTTGATGTACGGATGCCGGCCCAGATCCTCCGGTTCCTCCGCCTCGGCCTCCTCCCTGGGTGGGTTCAACGGGGATATCCTCCCGAATCTGGGACAATCCCTGAGAAGGCCGCGAGGCGGAGGGTCGAGCGTATGCATCCACATCGAAAGTCGGTGGTTGGTACCCACCCGGCGTCGCCGACCCCTGGGTGCCCGGCGTCGACGAACCGGAACCACCAAGTGTGTTGTACATGGTCTCCCAATCGCCGAACGCGTTGAGATCCCACCCACCGGAGCTGCCACGCGCCGTAGTTGCCGTTGTCGGACATTTTGTGAAGAGATTGAATATGAAAATTGGAGAGGAAATGAAGTTGATTTAGGAAGAATAGATGTGTAGTTGTGTGTGAAATGAGGATGAATTATGAGTATTTATAGAATAAGAAAATAAAAATAAAAATTAAAAAAAATTAAAAAACGGTAAAAAAACGGTAATATTACCGTAATTTTTTTTTTATAAAATCGATTTTTTTTAAAAAATAATTATTGCGTCAGCACGTGACGTCGCCCACTCGCGGGCCGGCGAGTGGACGTCACGCACGACGAGGGGAGAGCCACGTCGCCGAAGCGCGTGGCGGCACAGACCGTGCCGTGAGTTGTGCCGCCGGCACCCGGCACGGCATGGGAACGGCACCAAGACGAAACCATGCGCCGCAACGCGTTCCGCTGCGCTTTCGTTCCGGAGGAACGGCACGCGAAACGCCAGGTGCCCGCGTTGCGGGTGCTCTTAGGTTTCAACTAATAATCTGTCTATACAAATTCTATCCTTGACCTCCCACATTCAACAATGGCGTCTTCGATTTGCAAGCACGCAGCCATCGCACCATCTCCTACCACCTTCCGCTCCAACAGAATCCCTATCCGCCGGGTCTACCTCATCAGAAATGGCCGTCCATCCGCCGTCCGCTGCTCCCTCCTCCGTCCTGAGTACATCCCCAACCACATCCCCGACCCCAAGTACGTCCGCATCTTCGACACCACCCTCCGCGACGGCGAGCAGTCCCCCGGCGCCACCATGACCACCAAGGAGAAGCTCGACATCGCGCGCCAGCTCGCGCGCCTCGGCGTTGACATCATTGAGGCCGGATTCCCGGCCTCGTCCGACGCCGACTTCGAAGCCGTCGAATTGATCGCACGCGAGTTTGCCAACGTGGATTCCGACCATGTTCCGGTGATTTGTGGTCTGGCGAGGTGTAACAAGAGGGATATTGAGCGGTCGTGGGCGGCGGTGAAGCATGCCAGGAAGCCGCGGATTCACATCTTTATCGCCACAAGTGAGATTCATATGCAATTCAAGCTCAAGATGTCGCCGGAGCAAGTGGTTGAAAAGGCTAGGACTATGGTGGCTTATGCTCGGAGTTTGGGATGTGAAGATGTTGAGTTTAGCCCGGAAGATGCCGGAAGGTGGGGCAGATTCATTTACTTCTAAAATTAGTTACACTAATGAATTCTTTGATAATGATTAATGAAGCTTTGTATGAATACTGCAGTTTTAAAGTTTTTTGGAATACCTAAAACAACAACAATAATCTAAGTATGAACTCGTTCTCTTAGTTAGTATCAGGATGGGGTCGAGCATTTCCTATAGTCTTTCATGATTTCGCTTCTCCCAGATGGAACTATGTTTTGAATAAGAGAAAACATATTATCTTGTTTGTCTTATATCTGCAGTGAAGATGCTTCTTTTTTGGTTATTATTTTCTTTCTGTTGTTTCTTGGCTATTGAATGATTGGATTCTTATTCAGTAAACTCGCATTTCTGTTGTTTCCGACCACTAGTAAAACATGCAGTGTTTTGCTATGCGCCTGCAAACATGCAGTGTTTTTTCTTCATTGTATGAATTGGCTTACTCATTTCCAATCTCAAAAGAAAGTTGTAGCTGTGGTGTTTTTATAGTTTTAACTTGAATTGGATTTTGGTGGCTGGCTGGGGTGGGTTGGGTGTTGATCACCTTGACGTTCATAAAGTGGCAATTGTTGCACTGAATGAATTCTGAAAACTCTGATTGGAACAGATTTTTCAAAGTTTTGAATTGCTATCGACTTAGGGAAAGGAGTGTCTGTAGATTTTGCGGCCAAATGCAATCTTGTTAATTTGTTAACTCATCTTTCTTATCTTCGGATTCTATTCTTACAGATCTGACCGAGAATTCCTTTATCAAATTCTTGGAGAGGTTATTAAGGCTGGGGCAACAACTCTTAACATCCCTGATACAGTAGGCTACACTTTGCCCTCTGAATTTGGACAGCTAATTGCAGACATAAAAGCAAACACCCCTGGAATTGAGAATGTCATTATCTCAACACACTGCCAGAATGACCTTGGACTTTCTACTGCTAATACTTTAGCGGTATGTGTTTTATATGCTTGGAGTGCTGAACAAGTAAACTCAGGTTGGATTGACACTGGTGCTTTTCTCAACTTCAGGGGGCATATGCTGGTGCGAGGCAAGTAGAGGTTACCATTAACGGGATTGGTGAAAGAGCTGGTAATGCGTCACTGGAGGAGGTGTGTTCTCCTACTCTTTAGTTTTGTGGGCGTTGGAGGGGGAGGGAACCTTATATATCTATCTATACTTTCTAAATTTACCTGCAGTGAGAATTCTCTTTGCTTGGAATGAAAGGCGGAAAGTAATGTGGATCATCATATAGACATTTGAAAGCTAGTTTCTTGTATCTCAAGTGGTTAGTTTTTAGTCTTAATCATTAAAACTAAAGGAAACATAGTAGATGATATGGGGTTGTTAGTGGTTTCTTCTGGTTTGGTACATCATAATTTAAATTCTCTTTGCATCAAATCACAGTTATCTTTATGTCCGAGCACCCAGTTGGCTGAAGGACTATTTAAGTCCCTATTATCCTCTAAATGGAATTATGTCTCTCTTTCTGATCTGCTGCAGGTTGTAATGGCCATAAAATGCCGTGGAGAGCAAGCTCTAGATGGTCTTTACACAGGGATCAATACTCAACATATTGTCATGGCGAGCAAGATGGTACACTATTCTCTGCATCATTTATAATTTTTGAAAATTTCTTATAAGACATAGTCACAGTCTTATATGTATGCATAGTCTCACATTGTTGAACACCGTGTTTTCAGGTAGAAGAATATAGTGGGCTGCGTATCCAGCCACACAAAGCAATTGTTGGAGCTAATGCATTTGCTCATGAAAGTGGAATTCATCAGGTTAGTCTTCGATGGTTCTCTTTTATGCATGTGTCTTCTGGATTTACGTCGAACGTAGCTTTGTAAATCTATGTCTTACGATGATAAAACACAAAGAGACTGTCTTACCTCTTGTTTTGCAAGTGGTGACTGAGAGCACTATGAAAAGATAATATAATGAAATTTGGCAATTTTTAAGATTTCCTATCTTGAAAAGCTATGCTCTAGTTTATGGATCTTCACCTTATAAATAGTGAACTTGCCCGCTGAAGTTTTCAAAGAATATCTGACCCATTGAATTTTAAATGTGTAAAAACAAACAAATCATTATAATATATTATTAAGTAATGAGTAATAACGAAAAAATCATATTTATACATTTTATCCAATCTCTGTTTGCAGGATGGAATGCTGAAACATAAAAACACCTATGAGATTATATCTCCCGAAGATATTGGACTTCTTCGTTCTAATGAATCTGGTATCGTGCTTGGAAAACTCAGGTGCATGCTTTACTACTCTCTTGCACCCATTTCTGCATCTTCATTGTTGTCCTATGGTCGCGATTATCAAGTCTTTTGTGACATTTGTTCTCTACTAAAATGCTACTCCATTCTGTGGCCTATTCCAATTTATATTAGTACTGTAAACTTATAGTACATTGTCACCTAGGTTAAGATTCATGCACAAACATGGGTACGGTAACACTGAATATTTGGCATCTGTTTAACTTAATCTATGGGGAGTCGAAATGAACAAAATACATTTTCCACTGTGTAGTTTGCAGTTTCCCATTATTACTAAATAATCTCAATAAACAAATATAAGTAAATATCATATGTATGACAAATTAAGAAGTGCGTGGAATAGATCTAATGGGGGCTTGGTCGCAAGACGTCAGGAAGAGGCACAACAATTATACCATAAAAGTCATTGTCATCTATTCGACCTGAATCCACCAAGCCAAGTGGTCACAATTCTTATAGGATAACTCATGGTCAAGCCTATGCTATCAGAGCTAGTAGGCATGTCTCATTAGCTCTATAAACGTGAGGATCTCTCAATCCTTGTTGTTAAGTCTATCTCAGTTAGTTACTTTCTAGATCATTGATGTTTTCATGATGATCATCAACATATCCTAGGTCATGATATACCCAGAGTATTCATTGTAATGTCTATTCTTTTTTTTTCCGAATTATTTTTCAGTGGACGCCATGCTTTGAAAGCCAAAATGTTAGAGGTACATTGCAATCTTTGAGCTTATTCTTAACTATTATAGTAGCTTCTGCAAATGTTCCACCAATGCATCAATGTTTACTCTAAATGAATCTGCAGCTTGGGTATGATATTGATGGAAAGGAACTTGATGATCTATTTTCACGCTTCAAAACTGTAGCTGGAAATAAAAAGGTACTGTCTTATCTGCTAAGACAGATGTAGAAGACTAGAATAATGTGTTTCATATTACAAAACTATTTCCCACATGTTTATATTCTGTTGATGTTCCAGAATATCAGCGATGATGACCTAGTAGCCCTAGTCTCAGATGAAGTTTTCCAGCCACAAACTGTTTGGAAACTTGAAGATGTACAGGCATGTCTATACCCAACATTCTACATAGTTGTTAATCACTATTTATAAATGTGGTACATTAAGATAGTTCATTCAATTACCATACTTGTACCTTACCCACAGGTCACATGTGGATCTCTTGGCCTTTCAACTGCAACAGTCAAGCTCATTCATGCAAATGGCGATGAACATATTTCTTGTTCGGTTGGGACTGGGCCTGTTGATGCAGCATATAAGGCAGTTGACCTTGTTGTTAAGGTTAGAAACTTCAAAACATTTCAGCTGTTGTACACTGCATTGCCCTTTTAAGTTGATTCAGATTTCAGGGACATATTTGAAATTGGTGTGTTCTGCTGCTATTAGTGAATATAATTGTAGACACATGTATAATTCGTTAAATTAGTTGCTTTGAGTTTCTGTTTCTAACTTCTTTCTGCAACCAAATTGGTTCATAGTTTGTTTTCTTGTGAATATCATTTCTTTAGGCTGTGAATTAGGGATCCCAAATATGTACTCCCTCCGTCCCACTGTAGTTGGATCATATTCTTTTTGTTTTTTTGGTTGTCCCGCTATAGTTGAGTGATATCCCCTCCGTCCCCAAAGAAGAATATACACTTTGGGTTCGGCACGGGTTTTAATGCAAAATTAGTAAAGTAAGAGAGAGGTAGAGAGAAAAAGTAATTAAAGTATCATTAGTGGGGAATGGGTTCCACCTCATTAGAGAGAAAAGAGTTTCCAAAATTGGAAAGTGCATATTCTTGTGGGATGGACTAAAAAGGAAAGAGTGCATATTCTTGTGGGACGGAGGGAGTATTATTTTTCTGCAAAAAACAACACATTTAATCTCTTACTTTATTATCTCTTCACTTATCTGAGTACTATATTGTCCTCTCTACTTTATTTGTCATCATTGACTATTGCGGTTTAGGGGTCTAATGACTCTAATCTCATTAGACAACACCCGAGCCTTGATGTTTGTACCTCAAGATTCTCATACTAGTTCTCTTTTCTTGTAAATTTAATTGTATGAAACAAGCTTGTTTACAGTTTTGCATGCTCACAGGTTCCTGTAACACTTCTTGAGTATTCCTTGAATGGTGTCACTGAAGGCATTGATGCTATAGCCACTACACGGGTTCTAATACGTGGCGAAGATAGTGTAATAGCTACCCATGCATATACAGGAGAATCTGTCAACCGCGCATTCAGGTACTGAGTACTTTGCATCTTTCAGAAATTTGTCTAAATGATGTTAGAGCAGACAAATTTTGTTTCATTGAATTTTCGTTTTTCTGTAACACAATCATCTTCTATATAACCAGTGGGACTGGTGCATCCATGGACATCGTCATCTCAAGTGTTCGAGCTTATGTCAATGCACTCAACAAGCTCCTAGGCTTCAAGAACCGTCTAAAAACTGAAGACCCCAACAAAAGCAAGGTAATACATACATTGTAAGTGAAGAAATAGCACTTGATGTAGCTTAAGGGTGAGGAGCATTATCTTCTTCTTGAGTTGCCGGTCGATATTCAGTTTGTTCTTGTTTGGTTTATCTCTTTTGGTAGTGGAACGGTGATGGGCGAAAACGCCTTTGCTATATCTTGTATGTAATGGAACTTGGAAACTTAGTTGAAGTTGCTGATCAACTGATGCGTGTGATTTGTGTAACATTTTTGCAGCCACTTGTAGTAGTATTGATTTGTGCTCAGCAAATAATGAGATTGTGCTGCAGGTTGTATTCATCAACTGGTACACGTTCCACTAGATTGCAAAGTCATAGACAAATAAGTTTGTTGTAGTTCCTGTAGTCTATATGAACCTAGTTCCTTTAAATCGTGATTTGTGCTAAAACAATGTTTTTATGCCCAATTAGAAGGAACGCTCTAATTCTCCAAAAAAGAGTGAGGCTCTAATTATGATACCAGTTAAATGCTCGAGTGCATCCATGGAATTATGGAGATAACTAAATCTTAAGCAATTAGATGACCCAGTGCTTATTCCATTATCTTTATCCATGTAATCATACACTCATAACACCAATTTTATTTATAGTAGTATTAATTTTCTTGTTAATTGTTAATTTATTAATGAAACACAAATTAACAATATTATTAAATAACTAAAAGTTACTGCACATAATACTAAATTATTGTACTACTACAATTCAAAGATAAAAAATATAAAGCTATTGTTCTCAACATCCTTGTGACGGTAGCAGGCAAGTATTTGGACAGCTCGAGTCTGAATGGAATGAGTTGCTGACTTACACAATTCTTTGCTTGTTAGATAGCAAAGCTCACTAGCATTCTGTATTATAGAGCATTAGAATTGGTGATGGAACTGTTTCTTTTATCAATCAGATCCAAGATTACGAGTTGAACTTCAGAGTGACTTTGATGCACTTTTCTTGTCTTGTTTACTTTCCTTTTCTATCAAACAAGATAAGAATAATAATAATCAAACACCCCACAACGAAAAGATTAATCAAACATAAAGAGTCCTCAAGTAGGAACTGAAAATTTTAGATTCAAGTATAATAGTATTACAACTTAACAATACACTTGAATTAACAAAACCTGTGTATGAAGCAATAACAGTCGACATATTACAAATTCAATAATCACACAAATACATGAGAGGTGCCTGTCCCCCAACACAAATCTTATTGCAAGAGAGATTCAGATAGAAATTGAAGGCTTTTCAAGTCGATGATTTGGTAGTAGAGGGATTGAACGGAAGCTGTTCGGCGCAGGAGAGTACTTCATTGGGTCCTGCTTGCTCTCGACCGACACCCAACAAGTCAAGATAATAGAGGTAGTGAGAGATGATGTTGTTCATGGGATCAATGTCACCCTGCCCACAAGTGAGCTCACCATATAAAAGATTCATGGTGCTTCCAAATCCAGGAACTCGTTTTGCTAATGTATCATTCTTGGTGGGTTTCCAGTTCCCAACAAAGACGTCGTGAGCAGATGGCTGTTTCTTTTTCACGGGAGTCATCCACCTATAGATTGCAGCCTGGAAGGCAATAGTGGCATTTTGTTCAACGTATTCGGGATGGTTCAACAAATCCTGATTGATGCCTTTACCAATTGCTCCGTAGTTGTAGTTCCTGGAGCGATATCAGAACAAAACATGACTTCTTATTTTTACACAATGTTAGCAGATTCACAGAATACAAGTTAAAAAAAAAAGTAAATGATATCGAATAATGACTACACATAGCCATGGTAAGTAGGCATTAACAAGGTACACTAATACACATTGTTGCCTATATGACACTATGCATGATTCCTAATATTAAGTCTTACTACCAACAGGGGATTAGCACTGGGTACATGCTTGCATCAGTCGATTCTCTACCACCAAAATAAGTCTACAAGTTGATATATAGCCGAGCAAGGTTAACCAAAACTCGAGGAGATTTATTCTGGAGAAGTAGGAAAATAGCTCGCGAGAAAGATAAAAAAAGTACCAGTAGATTGGAATAGCTCCACGGCCATAGTATTCAGCTCCAGGAGCACATGGATACTCGTATTTGTAGAAGTCATCACAATATTTTTGGCTGGGACTCATTTCCTTGTTGAAGCATAGACCCCATGCTAGAGGTCCACCCGTAGCCACTCCATATCCACCTGCATCATTTCCACACTGATAACTCTGCTAGAACGAAGGAAGACAAACAATTCACCTGATAGATGTTTATTTCAAAGTGGCAGAGGATAGATATTTTTGCAAGTAAAAAGACAAGAATCTATATCATGTCTACCATATTGTTTTTCCAAAGGCAATTCAGTAACCGGATTCACCAGCTCAGCCACAATCCTACTTCTGTACGTGTCTCAAAATTTCCAGAAGTTTACAATATCAAAGACTGGTAGTAACTAATAATTGCAACATAAATCTACATTTTTCCAAAGCAAGGCTGTCAGGATTCTACACAGTTTTAACATCAAGACTCATTAGCCGAGGCTAAAGGCAAGAGCCAATAATGAGAAATTGCCAAGACTCTGAAATACTTAACAATCATACAAGCTTTTCCTTTGATTGTAACGAAATTAATATGTCAACATGCATATGAGAGTAGCTACTACAAATAAACTAACTCCTGACAGCTTATGGATATTATTTGACAGTAAACAATCAAATTCATATCACTTACATACATAAACAGCATTATAATAACCAAAACATACAGAAAAGAACTAAAATACGCAGCAAGAGCATTTACAAACTAACCAACAAAGTAACAAGGTATAAATAAAGGTCACACTTTGGACTGCATTGAACATAGATTATTACACCAACAGACTTATATAAATCCCAAAAGGAATCAGTCAATACTACTACAGGTAACAAGTAAAAATGACTGAAGAACCACTCTAACTTAGGGAAAATTACCAAGTCAACCTCATTTGAGAATGGAAATCTTTCCCTCATAACTAAAATCATCGAAAGAATCAAACAAATTTACCATTAAATTCAAAAAAGAGAGGGAAACCATCAGCTACAAGCTCAAATGCACACCAACAATCTAGATCCACAGCACATAATAATCACACTACAAATTTAACACTTTGATGAGTCAATACTTGCAAATTTCTACTCAGATTTAAAAATTACAATTCCCAAACTTCCAAATTTATAAAAATCAAACACAACTAAAAGAAAGTAAAAAAGTAGAAAAAGCTCACACGAAGTTTTGCAGCCGACGTGGCCTAGGAATGCGGCGATCTCCTTCATCTGCATGAGCTTGCCGCCGGTGGTCCCGAATCCGAGGTGCTCAAACGTGGAGGCGGCGAGGATGAAGGACCGGTAATCCCAGAAGCCAACGGCGTTCGCCACCGGTGAGTTCCTCTTGGAGAAGAGATTCTCGAACTGGTAGGTCTGGAAGACATCGGAGATAGTGAGATTGCAGCAGTATTTGGACCAGCCCTTGCACTCCCATCCTTGGTCGCACACCTTCTCACCCTTCACAGTCTTCACTTTGATTTCTTTGTCGGCCGCGCCCGCCAAGCACGCTGCCATTGCCATCACGCAGATCGCCAAACCGATCTTCGCCTCCATTTTCTGCTAAATCACCCAAAAAATTATCAGAAATTAGAGGCGTTTTGCTGAAATTGAAGAAGGAATCGATGAATTTTAGAAGAAATAGGGGGAGCTTTTTATGAGTGATTGACTAATCATGGAATTGACACAAATGCATTGAAGATTAATGGAAGGGAGAGAAAGTGAAGGGCTAACCACTACTTACACACAGTCAGTGTAATTTCAAGATACTTCTTGGTTGGAAAATAATTATACAGAGAACGGAGGAAAGAATCAAACAATGGTGGAAAATCAAGATTTATTTTGCTTGGATGAAATGCGAAGAGAATCAGAGAAGAGATGCCCACCGACGACAGACTGTGTTAGCTCAGCTGTCGCTTTCACGGTCTTCCTTTTTCCTATTTTTCTTTATCTTTCATAGTTTTCATAATATTTCTATAATATAATTCTAATTATAATTAGTTATGATATTATCCTATAAATTTTTGCGTACTAATTAAAATATTTATTAAAATACATCTCAAATAACTTATTTTTTTGTCATGGTATATTTTATTTTACTATATTAATTTTTATCAAAATCTATAATATTAAAAAATAGGAGTAATTTTATAAGTTTATTTTTAATTTTAAAAATTATGAGAATAACGCGAAATAGCGAAGTGTTATATAGTACTCCCTCCGTCCTGGGCTACTCGCCCTTTTCCTTTTCGGCACGGAGATTAAGGAATGAGTGTATAGGAAAGTAAAAAATTACGGCGGTAGGTGAAAATTTTTACTAAAAATGGAAAGAGTGCAAGTAACTTGGGACGCCCAAAAAGGAAATAAGTGTAAGTAGTGCGGGACGGAGGGAGTATAATTTAAAATATTATTGTCGAAGGTAAGTATGTACACTTTGTAGCTTGAAATGGTACTTTATTTAAGAAAATACCCTCACCATATAGAACTAGGATGATTGATGAGACGGGACCAACGACTAAAATCGAAGGCTGTTATGGCATTATTATTATTATTATTATTATTATTATTATTATTATTATTATTATTATTATTAAATTTTTTTTATGAGTTTGGCATTTGGTAAGGGTGGGCTGACTGAGAATAATTGATTACTTGGAAGTGTTAAGGGCTCTGGCCCACCCAGCTTGTGTTTTTCCCCACCGACACTTTCATTTACAACTATACCAACTTCTATTTAGTACTACCACTACTATTTAAAATATAAATAAACAAATTTGGTTGCAATTGACAACTAGCTAAGTAAATATCCGAATTCGAGATCATTTTATAAAAAAGTATTTTTTTAGATTGACGTTTAAAATTTTAGGATACGTTCACTTCATAAAATACCCTGAAATGGGTTCATTTCTTGATAAATAAAGACGTTCGGTTTGTTTGGACTAATTCTGCAAGGCCCTCGAATTTCAATGCGGGCCGCACTATTCATTCAACAAATGAGCAGAAATATATCCATGGAATGAGGTGGTATTCATAAATCATAACCGGATAAATTTATAAGATCATCCACAATGCCGCCCAGCCGAGCGCCGGCGCTGGGCGGTTCGCTGGGCGGTCTATTGCAGTCGCCCAGCGGGCGAATGGAGAGAGAAACTTCGCAGCGCTGGGCGGTCGCGTGGCGTTGGGCGGTCCGCTCGGCGCTATTGCAGCGCCCGGATCGCCCAGACGCACACACACTTTCAGCTACTATTTAATTGAGGAAGGGTTCGATCAGAGGCGATCAAAGGGATTGAGTGCAGCTAAGAGTTAGTAGATCAGAGAACATCGGTTAGTTGTTCTTCCAATTGAGGTTTTGGTTGATTCAGACTTGTATAGATATATGGATTGTGATCTTCGTATTGTATGTGTATTGGATCATTGTTCCTGAACGTTCATCTACAAGATTTCAGCTCTAGCATGTAGGCACATTGCCAAACCACGTAAGTCTTGCGTTCTTGGTTTATGTCTATGTTCTTCATTTTGTTCTTTCGATTTTTCGTGGATAATTGGAATTACAAATTGGCATCATATGAGGGAATCACGATCTGATTGCAATGTCTACGACGCAATTCGAGATTGAGAAATTTAGCACGGAAAATGATTTTGGCCCTTGGAAGATTAAGATGCGAGCTATGTTGATACAATCTCATTACATAGAACATTCACAATAGGGGCGCCGAACACTTCATTTTATTCACACCTCTTATTCTCTCTGTTGGAACATTTTAATATGGTCCAACATAATCGTCTAAAGATTGTATAATATTTATGACTATTTATTGGATGACCCGATTACGTGATCTACTAAGTTAATATAACTTATAGGGTCAAACGATCATCTATAAAAGTATGAGGACTTTTGTGCAGATACTAATTTGGATAACTTTAATTTTGTTATGGGTGAAATTAGAGTTATAATAAAGTTAGGGACTTATTCTCTAATTTGCGGTTATGGTCCCCAACTATTAACGCTATAAATATGTCAATCTCATCCCATTCCGAGAGACAATTCAGAAACTCAAGATTTCCAGATTACAGAGAATCTGTGAAAAGCGTTAATACTTGGAAGGCCAATCACCAATCTCAAGAACAACATGAATTCGAATCCATGTACGCTTCCGCTTTATGTTTATTAATCGTATTCGACATGTATGATTTATGTGTGAATCATTAATTTGATTCCAACAATTGGTATCAGAGCCAATACATGTTGGAACGAATTGATAATTCGTTGATTTATAATTTTTTGTTGGATTCGGTAATTATGTGATTAATTCGGATGAAAATTCGAAACTGTGTTCTATTCATGCGAAATTGTTTGAATCTGTTAAGACTTTTGATGAAATCAAAGTTTATTTATCTGCTGTTCAAAATTTAGTTTTCACTGACTGCCGTCCAATTATTCCGGTGAACGGCGACGTCGCCAAGTCTCCGGCAACGTTGCAATGGTTGACGGCGGTTAGGGTGGTTAAACGGTGCCTTATTTTCATGAAACGGCGCGACGGCCTATTATAAAAACTGATTTTAGTTTCTTAACTTTGGGGACTGCTGCAATTTTAATTTCCGTCAGCAGTAGCCAATTATTTCTTGTCTTGGTCCATAGTTTTATAAAATGTTTGGGCCACTTATAAATTTTTTTTTTTAAGGGCCGTGATTTAATTTTTATTGGGCCACAAAATTTGTTGCTATTTAATTTTAATTTATTAGTCGTTTGTTTGAACTTGTACAAACAATTACTTAAAACAATTAATCGCATTTAATTGTTTTGATTATTAAGTAATTAATTAAATAATGACTTAAAGCTTTTGTTGTTTATCATTCTAAATAAATTAATTAAAGCATTAACTCGCCAAAGTGGGCTCTGATGTGTAGATTAATTTTATTTGGAATGTGTATTATTTGTATACTTGAAATACATGCGAATAGTTAATCGGCCCAAAGGAAGATTGTTATTTGGCCGTGTTTCTTGTGTACTTTGTGGTAATAATATGAGATTATCCTTAAGTCATTGTGGACACTAAGTCGGCCCAAAGGAAGACTTATTGTTTGACAGGAAATGATTATCTATATTTGATTACTACGTATTAAGATGTCACTTGCAAGTTATTATTTTGTCCAAAGATGAAATTTTAATGTTGTGCCGACTTCTTGAAATGGGAATTGTCATTATTTAATTTATTTACTTATTATTTACGTGAGCTAATTATTGTCCTACTTGTTATTTTGTTCTTTGCTAGCTCAAGAATCTGCTATTGGTTTTCTAAATTCCATTCCTGTACTAAAAGGCAATACCTATGCATCGTGGAGAAGCAAGGTATTGATTGGTTTGGGGATTGCAAATTTAGACTATGCACTTCGGACGGAGCAACCCGCCCCTCTTACTGATGAAAGTTCCGATGAGGATAAACGGAATTTTGAGAGGTGGGAACACTCCAATCGCATGAGTCTTATGATTATGCAACATGCCATCCCTGAAAACTTTCGCGGTACTGTCCCGAAAGAAGCAACTGCTAAGGAATTCCTCGAGGCCATTGATATGAATTTCGCAAGCAATGAAAAGGCCGAAACGGCTTCATTGATGCATAAACTTGTGACTATGAGGTATAATGGCCGAGGGGAAATTCGGGAGCACATTATGGAAATGTCAAACACTGCTTCAAAGCTTACGGCACTTAATTTGACGATCAGTGATGATCAACTAGTGCATTTGGTTATGATATCTCTTCCTCATCAATTTGATCACTTCAAAGTTAGTTACAATACTGTGAAGGATAAATGGTCATTGAATGAGTTGATTTCTCATTGTGTTCAAGAGGAAGAGAGGTTGAAGCAAAGTAAGACGGAAAGTGCTCACTTAGCAACAAGCTATAGGGGGAAACGAGGAAAGGACAAGGGAAAGAGGATTCTTTCCGAGTTCGCTAAAGGGAAGAGGATTCTTCCCGATTCCTCCAGAAATGTTGCGGGTCCATCTGCAAAACAGTTTAAGAAGGAAAGATCAGGTTCAGTTTGCTTCTTTTGCAAGAAAGATGGACACAAGAAGAATGATTGTGAAGAATATCACGCTTGGCGCGTGAAGAAGGGTACATTTTTCACTTATGTTTGTTCAGAAGTTAATTTAGCTTCTGTACCTGGACATACTTGGTGGCTAGATTCTGGTGCTACTACTCACATAAGTGTGTCCATGCAGGGTTGCCTCCAGTGCCGAAAGCCGATTGATGCTGAAAGATTCATCTATGTGGGCGATGGCAAACAAGTTGAAGTGGAGGCAATAGGCACATTTAGATTATTACTAAAAACTGGTTGTTATTTGGATTTAGAACAGACTTTTGTTGTACCGTAATTTAGACGGAATTTAATTTCTATTTCTGTATTGGACAAATTCGGTTATACTTGTTCATTTAGAAATGGTAAATTTAGTCTTTATCTACATTCAACTTTGGTTGGCACCGGTTCTCTTTCTTATGGTGATAATCTTTATTTGCTTAATACTATTACTTCATTTAATGAAGCCCTGCATGTGAACTCACAAGGTACAAAGCGTAAATTAATGAGTGAGAATTCTGCCACAATTTGGCACAAACGTTTGGGTCATATCTCCAAACGGAGAATAGAAAGACTTGTGTCAGATGGAATTCTTACCATTCCCAATATGGCAGACTTTCAAGTCTGTGTTGAGTGCATTAAGGGGAAACAAACAAACATTAGGAGATTTGAAGCCAATCGGACTACAGACGTCTTAGAACTTATCCATACAGATATCTGTGGACCGTTCCCTACTGCTTCTTGGAATGGTCAACGATATTTTATTACGTTCATAGACGATTATTCCAGATATGGTTATTTATATCTAATAAGTGAAAAATCTCAAGCACTGGATACGTTCAAGAGTTACAAGGCCGAGGTTGAAAACCAACTTGGCAAAAGAATTAAGAACGTCAGATCTGACCGTGGTGGAGAATACTATGGTAGATATGACGGCTCAGGTGAACAACGTCCAGGACCTTTTGCCAGATTCCTAGAGGAATATGGAATCGTTCCCCAGTACACAATGCCTGGTAGTCCTACCATGAATGGTGTTGCTGAAAGACGAAATAGAACCCTCAAGGATATGGTTAGAAGCATGATTAGTCATTCTACTTTGCCAGAATCCCTTTGGGGAGAGGCACTTAAGACCGCAACATACATCCTAAACCGTGTACCTACTAAAGCAACTGCCGTAACCCCTTATGAATTGTGGACGGGCAAAAAGCCCAGCTTAGGTCATTTACATGTTTGGGGTTGTCCAGCAGAAGCTCGGCCTTATAGGCCAAACGAGCATAAATTGGACTCTAAAACGGTAAGTTGTTACTTTGTAGGTTATCCTGAGCGGTCAAGGGGTTTCAAGTTCTATGATCCCACAACTAGATCATTTTTCGAGACGAATAATGCAAGATTCTTTGAGGAAGTTGAGTTTGGGGGGGAAGATGGTATGAAGAATGTTGTCTTTGAAGAGGAAGTAATTTCACTTCCCTTCATTCCAGAACAAGACGACACTCTCGTAATTCCTGTTCCGCCTCCCGAACAACAACATGAAGAACAACCTCAACCTCCTCAAGAACATCATGAAGTAGTGCCACTTAGGAGATCCACTAGAGTAAGGAGACCTGCAATATCTACGGATGAATATATTGTATATCTCCAAGAGCATGAGGTAGACATTGGAGTGATGGAAGATGACCCAGTCACCTTCCGTCAAGCCATTGAAAGCTCTAATGCTCAAAAGTGGATCGATGCTATGATTGAAGAGATTAAGTCTATGCAAAGCAATGACGTTTGGGATCTTGTCCCATTGCCTGAAGGTGCAAAACCCATTGGTTGCAAGTGGATTTTTAAGACCAAACGGGATTCGCAAGGCAATGTGGAAAGATATAAGGCTCGTCTTGTAGCAAAAGGCTTTACTCAAAAAGAAGGCATCGATTTTACCGAGACTTTCTCTCCAGTTTCAACGAAAGACTCATTCAGAATAATCATGGCACTAGTGGCTCATTTTAATTTGGAGCTACAACAGATGGATGTAAAGACAGCGTTTCTTAATGGCGACATTACAGAAACGATTTATATGGTGCAACCTGAAAACTTTGTGTCTGGTGACCCAAAGAAGATGGTATGCAAACTTAAGAAATCCATCTATGGTCTTAAACAAGCGTCTCGTCAATGGTATGTTAAATTTCATCAAGTTGTCGTCTCATTTGGTTTTGAGACGAATCCTGTTGATGAATGCATATACTATAAGTTCAGTGGGAGCAAATTCATTTTCCTGGTTCTATATGTCGACGATATTCTACTTGCTTGCAATGATGTAGATTTATTACATGACACCAAGAAATTTCTTTCAAGAAAATTCGAAATGAAAGACCTTGGTGATGCTTCTTTTGTATTAGGAATCCAAATACATCGGGATCGTTCCCTAGGTGTACTTGGATTATCACAAAAGAGCTACATCGATAAAGTGTTGGCAAGATTTGGCATGAAAGATTGTAGACCAGGAGATACCCCTGTGGCTAAAGGTGATAAATTCAGTTTAAATCAATGCCCCGAAAATGAGCTTGCAAGAAAGGAAATGGAATTACTTCCCTATGCATCGGCTGTGGGAAGTCTTATGTATGCACAAGTATGCACGCGTCCGGATATTGCGTTCATAGTAGGCATGCTAGGTAGATATTTGAGTAATCCCGGTATGGATCATTGGAAAGCAGTCAAACGTGTTTTGCGGTATCTGCAAAGAACAAAGGATTATATGCTCACTTATAGGAAATCGGATCAGCTTGAGATCATTGGGTATTCTGATTCGGATTTCGCGGGATGCCAAGACAGTCGTAGATCCACGTCAGGTTATGTGTTCATGCTAGCCGGAGGGGCTATATCATGGAAAAGTGTTAAACAAACATTGATAGCCACCTCTACAATGGAAGCAGAATTCATAGCTTGCTTTGAGGCATCACAACATGGAGTATGGTTGCGGAACTTTATTCAAGGACTGCAAATTGTGGATAGTATTGAAAGACCACTCAAGTTATATTGTGACAATAAGTCCGCAGTCATGTACTCCAACAACAACAGGAGCTCGTCGAAGTCCAAACACATTGACATCAAGTTCCTTGCTGTTAAGGATAGAATTCAGAGTAGACAATTGCAAATTGAACACTTAGGTTCAACTTCCATGCTTGCGGATCCTTTCACTAAAGGTTTACCGCCTTCGGTCTTTCATGAGCATGTATTTCACATGGGTGTTCGACCTTGTGATGCTTTGGTTTAGAGGGAGTTTATGTTCATATATGTAATGATATTGAATTTCAATTATTAAGTGCACACTTTAGTTACTTTGGTTTTAGTTACTTTGAATTATGCTTTGGTATTTTCTGATCTCACTACAGTTTCAGAGGACCAGTTGAAAATAGACATGCAAAGATCACATAGCATGTAATTTTCATGCTGTACACTCATATTTTGATTTGTGTTGCTTGATGTGTTGATATTTGTGATCACTGATGAGTTTAGTCATGTATACGTGTTATGACTTAAACTTCTTTGGTTCTATATTAACATGTTTAGTAGACCGGATCGGTAAAGATGATTAATATAAATAGTAAGCGCGCAACTTCAGTAATGAACAATCAATTGGTGACTTTTATGTTGGCCCAAGTGGGAGATTGTTGGAACATTTTAATATGGTCCAACATAATCGTCTAAAGATTGTATAATATTTATGACTATTTATTGGATGACCCGATTACGTGATCTACTAAGTTAATATAACTTATAGGGTCAAACGATCATCTATAAAAGTATGAGGACTTTTGTGCAGATACTAATTTGGATAACTTTAATTTTGTTATGGGTGAAATTAGAGTTATAATAAAGTTAGGGACTTATTCTCTAATTTGCGGTTATGGTCCCCAACTATTAACGCTATAAATATGTCAATCTCATCCCATTCCGAGAGACAATTCAGAAACTCAAGATTTCCAGATTACAGAGAATCTGTGAAAAGCGTTAATACTTGGAAGGCCAATCACCAATCTCAAGAACAACATGAATTCGAATCCATGTACGCTTCCGCTTTATGTTTATTAATCGTATTCGACATGTATGATTTATGTGTGAATCATTAATTTGATTCCAACACTCTCGACTACAAATTTTCTTTCTCTAGTAATAGAATGAATCCCGATAGCGATTCCTCGAACACCAGCAAATCACAATATCGAAGCGACGGGTGCAGGGTTTGGAGGCGGCGACGGTTCCTAGTCACCAGTAGCGGCAGTGGCGGGTCGAGGTTCTCCAGCGGCCAATTTGGGAGCGGGTGGGTTCGGGAGCAGCGACAGCAGTCCCCGGGTGGATTTCTTGGTGGCAAAGTCGGTGCTGGTAGACCGATGAACCTCAATCGCCGTTTGGGGACAATGTATATCGGCTCAATATGGATGGTTGGCTAATTTAGCGAATGATCCCGTCCCAGCGACCAATGAATTATTCAGCAACGAAGAGTTCTCGCTTTTAGATTTAGATGTTTCTCCAATTAGTATGGAGAATCTCGAGCCGGTGAGTCGTCACAGTCTGTGGGTTGGACCAAGAGGACGGTCTACACTTCAGAATAGTCTATTGCTGTTGCGAGGTGTTGGGTTTCTGTGTTGGAGGACCCAATTATGTTGAATGATCAGACAAGGGAAGAGATGTGGAATCGTTTGTGGAGAGATATGAAAGAATAAAGACGCGGGGGTGCGAAGTACCACAATGGGGACTAGCTCCGCAAACATTTTGACCGAATGAAGACCGTTGTTTCAAAATTCAACAGAATCTATGAGAACAACCTCCGGATGATGAGCAACGGCTAGAGTCTGGCAGACGTGAAAGAGCTGTCGATGTGGGAGTTCTCCCAAAACGACATCTTTCTAGTTTTCAAGTTCTAGGATGTCTGGGTCCAGAGCCTTTGTTCAAGCGGCAAAGAGCTTAGACATTATTGTATGAGGTGTCAAGTTCGAGCCCTCTTGACTTCAGTTGTAATTTCCTCATTTCTATAGAAGTTTATTTGTAATTTTTCCTCATTTCTATAGAAGTTTATTTGTAATTTCCTCCTTCGTATAGGAGTTTATTTTTTTAAAAAAAAGTTCTAGGATGTCTGGCAAATCCTAGAGGAGTCCCCCAAATTCCGGGAGGGCTTAAGATATGTTGTGAGATAGGGCTGACGATGTGGAATGAGGAAATTAGAGATGAATAAAGATCACATAAAATAAGTACTCCCTCCGTTCGCCATTAGGAATCCCAATTTACCATTTTAGTTCGTCTGACATTAGGAGTCTCGGTTCACTTTTACTATAAATGGTAGATACATATCACTTTCTACTAACTCATTCCACTCACATTTTATGTAAACTAATAAAATATGGATTCATAAAGTATTTACTGGTTTGATTTGGTAATAAGAAGTAATATGAATTAATAAAACAAAGAAAGAATGGGTCAAAGAACGAGGGTTGATCCATCATCCAAGGACTTCTTGGTTAAAAGACCGACAATACCACCACTTGGTTACTAACTTCAATATAACATTAATTGAAAATGAATATTTTTCTACGTATGGAGGGAGCGATTTTGCTCGTTCCGACTTGATGACCCTAAGGGCATCCGCAGCGGCAGCTCTTCGCTGTCTCGGTCTCATCCCGGAGAGACGAGACAGCAGCGAGACACCGCTGTAACCCATCCTTCTCGTCGCTTAGCTCGGGGGGAGGGGGGTTGGCGGGCCATCTCGCCACGTGCCAGCGCTACGTGGCGAGCTCTGGCGCGCGGCGGACGCCCACTCGCCGCCCCGCGAGTGGGCGTCCTCATCGCTGACGCAATAAATATTTTTTTAAAAAATTGATTTTTCACAAAAAAAATTAAAAATTAAAAATTAACAACTAAAAATTTAAAAATTTCAACGGTAATATTATCATTTTTAAACGGTAATTTTTTCTTTTTTTATTTTATAAATACTCCTACTCTTTCATTTTACACACAAACACACTATCCCTCATCTTTTTTTAGGATGTTATAATTTTTGTGGCTTTTAATGATTTTACGAATTAATAGTATTAATTTAATATTTCAATGAAATATTAATTGAATTTGTTGGAAATAAAAATTAAAAATGAAATTAAGGGATGAGATGGTTAAGAGCATCCACAATGGTAATAGGCCAACCATAGGCTAGCCACAAACTCCTTCTGCCACATCATCAGCACTAAAAACTCTTCCTGCCACATTATCAGGACAAGCAACTGGACAAGCAATAGGCTAGCCACAATAAACAAAATTATAAAAAATAAATAATTAACAATCACACAAAATACGGAATTAAATTTACGACACAAATACGAGAAAATTCAATAATAATATTAAAATTAAAAAAAGTACATTAATTAAAAAAATTACATTAATTTAAAAAAAATCCCGCTTCCACACATGAGCCCCCGCCTCCTCCTCACTCCTCGTCGCCGCCGTTGTCGCCGCTATCCGGAACCCCAAAATCTGCGGCATCTGAGCCCGCGTCTGAGCCCCCAACTGTGCCGCGGTGACATCCAAATCGACCCGCAACTCTCAAGCATTGAGTGAAGAAACCTCTTCTCCACGGGGTCAGTTGCCGCCCTCCATTCAGCTAAGATCTTGTGCATCTGAGCCCGCGTTTGTTGACTCGCGAAGAAGGCGAGCTCGGTTGGCGACTTGCCAACAAGGGGGGATGCCGACTGGACCTCTTGGGACCCCTGGGCGACTCCCCTCGCTGCCCGTTGCGCCCGCCTTTGACCAACCGGGCGAGTGCGGCGAGTAAACGATGGAGGGGACGGGAACTCGTGAACATCCTCGGGGAGGTCGTGGGAACCGCCGCTGCTGCCGCTGTAATCACCGGCATAGTTCAGTCGCTGCTTCTTCGGCCAGCCAGCATCGACACCTGCCCGAAACTTCTCGGAGTTCATCAGCACCTCATAACAGTTCCAGTAGGTGAACTCCTTATAAAGCCCGGGCACGGGAAGGCTTTTTCCGCTATCCTCCTGCAGTCCTCGTCAGTTTGGCCACAGGTCTGCATGTGGAGGGCGTTGGTGTACAAGCCCAAAAATCGGGAGACCGTAGCCATGATTCGGTCCCACCCCTTCAGGCACTCCTCCCCGGTGTGTGGCCTCCCCTCCGGGCAAAATGTTTGGTAGGCTGCTGCTATTTTAGCCCACAAGTTGATGATCCTCTGATTGTTCGAAGTGAGGGGATCATCGCAAACACTCACCCACGCCTTGGACAGCGCGACGTTCTCCGCATCCGGCCACTTCCTCCGTGCCGGGCTGTCGTCATTAGCCGGCTGCGACGACTCGCCGGCCACCCTCTTGGCCTTCCCCTTGCCCTTCTTCTTCTTTGGCGCGCCCCGACCCCGCCTTACTCCCTCCGTTTGAACGTGAGTGTCCGCATCCTCGAGATCTATCCCCAACTCCTCTAAGGAGAAAGTCTCATACCCAGTGAACTGCGTCTCCAATGGGGTCGATGTGTGCGAAGAAGTAGTCAAAAAATCAAGACTGGGGTGATAGACATTGTCCCCCCCGGCATCCCCTGCCTCCCGGGCTGCACCCCCGCCTGCCACCCCGGCATCATCTGCGGCATCATCTGCGCCATCATCTGCATCCCCGGTACCCCCTGCCCGCCGCTCGGCATCGCCTGCCCACCCGACATCCCCTGCCATCCCGGCATACTAACCCCGACTGCCATACTACCCCCCGCTGCCATACTACCCCCAGCTGCCATCCCGGGCATCATCTGCTGCCAATGGTATATGTTGTAGTACCCGCCGCCCATCGGCCCCCATCCAGCTCCCACGGGTACCGTGGGAGTTTGAGACCCGCTCGTCGCTAAAGTAGACTCGTTGTTGTTATCCATTTTGCGTTATTGCTCTTGTACAGAAATTAAGAGAAAGAAAACTCGTTAAAACAAGTGGTGCGAATGAAAATGACGTGCAAATTGCGTATATATAGTGTTTTGAAAATTAAATTTAAAAAATGGGCTGGCCGATGTCTCGCCGATCGGGAGCCTGCAATGGCGGCCAGCCAATCAGCGAGCGCATCGGCCAGCGCTCATAAATCGGCGTGCGCTCGCCTAAATCCCGCTCGTCGCTTACATTGGTTCGGCGAGCGGACCGGCCAGCGCCGGGAATCGGCTAGGCGGTTCGCTCGCCGCTATTGTGGATGCTCTAAGAGATGGATGGATGCATGTGCTGTCTCTTAGTTAAGAAATGAGGTAAAAAGTGCAGTGGAGCCATAAATAGTGAATGGATGAGACGGTTAAGAGACGATATTGAGACACGGATGCAGATGACCTAAGAGATATTTAAGCTCTCTGGACGATCGGGAAGGGGCGGTCGCTCCCTCTACCCCCGGGGATCCATCGGCGGATCCAGGTGGGGTCGCGCGGGGTCGGCCGACCCCACCGGCGGTCCACCGAACATTGCCGGAAAACATCATCTTCGACCTTTGACCTGGTGCAGTTCCGTCTCCGACCCCACGGCCAGCTTCAACTCTACCCGAAGCCTTCCGCCTTTTCCAAAAACTAAGAGGAGAAAGGAACAATACTAATAAGAATAGAGTAGAGATAGATAAGGGGAGGGGTTGCAGAAGAAGCTGATGTATTCTCAACGAAGAAGATAAACAGAGAGGTTAATATTGATTTTTGGGCTGAGGAGCGGTTAATACTCCTATTGATTGTTGGGTTAGAAAATCTATAAGTAAAAAATCTAATTGATTGCCTCTGGTCACTCGCCGTTAATACTGCTTTTTCATTTAATTCGCCTGCCAATAATTTTCTAAGCCATGTAGTATTAACTTTTTTTCTCCTTAATTTTCCCACAAATTTACATAAATTCCTAATTTATTTAAGTTTATTAGTTAAAAAAACCAGTCAATACTGTCCTTTTTAAATAATTTTATCTTTATTACAAGAGTTACAACTTTCTTTATAAATAAAAATTCTATATTTCTACCCAATTATTATTTTGATTAAATAGAAAGTTATAGTAGGAGACTAAGATTAAGATTTTTGAGGGGCATAGGCTTTGCACAAAAAAAATTGGTGCGTTATTGATATTCTTTTAATCATGTTTTATTATTTTTTTACTTTTATTTTTTTTATTTGACCTAATTTTTATGGATATAATAATTATATACTTATGTTTTTTTATTATTGATTTTAATTACCATCCATATTAAATTAATGGATAAATTTATTTTAAAAATATCTTGAGTTTGTATCTGTTCTCATGAGTTTTATATGTTCTTCTGGTGCTAATGTTGAACACAATCAACGACTGGAAGATATGTTTGCAATTATTTCCAATGATAAAATTTCGGCCAGCTTCAAAATATGAATATTCATAAAAGTTAAAAATATGAACTCGTAAAAGTCAACTATCGTGATAAAACAAAGATAATTTTATTTGTAATGTATTTTTATAATATATATAATATTATTATATTAATTATCTCGTCCGACCCCACGATTTTTAAATCCTGGATCCGCCCATGCGGGGATCTACTAGTGGACTGTGGGAAGGA
Organism: Salvia splendens; assembly: GCF_004379255.2. Classification (NCBI taxonomy): domain Eukaryota; kingdom Viridiplantae; phylum Streptophyta; class Magnoliopsida; order Lamiales; family Lamiaceae; genus Salvia; species Salvia splendens. The sequence continues at coordinate 28,462,989 of NC_056048.1, forward strand.
CTGTTTCTATTGTGAGGGCTCTTAATTTTATTTTGAGTAACAATAATTTATTAGCTCAATTATGTCATTTTTATGATTTATGACTTCAGTTTTAATTTAGTTTTCAAATGTTTTAATTTGATGGAGTGTGTAACTGGTGGAGTCGTGGAGAGGTAAATTAATTTTAACGGCGCATTTCCTCTTCTTCACCAGCTAAGGTTTGTTCTTTATAATTTGATCGCATAGTTTCAACGTAACAAATAAGTGATTAACTACTTACATTACATATCGAGATCCAGAAGCAAAGGGACTTTCTCCGAAAAGCTTTGAATCAAAACCTCTTTTGCCACATTCTTCAGCTTTTCTCACTACGTAAATTCAGTTATCTGCGCAAATTGGCGTATCCAGCGGTGTTTCTCATCCGGAAATTGGATCTGTCGGCGGAGCATCGTTCAGATCGAAATGATTGTTGACTGCGGGCCTTGGGATTAAAGTGATAGCTATGCAGTGGCTGATGATTGTTTGATCGAAATGATTGTTGATTGGCGTTTGCATTTGTTTTGAAGGTTGATATCTCGTAGCCTGCCCAGGGTGGTTTACCGATGAATAACGGGATGATAGAGTGCAGTGTCTGTCATTCCAAATTGGTTAATCCATCCACTAAGGCTGTGTCACGAGCTTATGATCGACATAGGAGCAAGGTTTCGTCTAAACAGCGGGTGCTTAATTTCTTGTTAGTTGGCGGTGATTGCGTCCTAGTTGGTTTACAGGTATCCTTTCACATGGTTTTATCACAGTGAAGATGTTATTTTTTTCGTAGCAATATGAATGCGATGCTTTAGTTGATTTATTTAGAAGATGGAATAGTGCGTTATAGTACCATAGGTTCTCATTTGTACCAGTGTGATTTCTTATTAATCTCTCTGTTCTGCGCCTCATATGATGTCTGCTTTGTCTTTCCAGCCTGTTCTGGTTTATATGTCAAAGGTTGATGGCCGCTTCGCGTTTAGCCCTATTAGTGTCAACTTTTTGACAGTGGTTATGAAAGTATTTTTTTGCAATTGAAATGCTTATATTCCAGGTATGTCTACCCATTTGATTATTAGAATGAACAGAACTAAGTTTATTACATATGTAGTTTTTTCCTTCTTCCTGTATTGGAAAGTATGATTTTGTATAGATGGTTGAAAAAACTTAATAGAAATAGGAAGTTATGGTGCTTGCACTTTATCAGTAAGGTTATGAGATATGAAGATATTTGATGATGTTTTAAAACAATTATTTAATTTGATACTGGTGAGAGTCACAAGAATCACCTGAAGCTGTTACATTTGAAGTACATCCACTCACATTCTGGATGAGAGTGAGAGGCCTCATAGCATAGTACCAAACTAATATTTGTGATACTTAAAACTCTGGCTAGATATTCACATAATCTTGTTTTGAGTACAATGAGGAGGAATATATCTTATATTAGTCTATCATGGGGTTATTGATAAGTTCACCCAAAAATATTATTATAAAATTATACCACCTGCATTAATATATACCTTATGTACGCCAATATTTCTATCTGTGGTCACATGTGGGTCTTTGTGTGCATCTCATGAATATAAATATATATACTCCATATATGACAATGGGGAATATTAGCATAGCCTAAAAACAATTTTAATGGGGTAGCACGCAGCTGTCTACTTGGGTAATTATATTATATACTCCTATAAGTTATAACCGTGCAAATCATACTCCATGCCCTCCTTGTTGTAGTTATGGTGTTGTGTCTGTCCTGCAGGCTAGGAGACAAAAGTCTGGTGAGAAGCCGCTTCTCTCAATGTCTACGTTCATTCAGGTGCTTTTAAAACGTGGATTTAAGTTCATAGAACTTCAGCTTCAAGGAGACTTGAGAGCATCTCCAATGCCGGCGTCAAAATCGCGACGCCGATTTTTTGCCGACGCCGGTTCTGACGCCGAACCATTGGAACCGGCGTCGGTGAAATCGGCGTGGCCATGCCGATTCGCGCGATGACGCCGGTTCCGACGCCGATCCTCACGGCGCTATTGTGGGTTCCGGATCGGCGTCAAACCGGCGTCAGATTTTATTTTTTTATTTTTTTTTCTTTTGAAAACACTATATATACGCGCTTTGAACGTCATTTTCATTCGCACCACTTGTTTTAACGAGTACTCTCTCTACCTTACTTTCTGTTCAAGATCAATAACGAGCAATGGAGAACAACTACGAAGGTACTCCAGTGACTCCCGGGGGATGGTCTCAGACTCCCCCGCCTCCCGGTGTAGGGTCTCAGACGCCCCCGACTCCCGGGGTAGGGTCCCATACTTCCCCGGCTCCTGGGGGAGGTGGTTGGCCTCCGATGACCGGGTACTACAACATGTACCCGTGGCAGCAGATGATGCCGGGGTGGGCACCCGGCATGCAGCCCCCTATGCAGATGATGCCGGGGTGGGCACCCGGGATGCAGCCACCGGCGCAGCAGATGATTCCCCCCGCGCAGGGGACGCACGGGGGGACAACGCCTATCGGCCGACTTTTGATTTTTCCACCGGTTCTTCACACACATCGACCCCAAGGGATGCACAGTATACAGAGACCTTCTCCTTAGCGGACTTGGGTTTTGATATGAACGAGGTTCCGGAAACTCTCATTCAAAGCCAGGGAGTAGGGCGGGGTAAGAAGAAGGGCAAGGCCAAGAAGGTCGGTGAGTCGTCGCAGCCGGAGGCTGAAATCTGAGGCCGGAGGAAGTGGACGGACGCGGAGAACGTTGCGGTTGCCAAGGCGTGGGTGAGTGTCTGCGACGATCCTCTCGTTTCGAACAACCAGAGGATCGTCAACTTGTGGGCCAAGATAGCCGCAGCCTACAGGGCATTTTGCCCTGAAGGGAGACCGTTCACCGGGGAGGAGGTACGGAAGTGCTGGGACCGAATCAGGTCTGGCGTCTCTCGATTTTCGGGTTTGTACGCCAACGCTCTCCGCATGCAGACCAGTGGCCAAACAGAGGAAGACTGCAGGAGGATTGCGGAGAGAGCCTACCCCGATCCGCAGAAGAAGTACTATGAGTTCACCTACTGGAACTGCTACGTTGTGCTCAACGAGTTGGAGAAATTCCGGGCAGGCGTCGACGCTGGCTAGCCGAAGAGGCAGAAACTGAACTATACCGGAGATTATAGCGGCAACAGCGGTGGTTCGACAGACCTCCCCGAGACGGCCCAGGAGGTCCCGACTCCTCATTCGTTCGATCGCCGACCTCGCCCGGTTGGCCAAAAGCAGGCGCAACAGGTTGCGAGGGGGGCACCCCGAGTTCCCAGGGGGTCCATTCGACATCCCCCCTCGGCAGGTCTACCGAGGAGCTCAAATTCTTCGCGCGCCAACAAATGCGCGCTCAAATGGTGAAGACCTTAGCCGACTTCCAAGCGGCGGTGGACCCCGAGGTGAAGGATTTTCTTCGTGTATTGCTCCAGAGTCAGCGTGAAGAATTGGAGGCGATGAGGAGGGACACCGGCGGGAATAGCCGCGGCGTAGGTGGCGACGGAGGCGGCGACGACGACGGTGAAGAAGCGCTGGGCGACGACGAAGACGAGGACGGCGGCGAGGAGTGATTTTGTTTTACTTTTTAAATTAATGTACTTTTTAATTTTTGTACTTTTTTTTTAAATTATTGTACTTTTTTTTAAAAATTAATGTATTTTTTAAGTTTTAATATTATTATTCGAATTTTCCGTATTTGTCTCGTAAATTAAATTCCGTATGTTGATACGAGTGTAAATTAAATTATATAATTGTTATTAGTGATGTGGATAGGTAGTGTGAAGGCTATGTGAGAGCTATTTGATGTCCAGTTGATGTGGCAAGCTGATGTGGCAGGAGAATTGTAGTGCTGATGATGTGGTAGTGTGAAGGCTATGTGAGGGCTATTTGACGTCCAGTCTTACTGGAGATGCTCTGAATCCAAATTGCTTGCAGTTGACCAATAAAATTTGTTTATTATGTTGACTAGTCTTTCCCCAACTTGTACTGTGGTTTTCCCCTCAACCTCATTTTAATAATTTCTTGACTGACATACCTTGTTTATATGTATTTGCAGGCTGCTTGTAGCAATACGCTACTTGCCGTTCCAGCCCTTCTTTATGCTATAAATAATTACCTGAAGTTCATTATGCAGGTACTTGTATTCGTAGCATTCTAGTACATTTGCTTTTCTTTTAGTACTTTTCTATTGATGTAGTGCTACAAAATGTTTAAAGGTATTGTGAAGCATATGTATCTGTATCGGTTGGTTTTGTTTCTCATATGGTTGGTCATTCTTGAGAGCGATCACTTGTACATATATATATAACGCTGCTTGCTTCATCTTTTAAAATGCCGTTCAACACCTACCAACTGATGTCACACTCAAAGAAGTGATCATAAAGCAACGTATACAAACCAACATATTGACATATGAAAATATATTTCATCTATTGGAAGTTCCTATGTATATATATACCTATATATATATATATATCAGTATGATTTATGCATGGTTGTACCGATTTTTTTTATGGTAAAATATATTTAGTAGGGTTCACTCAGTATCATTGTTGGGATAACAATTTGATGCCTTTTTAACATTAGGATTTGGCATTTATCAAGGCCACTCTACTCCCTTCTTGTTAATTTCAAATTCATTGATAGGGATGCCTTGGATGATAACAATAGTGTTTAGTTTCTTCTACTTTAAATGCTTTTCTGGTTACCATAAAATATGTATCCTGAATATTGCTTATGTGGGATCCCGTTATTCCTTTATCCAAATAAAGAGAAAATTTTGCATTGTATACTTTGGCAAGTACTCCTTCCGTCCCATTCAAGATGTCCACATTTTTGAATGACATGAGATTTTAGGAGGAGTTGTTAAGTGGAGTAAGTGAGAGAAAAAAGTAGTTGGATATTTTAATGGGGAGAGAGGAAAGAGAGATTTATTTCCAAACATAGAAAGTGGACATCTTAAGTGGGACAAACTAAAAAGGAACAGTGGACATCTTGAGTGGGACGGAGGGTGTATTAAACTTAAAACAGTGCATAGCATCTGCGCTATGCACTGTAGCCACAATATTTACGGGCATAGCATCTGCGGTCATGTTCGGCCATAGATTGACCATGAACTTTATGTTAGGGATATCAGTTGTTTTCATTTCAATGCACCAGGTATCATAGGTAACGGAGATCTCTCCTCTTTCATGTATACATATTGGGACTTACCTCTTGCCTTGTTATTTGTCTAGTTCTTTTCGCCTCTTGCAAAAGTTAAGGATGATCAACAAAGTGATATGCTTAAGAAAGCTAATGTGCAGGATGATCATAGGTATTTATTTTCTTTCTTGTTAATCTGAACTTATTTTATGGAATCTTGTAACCAATCTGAGAAAGATCTTCTCTAATCTGCATATTCTCAATGTTTGTTATATTAGGTCAAGGGATTCATCCTTCATAGAAATAGCTGCTGGAGCTAATGAGGAGGTATAATCTGTTATTTATTTTGAAGATGATAACCTCTCGTTTCTAAAATTACATGGCCATCCTCATTACTGTTTTCTGGGTCCAGGCTAGCCATCGTGTGGGACTTGATGAAAGACACCCTCTTCTTCCAACCTAGAGTTGTTTTGCTTCAGTAAGTGACAAGAACTTTATTTGTTATTTCCTTTAACTAGCATGCCGGCCATGTGTGCACGTCCACTGAAGGATGTGTGTGTATTATCTCTGCCACACCATTTTGTTTATATCAATACATTGTTGATACCGCACAAGCAAAACATGCATACCATTCTGCTATTTCAACATTTTAGTGTTTTTGAACATTGAATTTTGTTTCAGGTCTCGACACTATCCGTGCAAAATATAAAATAGAAGACAACGAAATGTTTATTAGAGTAAAACAGAAAGAATAAACTGCGATTGGATGTCACACTAAGAAGCATGGTTAATGTCATTTTCTCTCTGGCATCGTTTCTTCCCCGGAAGAGTTTGACACTACGTTGATGGAGAATTTAACCTTTGAAGATAGTGTAAAAGAAGTGCTACATGTTCTATCTGCCGTCTTACCCTTATACCTACAGTGTTAGCTCATATGTATATTGATGAATTATAGGTCAATTTTACTAATACGATATCTTCCTATGTATTTTGGTTGTGGTCTGTAACTTTGAGATTTCTTATCTAGGTAATTATTTTTATTTTGATGTGACTCTCCAAGTCCAAGAGTAGCTATGTAGATAAATTCAATTTAAGATCTGCATCCTTAAAGGTTAAACACAGCTAGAGATCCTTGTACTAATAGTATATTTTATTTCATTAGGTCATTTTATAAATGTTTGGTTGTATTAATGGATTTGGTTTTATTAAGTCCTTTACTATTTTTTTTTGTTTCATTAGGTTCTTACTAATGAAGATTATTTTTATTTATTTTTATTTGAGAAGTTTTTATACTTTTATTTTTAATTTGGTTGGATGTTTTTAACGGACTTTAGCATTTAATTAACTTTAATAATGTTAGTTAAATTTATAGCAATATGTCCTTTTTCGAAATACTCCCTCCGTCCCCAAAGAGTGTGAACTACGCCGATTCTTGGGCTGACGCCGATTCTCACGCCGATCCGCACGGCGCCATTGTAGGCCCCGGATCGGCGTCATACCGGCGTCAGATTTTTATTTTTTTTAATTTTTCGAAATACTATATATACGCGTTTTGGACGCCATTTTCATTCGCACCACTTGTTTTAACGAGTACTATCTCTATCTTAATTTCTGTACAAGATCAACAACGAGAAATGAGTAATGCCGGTGGTGGTAGTGGTGGGGATGCTGATGAGTACGAGCATATGATGAACGAAGAGCTAGATGCCTATACGAGCCGTGAGGTTGATCGATGCCTGCAGAGTTATATGCAGCCGGCGGTACCTCGCCCACGACCTGTTGTCCACTGTCGAGAAGTGGTTGATCGTGATCATGTAGCTGCACATCAGCGCATGTTCACAGATTATTTCGCAGAGAAGCCGCGTTTTAACGCCAACCATTTCAGGCGTCGTTTTAGGATGAGGAGGGACTTGCTTATTTCGGCAGACATGTGGGACGAATACCTCCACATCGGTGAGACGACTGTCATTGAATGTATGAAGTATTTCTGTCATGGCGTGATTGAAGTATTCGATGATCAGTATCTCCGAAAGCCTATCCCCGAAGATTGCCGGGATCTGCTGCGGATGCACGGGGATTAGCATGGGTTCCCGGGAATGTTAGGCAGCATAAATTGTATGCATTGGGAGTGGAAGAACTGTCCCGCTGCCTGGAAGGGGTTCTACAAGAGAAAGAATCCCACGATGATCCTCGAGGCCGTAGCTGATTACCGGCTGTGGATTTGGCATGCGTATTTTGGGATAGCCGGTTCGAACAACGACCTAAACGTCCTCAACTCGTCGCCCCTTTTCAACGAGCAGTGCCAGGGCGTCGGTCCGACCATCAGTTTTGTCGCCAACGACAACCAGCATGATATGGGCTACTACTTTGCGGATGGGATATACCCTAAGTGGCCCGTCTTTGTTAAGACGATCCGGTGTGCATCAGATGCGAAGAAGGCCTACTTTGCGACGCGGCAGGAGTCGCCGCGAAAGGACGTGGAGCGCGTATTTGGTGTGCTTCAGGCTCGATGGGCTGCAGTTAAGGGACCAATACGTTTGTGGAATGTCGACTGCATTGCTGATATAATGTACGCCTGTATTATCATGCACAACATGATTGTCGAAGATGAAGGTGTACAACTGACTAATTGGGCCAACGACGATAATGAAGCAGGTCCAAGCCACGGCGTCGCCGCCGCCAACGTACGAGGTGGGGTACCTCACGATGAAGAAGCCCTCCTCCAAGCACATGCCGACATGCGTCAAACGGATGCTCATATTCGACTTCAAAAGGATTTAATTGAAGAGTTGTGGGCGCGGAGGATTGCAAGGCGTTAGTTTTTATTTAAAATTATGTAATTTTTTTAAATGTACTTTTTAATTTAAATGAAAATAGTATATTTTCGCGTATATGTGTCGTATATTTAATTCCGTATTTTGTGTGATTGTTAATTATTTATTTTTCATAATTGAGTGATGTGGTTGAGCTATTGCATGTCCAGTTGCTTGTCCAGTTGCATGTCCAGATGATGTGACATGAGGATTTTAGTGCTGATGATGTGGCAGTGGCAAGGCTATGGGAGGGCTATTGCATGTCCAGAACTACTGGAGATGCTCTTAACACTTATACCATTATAATAATGTGGACCCCACCATCCACTAACACTATTTTCACTATTTTTTTTCTCTCTCTTACATTTCTCTTTATTTATTAAAACCCGTGGCGAATCCAAAGTTCATGCTCTTAGGGACGGAGGGAGTATGTATAATTTGCATGTGTATTCTCTTATAAATTATTCTTCACATGGGATTTCCACTCATTTTACTCAGACAGCGATGAAATCATTAGACAAAGAACACCAACACGAACACAACCTTCTGTCAGCCATAAAAACCATAATGCAGGTCAGAACAGACACACTCTATGTAAGATTTTTCTGAAATCCACTACTGCTGAGGGTCTTACAGCTAAAAAACACTTGCCAAGGATTCATCTGAGCTGAAAAACGATGTTCGAGCAACGGTGAGTCACATCCCTGGCTCCTGAGTGGTTCAAGAATAAGAGCAGCAGCACTGAGGAAAAAGATAGCTCCATTACAGGTTCTGATCATTGAAGTTTTCTTAGTATTGATGAATTGTTTTGGAGCTTATACTTCTCCAGATATCTAACTAGAGAATTGGAGTAGCAGTTTGGAGTTTGGGTGAGATATAGGTAATTCAGATAAGGTAGAATGTGTATTTTTCTTCTACATTTTTGGAACAACAGAAGGCTTTGTTATGAAGTTGCACATGGAGATGAGATATAGGCTTTGAAGTTGCAAAAATTACTGTATTTTCATTTCTGAAGTTACTTATACATGCCATGTGTATTTTTGATGAAGTATTAATTTTGGTAATTCCAACTGACAATGTTTTGTTTGAAAAGGTGTATTGAAATTTCTTGATCTGATTTTTGGTCATGTTAAATTCCAAACTATCAAACTGGGCCGATAGGCTATAAGTGGGTACGGAGTTATATGGGCCGAGGACATTTGCCGCAAATCGGTGTTTATTATTTTTAAATACAAGCTTGATCAGATTTATATTTATATTTATAGGATTATATTAAAATGACAACCATATTTAAAATGACAACGCGACAACAGCATAGCATGCAATCTGTAATACATAGACAAATAACTCGGCGTATGGTTCCAAACAATATGTGATGTGAAATCAGAGCACTATGGTGATAAAATGATAATCTAGACAAGCAATTTGCTAACATAGGCAAGCAATCTGTGATACATAGACAAACAATTCAGTATATGGTTCCAAGCAATATGCAATACGAAATTAGAGATAAACAAGCAATTTGCAATACACAAGCAAGCAATCCGAGTCACCATAGTGTTCTGATTTCATATCCCATATTGCTTGGAATCAAATGCCGAGTTGCTTGTCTATGTATTATAGATTGCATGCTACGCTGTTGTCATGTTGTCATTTTAAGTTTGTTGTCACCGTAACGCACCCCTATATTTATATTTATAGGGGTGCGTTAGAATGATAACCATATTTATGGTGATAACCTAATAACCTATCATTTTATGGGTCAAAAATATCATTTTTACTAAAAATGATATTTATACACTATAAAATGATATTTTTTCAGCATGCATAAAATGATACTTTTAATCCATAAAATGATATTCTATTTTATAAAATGATATATTTCGTCCATAGAATAATAGATTATTAGGTTATCACCATAATTAGGTTATCCCATATTGCTTGGAACCAAATGCCGAGTTGCTTGTCTATGTATTATAGATTGCATGCTACGCCGTTGTCATGTTGTCATTTTAAGTTTGTTGTCACCGTAACGCACCCCTATATTTATATTTATAGGGGTGCGTTAGAATGATAACCATATTTATGGTGATAACCTAATAATCTATCATTTTATGGGTCAAAAATATTATTTTTACTAAAAATGATATTTATACACTATAAAATGATATTTTTTCAGCATGCATAAAATGATACTTTTAATCCATAAAATGATATTCTATTTTATAAAATGATATATTTCGTCCATAGAATAATAGATTATTAGGTTATCACCATAAATATGAGTTATCATATGATCACATCCCTATATTTATATTTATATTTATATTTATATTTATATTCATATTCATATTCATATTCATATTCATATTTTAGTGCCAAATACAAGCAAGAGAATGTAGACTAGTCTACCTTGGTGTGCTAGCTATAGCTAAAACCAAGACTATTATTTAGATTCTTACAATTGAAACAGCTCTTAATTGGCCATACCAAAATGATTCAACTTGTTATGTCCAATCAGTAATAGGTAGTAAACTAAACACCATGAAGTAATGTTAAATAATATGATTAACCTACCTTTCAGTGAATATGTTATGCATTTCTAGACCAAAAAACAAGAATTTATTCATCTTAACTCAATACTTAAATCAACACAAGTATTTGGCATTAAGGAACTCAAAATCTAAAGCATAATGATTAGATAAAAGTTAAAACCATCTGATAGGATAAACCCCCTATCGGGTTGATCGGCGTCCGTAGATCGGCGATCGATAAATATCTGTTGCGGGCGAGTGCCCGACTCGCCCGTCGAGCAAGACAGTTTTCTCACTTTGGAGAAGACGATAAAATAATATTGATATTTTTGATTGATTTCTCAAATGATTACAATAACTCCTATTTATAATGCTAATAACTAACTTAATGAACAAGAAAACAAAGAAATTGAAAAGATATGCAAATCCTAATTTATCTAACTAATAATACTTGTATCACCATCGTACTCTGAAATGGTAAAAGAAAAAGTCCATGATGAGGTGCTAATTACACATCCAATTATTATAATACTATTTCAAAAAATAATGCACCATGAATAATTGACTCAAATTTCAACATAGTGGGGCTAAAGCAAAGGAAAGAACCTTCCATCTCACGCTATAAAATAGCAGCTTCCACTCCTAAATTTTCTCATCAAGCAAACTGTAAGAGTATTCATTTTTAATAAAATTCATAGAGCAATGGGTGTGATCACTTACGATGTAGAGACCCCTTCCCCCATCCGGCCGAAAAGCTGTACAAGGCGGTGGTGCTGGACGCAGACAACCTCATCCCGAAGATCATGCCACAGGCCATCAAGGAGGTGGAGATCGTGGAAGGCGATGGGGGCGTTGGCACCATCAAGGTGATTCATTTTGGCGAAGGGAGCGAGTACAAGAGCGTGACGCACCGTGTGGATGCCATCGACAAGGACAACTTGACCTACACCTACAGAATCATCGAAGGTGATGCTCTATCTGGCCTTCTGGAATCCATTACTTATCACATCAAGGTTGTCCCAACTGAAGATGGAGGAAGCATTTGCAAGAACAGAAGCATTTACAACACTAAGGAGGGTGCTGAGATTAGTGAGGAGAAGATCAAGGAGGGGAAAGACAAGGCCCTTCATATGTTCAAGGCTATTGAGGCTTACCTCATAGCTAAACCGGACTACTAGAAGACTGCACCACTGCCTCAATTCATATTTGTGTGTGCGATCAGAGATGTGATATGTTATTCGAAATAATTCATAATTGTGTGTGAAACTATAGGCTTAATTGCCTAGCTACTTGTTTTCTTTATATATTGTGGTTGAGTGAATTTATTGTACTACTATTGAATTTCTCTTGTACTAATAAATTATAAATAAGCATAATACTGCACCTTTGAATTTTTTCCCGGTTGTTGTTACTTTTTTTGTTTATATTCTTTTCGTGCTGAGGTCAAAATAATACTTCTAAGACTTAATTTAATACTCCTCATGTTCCATAGTAACAGAGTCATTTTGCCATTTTGATACGTTCCATAGTAATAGAGTCATTTCATTTTTTAGTAAAAGTCAACACATTTTTCCACACTTACTTTACTCTCTCTTCATCTCTCTACCTTTTTCATTTTCCACTTTATTTTCCATTTACTTAACTCACCTAACACAATTTTTCTTAATCTCCGTGCCAAAAGAAATACCTCACGGAGGGAGTATTTGACATTGAATGGATAATACTAAAAAATACGTCGGGAAAAGACATCGATCAAATCGGACATGTACTCAGGGTAATCATGGACCAAATAATAACTAGTTATCAGTTCTATTATATTTACAGAGATTATCATTAGTACTATTGTTATTTTGAGAGTTTGAATGGACGACCATAATTACAAAAATAGCAATTTATTACGTAGGTATTGGGCTAGATTGTATGTGTGCCTGAAAGTAAATGTAATTTACTTTAAATAATTATAAAAATTGATAAAAATAGAATTTAATTTTTAAAAGATAAAATGGTTAAACAAGTTTAAAATTAATCCTTTTATAAATATTAATTTGATTAGCACGTTTTGTTATATACTTCAATTATGAAGGACTGGAATTAAATAAATTTCTGCATGAATTGAGTTGAGTAGCTGGACGCCTGGACCATTATAAAACTCTAAAGCATCTCGCACGATAACCTTCACGATTGTCTTCATTTACACCAACTAATTACACTTGGAAATTATAGAAACTGAACGGGATCGAACTCAGAAATGTTGACCTTCTCTTTTCCACAAACTTGGGCTATACAAACACACAATCAGGTAAGAGAATGTTTCTATGCTATATATCTTCTCTCATTTCTCCATGACACTGACTGAGCCAAATTTACAACCATTACAAAAACCATCTTTCTCACTCATATTTTCTAAATTTACTTCAACTAACTAATCATGGGTGCCATCACTTAACGATATTGAGATCCCTTCCTCCATCTCGGCCACAGAGATCTTTAAGACCGCATTGTTCGACGCGGACAAGCCATCAAAAACTTCGAGATCATGGAAGGAGACGGTGGCATTGGCACCGTCAAGGTTATCCATTTTGCGAAGGGAGTCAGTATAGGAGCGTCAAGCACCGTGTGGATGCCATCGACAAGGAGAACTTGACCCACACCTACAGGCTACAGCTTCATTGAAGGTGATGCTCTCTCAGATATTATAGAGTCCATCACTTATCATATCAAGATTGTCTTAAATGAAGATGGGGGAAGCATTTGTAAGAACAGAAGTGTTTACAACACCAAGGGCGATGCTGAGATAGGCGAGGGGAAGAAAAAAGGAAGGGAAAGACAAGGCAATGGCTATGTTTATTCTGAAGCTTAAAAGCTCCATACATAAAGATTTATATATGTGTTGTTGTGTTTTGATTCCTTCCATCATCTCTTGTCGAATTTCAACATTGAAAATATGCACCTCTAATATCTTCTGAAGCAACAACGAGATAGACATTTCTGAAGCCATCTCCTGGTAAATCAAGTTCAACACACACGAGATACTCTCAAACTCGGGATGTGCTCTATCTTCAGCTAAAAATACATTTCCACCAATGCTCAACTCAATCCAACTACAGCCAGGTTGCTTCTTCACACCACTGTCTTTCATACGAACCCACATGTTATAAGCTTTTTCTCTCATCCCGTTAGCTAGATACATCTCAGCAAGAATCAAATACACGCCCGAGTTAGAGGGCTCATATCCAAAATCTTCTCCCCAGCAATCTCAGCCAATGAAATGTTCTTGTGCAATCTGCACGCTCCAAGCAATGCCCCCCAAACACTTGCTTGAACCTCCAGCCCATCTATAGTCATCTCATTCAACACATCCATCGCTTCATCAATAAGTCCGAATCTCCCTAAAAGATCAACCATACAAGTATAATGCTCATTTGTCGGCTGAAGAGAGTATTTATTTTTCATAACATTAAAGTAATGTTTCCCAAGTTTCACAAGCCCTGCGTGGCTGCAAGCAGAGAGTATACCGACAAAAGTGATTTGGTTGGGCTCCGCTCTTGATGATCTCATCTTCTCAAACATCACAGTAGCTTTTTCAGCATGTCCATGTTGAGCTAATCCACATATTACAGAGTTCCAAGAAATGGTATCGTGGCAGGTCATGGAATTGAACACAAGTAATGCAGAGTCCATATTACCACATTTAAAATACATAGTTATAAATGCATTAGCAGCAGCAGTAAAGCAATCAATTCCAAGCTTAATAGATTCTGCATGGATTTGTTGCCCAAGATTTATTGATGGCATGTCTGAACAGATAATGAGAAAACTCGTAAATGTGGCTTCATCCATGGAAAAACCATATTCCTTCATTCTGATAAACAATCTTATACCATTCTCAAACTGATCATTTTCCCCAAATCCAAATATGGCTGCATTCCACACGGCTGTATCAAGACAAGGCATCAGTTGAAAAACTTTGTTGGCGTTTTCAACCTCTCCCATATTGATGTACCCAATCATGATATTCGTCCACGACACAATGCCACTGAATGGAACTTTCTCTAAGATTGCATGAGCTTCTCTCACCAAACTCTTCTTGACAAAACTCAGCATGATTGAATTCCATGATTTCTCGTGTTTCTGAGGTGTCTCATGGAAAAGCCTCAAGGCATCTCTGGTCCTCCCGACACTCAAGAAACCGTCTATCATTACACTCCATGAGTTTCTGTCCTTTCCAGGCATTTTATGAAACAATCCTTCTGCAATTTCAACAAAGTTTTGTTGCACATAGCCACCAATCATCGTATTCCATGCTCCAACATCCTTCATTGGCATATCATCAAATATTTTCCTAGCTTCGACAATCTTACCGGTGCCTACAAACGCCTTCACCATAATAGTCCATGATGCAACATCCCGCACGACCATCCCCCTGAACAGTTCCTCTGCCTTATCAAACTCCTGAACCTTCACCAATCCTCCCAAAACCAAATTCCAAGAAACAACATCTTTCAAAGGCATTGCATTAAACACAGTCATCGCCTCACTCATCAATCCATTTTCAACATAACCTAAAATCATCGAATTCCAAGTGTAGAAATTGTTAAACTAAACATATTAAAGTGTATGAGAGAAAATGAGGAATTTTTATTCATCACACGAAAATTGAATGAGGATACAAAGGAGAGAGCTAGCTATTTAAAGGAAGAGCTAACTAACATCTCAACCAACTTCTAACCAACAAACTACCTAACTTGTAACTAACATGCTGACTCATAGCTGACTCAGATCTGACTAGACGCCAGCTGTGTGACAGCTGGACGTAGATATTTTCTCCCATGCACACTTCTTCTTTATCCATGCAAACGTGCTTCTCCTTCATGCTCGCGCTTCTTCTTCATGCTCTTGCTCGATTATCTTCAACACGCCCTATCAAGATGGACTATACAAACTATTAAAGTTCATCTTGTCAAGTATAGATTGGAATGCCGTATCTCCCAATGGCTTGGTGAATATATCCGCGATTTGCATATTATTCCTAACATGTAAAGGCTTGATAACTCCTTGAAGAAATCTTTCTCTAACCGTATGGCAATCAATCTCTATATGTTTTGTTCTCTCATGAAATACCGGGTTCGAGCATATGTGTATGGCCGATTGATTGTCACAGTACAAAGGCACTGCTCTTTCTGTTTTCACTCCAAACTCTTCAAGTAAACCTTTGGCCCACACAACCTCACATGTGGCTTGTGCCATAGCTCTATATTCTGCTATAGCCGATGACCTAGAGATTGTGTTTTGCTTCTTAGCTTTCCATGAAATCAAAGAGTTACCAAGGAACAAGCAATACCCCGTCATGAACTTCCTCGTGTCTGGGCATGCTGCCCAATCCGCATCTGAAAAAATGCTTAACACAGGCTTGCTGTTGCTGGAGAAGAAGAGTTCGTGACCTGGAGTTCTTTTCAGATATCTTAGAACCTTTTCAGCTGCATTCCAATGATCTTCACATGGTTTTGACACATATTGGCTCAGCTTGTGTACGGCAAAGGTAATATCTGGTCTTGTGATGCACAAATATAGAAGTCTTCCAATCAATTTTCTATATTTGGAGGGATCTTCCAGTGGAGAGCCAGATTCTAGCTGCAACTTCTTTGTGGAGTCCATGGGAACTGTTGAGGGTTTGCAGCCTTGAAGTCCCGCATCATTGATCAAGTCCATAGCATACTTCCTTTGAGATATTTGGATTCCCTTTTTATTTCTTGCAATCTCAATGCCTAGGAAGTATTTAGGTACTCCTAAGTCTTTGAACTTGAAGTGGTTCGACAAGAATTCCTTGAAGCTCTCAGTCATCTGTGGATTTGAAGTGGCTACCAAAATATCATCCACATAGACTACTATGCCAAAGAAACCGGATGCATCACTTTTGTAGAAAAAGGAATGATCTGAGGTCGATATGTGTAGTCCAAACTCTCTGAGAACCTCTGATAATTTCAAGTACCACTGCCGAGAGGCTTGCTTAAGCCCATATAGAGACTTCTTTAAACGGCAGACCAAGGTAGAGTTAGGAGTGGCCCCTTCAACAACAAGTCTATCAACTTCTAGACCTTGTGGAATGGTCATATAGATCTCTTCCTCTAGATCACCATATAAGAATGCGTTGTTAACAACCAAATGACTGAGTGACCAGCCAAAAATAGAAGCTAAGGCAAGCATCATCTTCATTGTTGTGAGTTTTGCAACAGGTGAGAATGTGTCTAGAAAATCGACACCTCATGTTGAGTGAAGCCTTTAGCAACAAGTCTAGCCTTGAACCTTTCCACGGTTGCATCAGCATGGTACTTGACCTTGTATATCCATTTGCAATCAATGGGTGACTTGCCCGGTGGTAAAACTGTGATATACCAGGTATTGTTTTTGATCAAGGCTGACAACTCATCTTGCATAGCCAATTGCCATTCCTTTATCACAGAAGCTTGGTTGTATGTGTGAGGTTCAAATATGGTGGACATGGTGATGATGTATTTGAGATATTCAGGAGATAGCTTGGAAAGGCTGAAGTGAGCAGAAATTGGATAAAGAGAGGAAGAAGCAACTGAGTTGCAGATATAATCGGTTAAGTGTGTGGGAGATTTTGTGACTCTACCAGATTTTGTCACAGTGGGGTGATGAGAATCAGAATTTGGGGGAGGTGTGGGTGGAGTTGTGGCAGGAGAGGGTGGTGGAGATGGATCAGGAAAGGTGGAAGGGTTGAGAGAATGTGGAAGAGGATCAGGGAAGCTGGATGAAGGCAGATGAGCCAAGGGAAAAACATTCTCATGGAAGACTACATGCCTGGAGATTATCTCTTGCATGTTATCCAAATTAAGGAGTTTGTATCCCTTGAATCCAGAAGGGTACCCCAAGAAAACACATTTAGTGGCTCGGGGGGAGAATTTATTTCTGTCTCTCTGCAGTGTAGAGGCATAGCAGAGAAGCCTATGATCCTCAAATGGGAATATGATGGAGGTTTCTCAAATAACATCTGGAGGAACTGAACATGGAGTTCTATTTATGAGATATGAGGCACCAAGGATACAATCCCCCCATAATTGAATAGGTAAATGAGATTGAAACAACAAGCTCCTAGCAACATTTAAGAGGTGCTTGTGTTTCCTTTGAACCCGAGTATTTTGTTGAGGGGTTTCAACACAAGAATGTTGAACAACGGTTCCGAAAGAAGTGTATAAGGAGTGTAAGTTGAACTCTGGGGCATTGTCAAATCTGATGGCTTTAATATGTTTACTGAATTGTGTGAGTACAGTGTGGAAGAATTGAGTGAGGATAGGTTTGACATCCGATTTGTTTTGCATGAGAAAAGTCCAAACAAATCTAGAGTGATCATCAACAATAGTGAGAAAGTATTTGTATCCATGGTTTGTGTTTGGGGAGAAAGGCCCCCAGACATCACAGTGGATGAGATCAAAAGATTGATTAGCAACAGAATCAGACAACTGAAATGGCAGATGTTGCTGTTTTGCGAGGGGGCAAATTTCACACAATGAGTGAGTATTATTTGAGAATGATAGAGTTTTTGACATAGTTTTCAGCTTGCTAAAAGATAAGTGGCCTAATCTTTTATGCCAAACATCAATAGAAACAACAGAATTGACATAAGAAGAGTTAGGAACAGGTACAAATGAAGGAATGGGACCTGAGTGAGCAGTAGCTTGAGTGACACCTTGCTCAGAATTTACATCTAGTGTGTAGAGATTTCCCAACCTTCTACCCTTCCCAATCACATTGGCCTGAGAAGCTTCCTGGATGGTAATCGAATTGTGAGTAAAAGTGACATTACATGATAAGGAACTGGTTAAAGAGCTGATGGAGATTAGATTGAAAGTGAAGGATGGAACAAAAAGGACAGAATGGAGAGTGATGTGAGGTGTCAAGCAGACAGTTCCTATATGAGTGATAGGGGCAGTAGCTCCATTAGGAAGCTTAACAGAAGCATTATGCACAGGATATGCTGACTTAAAGAAAGATAAATTGCAGCAAACATGATGTGTTGCTCCTGTATCCAAAAGCCAAATAGGAGAAGGCACAGATATATTGGCTACAAAGTGGTGATACAGAGTAGTACCTGAGAATGGAGGAGAGGATGATTGGATTGGAGATTGAGTTTGTTGTGCGGCTGATGGAGGAATGGAGGGAGATCCAGTGGAAAGTTGACTTTGCAAGAGAGTTATCAACTGTTGACATTGATCAAATGTAGGCATTGCTGATGGAGTAGAGGACTTATCACTTGACTCAGCCAAACTGTCATCCACAAAATTGACAGATTTTGGAGTAGTGTAGTCTCTGGAGCCAGAACTTGGCTTGAACTTTCCCTTGCCGAAGCTTGGTGGAAATCCATGGAGAGCAAAACATTTATCAACAGTATGATTCGTTTTTCCACAATGAGTGCAAACTCTACCTCGATTGAAGTATGAAGAGGCAGCATTGGCTGAGTAAGGTTGCTCACTTGGAGCTGGTGGCAGTGTATGATTGTATCTCGGAGTATCAATTCCTCCAAGAGTACGCTGCCTTTTTTCTTGTAGAACCAGAGAGAAGGCTTTGGAGAGAGAAGGTAGGGGCACCATTGACAAAATGTGAGAACGGATTTGTGAATAAGATGAATTTAATCCGATCAAAAACTGCATAACACATTCAGATTCCTGATGGATGTGCCATTTGGTAGCATTCTGGCACCTGCAAGTCGTCGTGCAAACACACCACGAAAGAGGCTGAGTATGCTTATACTCATCCCAAACTATCCGGAGATTGGTGAAGTAGGTGTTGATGTCATCATCTCCTTGGTTTAGTGACATGATTTTCTGCTTAAGTTGGTAGATGCGAGCTGAATCGCATTGTGAGAAGCGATCACGCAGATCTAACCAAATCTCTTTAGCATCATCGAGATACATGATGCTAGAACATATCTGAGAGGACACCGAGTTTCTGATCCAAGAAACGACCATGCTATTGCAACGGATCCAGGCTTGATAGAGAAGATCATCATCCTGCGGCTTCAACAAAGTGCCATTGATGAACACTAATTTGTTCTTCGCTAATAGTGCGGTAGACATGGATCGGCTCCAATTGATGTAGTTGGAGCCTTCAAGGACATGAGAGACTAGTTGAAGACCAGATTGTCGCTTGGATGTAGATAGTATGGACTGGAGAAGTCTTCCGCAGGCTGGATCGGATTGGCACCACCACCACTGCGCCGCGCCATTGAAGAACGAGAGAAATCAGAGTAAGGTTGCGGAATTTAGGAGTAATTTCACTGATACCATGTAGAAATTGTTAAACTAAACATATTAAAGTGTATGAGAGAAAATGAGGAATTTTTATTCATCACACGAAAATTGAATGAGGATACAAAGGAGAGAGCTAGCTATTTAAAGGAAGAGCTAACTAACATCTCAACCAACTTCTAACCAACAAACTAACTAACTTGTAACTAACATGCTGACTCATAGCTGAGTCAGCGCTGACTAGACGCCAGATGTGTGACAGCTGGACGTAGATATTTTCTCCCATGCACACTTCTTCTTTATCCATGCAAACGTGCTTCTCCTTCATGCTCGCGCTTCTTCTTCATGCTCTTGCTCGATTATCTTCAACACCAAGTAACAATGTCTCTATTCTTCATGCTCTGAAATACACCTTCAGCCTCTTAACATGCCCGCATTTCATCAATCCAAATATCATCGTATTATACGAGAATAAATCACGGACCACCATCTGGTTGTACAAACTCGCTGCCTTTTCGTGGAAACCATTTTGAAAGTAGCCTCTGATCATAGCATTATAAGTGACGGTATTTCTGTGAGGCAATTCGTCGACCAGCTGTTGGGCATCTTCTACATGACCATTTCTCATAAAATTTGAGATCTTTGAATTGACGGGTTTCAAATCGAGCTGCGCGGTGACATTCCGATGATTCAAATATGGTTTTCGACTGAGAGAATATGTACGCGCGACTGCTTGTTTGAGTTGAGACGACATACTCCATCACTAGTACACAGCTTAGAGTTGGTTGGAAATACAGATAAAATAAAGAAAAAAATTGACTTAAGAAGTTGGGATACAATTGGGCCTATCCTCCAAAATTTGGATCAATTTTAAACTACTATAATTAGCATTATAAAAATTTGGGCTTTTTTGCTCTAGGCCTTTGGGAAACAATGGTAAAAAATAAAAGTGAATTATAGTATGTGACTGCCGGACAAAAATGTAAGGAGTAAGTTTATACTCCTTCCGTCCTAGAAGAATACGCATTTTTTCCTTTTTAATTCGTCCCATAAAAATATGCACTTTCTAATTTTAGAAACACTTTTCTCTAATGAGCTAAGAGCATCCACAATGGCGCCTAGCGCACCGTCTAGCCGAGCGCCGGCGCTAGGCGGTCGCTAGGCGAACCATTGCAGAAGCCGAAAACCGCCGAGCGGTTTTTCGGAAATGAATTTCGCCTAGCGCTAGGCGGTCAAAAACCGCTAGGCTATGCGCTGGGCGATCCGCTCGGCGCCATTGCAGCGCCCGGATCGCCCAGCGCATAGCCCAGCGGTTTTTTTTTTTTTTTTAATTTTCGAAACACTATATATACGCGATTTGCACTTCATTTTCATTCGCACCACTTGTATTAACGAGTACTCTCTCTATCTTAATTTCTGTACAAGATCAACACCGAGAAATGGATCTGAACAACGAGCCTAGTTCAGGGACGAGCGGTTCTCAAACTCCCCCAATCCCCGTTGGAGGCGGATGAAATCAGATGCCAGGGTACTACAACATGTACCCATGGCAGCAGATGCTACCAGGGATGCCGACCGGAGGGAGTCTGCCGGGGGGGTTCCCGGCGATGCAGGGTTGGGCACCCAATATGTAGATGATGCCGGGGTGGGCACCCAATATGCAGATGATACCCGGGGGAGGTTCGGCGACGCAGGGGACGCCGGGGGGCGTACCGGCTACGCAGGTGACGCGGGGGGACGTCTATCGCCCCAGTTTTGATTTTTTGACTGCTTCGTCGCACACATCGACCCCAACGGATGCGCAGTTCACGCCGAGCGGTTTTGATGATTTTGCATTGTCGGATTTGGGGTTTGATAGTCTCGGAGTTCCGGAAACTCCCGTTCAAACGGGGGGAGCAGTGCAGGGTAGTGGCGCCCCAAAGAAGAAGGGCAAGGGAAAGAAGGTCGGGGAGTCGTCGCAGCCGGGTGGGGATGAACCCACGGTACGGAGAAGGTGGACGGACGAGAAGAATGTTGCGCTGTCAAAGGCGTGGGTGAGTGTTTGCGACGATCCACTTGTTTCTAATAACCAGAGGATCGTCAACGTGTGGGACAAGGTAGCAGCAGCCTACCAGCTATTTTGCCCGGAGGGGAGGCCACACAACGGGAAGGATTGCCGGAAGGCGTGGAACCGAATCAGGGCTGCCGTCTCCCGATTTTCGGGTTTGTACGCCAACGCCCTCCGCATGCAGAGTAGTGGCCAAACGGAGGACGACTGCAGGAGGATAGCGGAGAAAGCCTTCCCCCAGCCCGGGTTGTATAAGGACTTCACCTACTGGAACTGCTATCTTGTGCTGAACGACTCCGAGAAATTCCGAGTAGGTGTCGACGCTGGCTGGCCGAAGAAGCAACGATTGAACTATACCGGGGATTACAGCGGTAGCAGCGGTGGTTCCTACGACCTCCCCGAGACGGACCAGGTGCTCCCCAACCCTCGTTCGTTCGGCCGCCGACCTCGCCCCGCTGGGCAAAAACGGGCGCAACGGGAGGCGAGGGGGGTCGCCGGGGGTTCCCAGGAGGTCCAGTCGGCATCCCCCTTTGACCGCCAGTCTACAGAGGATCTCAAGTACTTCGCGCGTCAACAAACGCGCCAGATGATGGTGAAGACGTTAGCCGAATGGCGAGCGGCGACGGACCCCCAGGAGAAGAGATTTCTCTTCACATTGCTCGAGAGCATGAATGACGATCTGCGTGGAGGCGGCAGCGGCGGTGGCAGCGGAGGCGGCGGTGGCGGTGGCGACGGCGACGACGGAGGCGAGGGAGCCGACGTGTGATTTTTTTTAAGCAATGTACTTTTTCGATTATGAATGTAATTTTTTTTTATTAATGTACTTTTTAAAAATTTTTGTACTTTTTTTAATTTATTGTACTTTTTTTAAAAAATTAAAATAGTATTATTAATGTTTCTCGTATATGTCTCGTAAATTAAATTCCGTATATTGTGTTATTAGTGATGTGGCTATTGATGTGGCTGGGCTATTTATGATATGGCTAGGCTATGGCTGGGCTATTTCTGATGTGGCAGGAGGATTTTTAGTATTGATGATGTGGCAGGAGGAGTTTGTGGCTGGGCTATGGCTGGGCTATAACCATTGTGGATGCTCTAAGACCCATTTCCCACTAACAATACTATTATTACTTTTTCTCTCTACCTCTCTTTTACTTTACTCATTTTACATTAAAATCCATGCCAAACCCAAAGTGTATATTCTTTGGGGACGGAGGGAGTAATATACTTCAAGTATTTTTTTTTTAAAAATTATTTTCAATAAAAAATCATTGATAATATGTACGAATAAATTAAAAATAAGTAGTACAGTACCCCTCCGTCCATGAAATGTTGTCCAGTTTTGTCATTTTGGAAAAGTTGTCCACTATGCTTTTTTTTTGGTAGATGGACCTCACTTTCCACCAATTCTTTACACTCACTGTGACGCCCCGGAACTTTGTTCTTTTCTTTTGAGATAAATCAGATTTATTAGCTTGTGTGTGCCCAACCAGGAGGAGCTCAGAAATGAGATAATGAGCGAGGCACGCGATACCCCATACACTGCCCACCCAGGGAGTACAAAGATGTATCAGGACTTTAAGAAGAAGTTTTGGTGGGACGGCATGAAGAGGGATATAGCATCCTACGTTGAGAGGTGTCTTGCCTGTCAGCAAGTGAAGGCACTGCACCAACAACCTTATGGGAAGTTGCAGCCGCTAGAGATTCCCGAGTGGAAATGGGAACACATAGCCATGGATTTTGTCACAGGACTGCCAAAATCTCAAAGAGGAAATGTTGCAATCTGGGTGATAGTAGATCGACTCACTAAGAGCGCCCATTTTATACCGATACCTATCACGTACGGGTCAGAGAAGCTAGCCCAGTTGTACGTGAGGGAAATCATTCGCCTACACAGCATATCAGCGACGATCACGTCAGACAGAGATGCTAAATTCACGTCCAGATTTTGGAAGAGCCTACAGAAAGCGCTAGGGGCGCAGCTGAATTTGAGCACGACATTTCACCCACAGACCGACGGACAGTCGGAGAGAACCATTCAAACACTAGAAGATATGCTAAGGGCAGTAGGACTAGATAGAGGGAGCAATTGGGAGCAAGTGCTGTCACTGATAGAGTTTGCTTATAACAACAACTACCAGGCGACAATTGATATGGCTCCGTACGAAGCACAGTACAGGAGGAAGTGTAGATCACCCCTCTATTGGGATGAGGTCGGTGAGAGGAAAATTTTGGGCCCAGATGCAATCGGGGAGATGATAGAAATTGTCAGAAAAACCCGAGAAATGATCAAAGAAGCTCAGGACAGACAGAAGTCCTATGCAGATGTTGACGGACTGACTTGCAATTTAATGTGGGAAATAAGGTTTTCTTGAATGTATCGCCCTTCAAAGGGATAACCAGATTTGGAGTCAAGGGAAAACTCCGACCCCGATACATAGGACCGTACGAGATTCTGGAAGCATTTGGACCAGTAGCTTATCGATTGACGCTACCGCCGAGCTTTGGAAACGTTCACAATGTATTCCATGTATTCCAGCTTAGGAAATATGTGTTTGCTCCGAAGCACGTGATTCATCAGGAAGAGATGATAATGAAACCAGATCTGAGCCATGAGGAAAAGCCAAAAGCAATTCTGGACAGGAAGGTGCAGCGGTTAAGGAATAAATCTATCACTTCAGTGAAAGTACTGTGGGAACACCACGAGCAGCAAGAAGCCACGTGGGAGTTGGAAGATAAGATGAAGGAGCGATACCCCGAGCTGTTCGAGTAAAGCATAGCAAATTTCGGGACGAAATTTCTTTTAAGGGGGATAGAATGTGACGCCCCGGAACTTCGTTCCTTTCTTTCGAGATAAATCAGATTTATTAGCTTAATTAATTTTAGTTTAGAGGACGTGTGATCGTAGGATTTCCGTTGTAATCCCGACTTTTGAAATTATAAGTGCTCGATCTTGGAGAATAAGGAATAAGAAATTATTGATGCAAAGGAAAAGAGAATAAATTAGTACAATACTTCTGAAGAGGATTTTTGCATATCTTGGGCGGATAGATTGAAAGAGACTACACAATGATGTTGCATATACAAGAAATATTGGATACCTACTTGGGAGATTTCGTACACTTGCATGGGAATGAAGATGGAATTACATTCTTAGAGCGTCCACTATAATGTGGACGCGGCGGACGCCGCGTTTGGGGCGGAAGCGGGGCGGAAGCGGGGCGCCTTATAGTGGCGGAGTTGTCCGCCCCGGAGGCGGACGCGGCGAGGGGGGAGAGAGGCGGCGGACGCGGGATAGCCGCGTGCGGGGCGAGGACGCGGCTGAGGGTGGCAGAGAGAGAAGGAGTGGGGCTATAGCCGCGGCTGTCTATTGCAGTAGCCGCGGCTGACGCGGCGGCGCGGCGGTTCGAGAAGGGGGGCGGCGGTGGGAGGGGGCTGTCCGCCCCCTATAGTGGACACCCTTATAGTCACTAGAACTACACGCCTACTTTTCCTGCCAACACTGCATACAAGGAGTACATCAAGTATGACTTACTATTACATGAAATTGGAAAGTATAGCTACTACTCTAAGCCCACTACTAGGTGTTTCCAAGAAAAGGCCACAAGATTTGCCAGGATCATCTTCCCTCCTTCCCTTGCTTCTGCAACCTACAAAGCTCCAAGAGCATCCATGTAACTGCCAGCAAATTACAAAAAAAGGGGTTAGAAGATTCTCACATAAAAAGTAAGGGATGAAAGCTTCACAAAAATAGAAAAAGAGCAATCAACATGTCATCACTCTGCCAAGTCCAAAGAATGGACAAAAGACCAAGATATGCCAAATCTCCCAACAAGGGGGTGGAGACAAATAGGGAATAGAACATGAGCTCATAGTAAGCCCCGAAAGGGAAAGATCCTGCAGGAACATATGCACATACACAGCCAAGAGATCAGCCAAATCCAAGGCTGAAAGGCAGCCATAGAAACAGCCCAGAAGTTACACCAAAAAGGCATAGATAGCCTACTTACAAAGCTCAAAAGGGAGCAAGCTGGCAGCCAAAAATAGGAGACTTTGCCCCCAAGTTTTCAGGCACAAGCTGCCAACAGTTGAGAGCTATATAAGGAGCCACAACCCTCATCTTCTCCCCCACTTTTCGGTCACCACAAGTTTCACATTGTATCATAAGAGGAGAGCAGAAGGGGAGGAGCAAGGAGAGGAATTGGCAGCAAGAACACAACAAGGATTCACCAATCAAGGTAATCTCCCAACACAAACCACGCATCATATAGGAAGCTTCGTACAGCCACATGATCGATTCCAGAACTTAGAATCATAGAGAGCATGAGAACTTAGAACCATAGATGCTCAAGAATCAAGTTAGAACATAGCAATACCTGCTGCTAGAATTAACAGTATGAACCCAAACAATTGAGAAAGGACACAAATCACACTGTAAATTTTATATTCAAATTAAAGCATCAAATCTTCCTCATCAAATAAGCTACTGCCCAAGAATATAAAGTTTTGAAAGACCAAGCTTAAAAAGGGGTAGGGGAAAGGAGGACTTAGCTTAGGCGACGGGCTGTTCGGCGTCGAGCAAGCGACGGAGGCAGCAGCCCTGCTCGCCGAGACTGGCAATGTGGGTACGACGGCGGGCCTCGGAGCTTCGCCGGAATGAGATGGCTGGACGGAGGAGTGAACGGCAAGGAGCCGTGAGGGACAGAGAGGAACGAAGTGGAACGAGGAGGAGACGCCGCTGCTTCTTCCTAAATTAGGGATTTGCAAGGTTTGAAATCAGAAGGGGCGAATCCGGCGGACCCCGGTAAACTGAGTGGACGGCGATTTGGCCGGAGAAGAAGGCGCCGCTGGTTCCTAAATTTAGAGAATTGCAGTTTGAGAGGAAATGTGATTGGGGAAGAAGTACCGATGGCATGAGGAAAGAATTGGGCTAGTGCCCATTTTGTTTTGTCGATGGGCCTTTTAACTAATTAAGTATAATGGATTATTTTGTAATTTCCAAAGTGGACTACTAATTAATTGGCAGAGGGCCATTTAATTTGTTGAGAAGTGAAACTGCGAAATTTAAATGTTAGTTGGGCCAAGTAATGCCTTTTAAGAATTTCCAAAAAGAAATGAATTAAAAGGGGGTGTAATTTGGGCCGATTATTTGTGTGTAAGGACTATACTAATTAGTTGATCGGGCCACCTTATGAAATGAATTGTTGGGCTTGAGAATTTATTTTGGATGAGATTAATTTAAGAATCGAGTTGGAGCTTGATGAATTAATTCATGAATAAACTTCTAAGTTTCCAAGAATGGAAAATGTTGAGTTGGAGCTTGATGAATTTATTTGGGCCGACCGGCGTCGCCCCGCGACGCCATGGGCGGCCTTAAGAAAAATCCGAAGAAGAAGGAATTTAAGAAGGGATTTTAAGAATCCATATTTTATTAATTATTTAAGAGAAAATAGAATTTCTCCAAATAAGCGGAATAATTAAGTACTGCCGTACAGTAAATCCGAGTTAGGATTTAAGGAAAATCCTATAAGCCGAGATTAAGAGATAGATGCTATCCTATAGGGTGCATGCATTCTTTTTCAGAAAAATAGTTCAAGTACTAATTAGCGTGTTACGCTATTTATTTCTAAAGGAGAGATTATTCAAGGGCAAGCGAGGCGAAACGAGGAATTTAATTGAAGATAAGCATACCAGGTGGGATGGTGGGCTGGTGGGCTTTCTTTTAATATCCAGCACTATAGGCCGAGAGTTTGGCGATGCCAAAAATTTAGTGACGAATTCGGTTCCCAGTGGGACAGAAAATCCTGTTCGGAATATGGTGCATAAGAGCTGTGAGCCATCCTAGAGAGGTTGGCCGGCGAGGGTGCTTGTTGAAGGTGGCCACCTTCACGGCACACTAGATTCTCAGACATGGTAGGATACACCAAGAACTTAGAGTGCAGTCGGACTTTTAAGATCACAAAAGAATTTAGTATGCTTGGGCCTTTTAAGAAAAACCCCCGTGTGATACTGTTGATGGATGACAACTTATATTTGTACGTTTTGTTTTCGGCACGTGTCCAATGAGTACTCTTGTACTCAGCTGTAACATCCCAAATTTTTGCGACTTTTATTTTAATATGTCGATTGGAAATTTCATTTATGGGATTGAGTTTGATTATGTGGAATAAATTGTCATGGATGTTTTGGAATGAAGTGCTTTATATTTTTTTTTAATGTGGGGGATCAATTTAAATAAATTCATGCATTTAGTTCTAGCCAAGTAAAGTGGCTATTGTCGGCCCCTCCAATTATTGGAAATTTTATTCTTTCTTGGATTTGATTAATTGTTTTGGGATATTCATCCAAATTAAATCCAAATCAAATTATCCCTAAATTGTGCTACATGAAATTCGAACTCTAACCTATTGTTTTTGTGAGTTTTGAATATTCTCTATTTTAATTAGGAGGATGAATTAGCTCCTTTGATTTAATTGGTACCTTGTTGATTTCCTTAGTTATTTTAAATCCAATTAAATCTTGGCTCATTTTATTCCCTCACCCCAATTAAGTTAAGAGTTGAATTATTTCCTTGTGGCTAATTAAGCCAATTTTCGGCCCCCCTATTTGTAGAGGATAATATAATTGTTTCCTATTTTGTGGAATTTCTTTTATTCAAATAAATACGCAATTTAATACATATGTCTAATTAATTGGGGATGTGAATATTTTCCTTCTATTGTGTCTCCATCCCACGCGTTTTTTTTGGCTTAATTTCCTTGTGGAAATTTATTTAATTGTTGCCTATTTTATGGGAGTCTTTTCCTATAAAGAAATTACTAAATTTAAATCCTATTCTATTTAATTGATGATTTAAATAATTTCCTTGTGCACATCATCAAAATTTTCGCCATCCCTCATTATTTTCCTACTTGGAGATTTAATTTATTTTGTTCCCTTGTTTAAGGAATATTCATTGATTTATTTCCTAAATTGTGGATCTATTTCTCTCCAAGTAAATACCAAATAATTCCTTGTTAATTCTCAGCCATAATTTTCAAAAATTATGCTTCTTTTAATTGTGGGATTTTAATTATTGGCCCCTATTTTATTCCCCACAATTAATTAAATTTTGGATTTAACCTAGAACTATAAAATCACCTAAACTAAACCCTAGCCCCCATTTTTCTTCCTACCCTAGCTGTCCACCCCCTCTCTCCCTCTCTCTCACACGCCTCTCCTCTCCCTCTCCATATTCTCTCCAAAAATCCACCATTCATCCTTGTTCTTGCATCCGTTAGAGTTGATTTTCAAGAGTTTCCGACGAATCGTATCAAATTCTTGTTTCCACCGATTCGTTTCTATCAAGAAAGGTATATTTGATTCATTCCCCCTTATTCTTTTCATTTGACCCTTGTTCTTGAACCCTACATGCATATAGTGAGTGTAGGAATCATAGATCGTAAAATTTATCGGTGTGAATTTGTGTTTGCATGAGAACTTAGATGAATATGCGATTTTGAATGAGTTTATGTGGAGTTTGATTTGAATCCTTGGTGAATAATGTGAGTTTATGTGAGAGCATGATTGTGAGAAACTTTTAAGCATGATTGTGTGTTATAAGCATGAAAGATTGTGTTTGGATGATTGGGGAAGAAACCCTAATAAATTCATAAGCCTGAAATCTGTGATGTTCGGACAGTGGATTCCGACGTGTTTTTGACCTATCAAACGATCGAATTTTGGCATAAAATTTTTACTGAGTAAACTTCAAGGTGTTTTCTGTGTTTCGTGTGAATTTCATCCCTTTTTGTTGAAAAATGAATTTTTAATAAATATTTGAAGTTGGCTGCGCAATTCTGCCAGAAACTTGCATTCTCGCCCAGAATGTTTCGTATTCTGTTTGACCGACCAAATGACCTCCTTGTGATGTGATTTCTGAACTAGATGAAAATTTGAAGTGTCTTCTGAGTTGTGTAAAAATTTCAGCCTCATTGGGCATCGGATGAATTTTTGATGATTTTTACAAATCAACCGCGCAGTCCTGCCAGATTTGTTGTTATGTAGAAATATCACTTGTTGCCAAGTTTTAATGAATTATATGATGCATGTATGATTTGGGAATGTATCCTATGCCGTGATTATATGTGACACGTTTAGAAATATTATGGCATGTTTTTTTTCCTTATGTTGATGAATGTTGGGATGGTAAATTAAGGGAATGATAAAAGGAACGATAGGACATGCATGATAATATAATTTGATGGAAGGCTAATTGTGTTGTCGTTGGCAAGGGTGATTGGGTATACGTGTGCTCGAGGAACGAGGGTTGCCATAAGTTGGATTTTTGTGTTGTTTAAACAATCGAGGTGGGCTTTCTTTTTCAAATCTCTTTATTTTCCGAAAATATGTTGTGGTGTTATAAGGGTGGTTTAACTGTTATGTCATGCCATGATGTTTTGTTTATGAGATTGTTGCCTGATATTTAGTTCGTCTGAGCTTGCTCCGTTAGGCTATATGGCTGTGTTGTGAAATGAATTCGGGTCTGAGTAAGGCCGCAAACCCTATCAGGCTGTGTACACTGGTGGGATCGTGAGCCGTCCTTGCTAGTCGACCGGTCTCGTGGGCGAATAGTGTGGCCACACTTTCGTCACACTGTGATATGATGATTGTGATTGATGGGTTGATGAGAAAAGTGGGGAGATAAATTGTCTGGCCAGACTTTGAAATATTTTTGTGTTCTCGTGATATTTCTTACTACATATAAAACTCGAGATCACTGGTATGGATGACATAACTATATTAAAATGTTTTCGGCATGAGCCCATTGAGTACAACAAGTACTCAGCCCTGCATATTCTTTTTCTTTATGTGCAGGTTGAGCGGGATGTTGCGGAGGATGTTGAGTTGGCCTAAGAACTTAGGATGCGTTGTGTCTCCATACATAGGCGTTATCCTCGACTCTCTTTAAACCTTATTTCCGCTGCTATATTTTGAACTATGTCTCAAGACTTTATTCTTTTTCATACTGTGTTTGAGCATGTTCATTTGTGTTAGGTTTTAATCCGATGTTTACCTTGTTACTCTAAAATGGTTTTTCGTGAACTAAACCAAATGTTTTCTTTTGGAAGTTATTTGGCTTTTAATATTTATTTTCTCCGCTGTTTATTTTGAAAAGTCTTTTGTCATAAGTCGTTGCTAATTAATAATAAATTTATAACATTAAGTTTCTTTAAACTAAAAATTCGTTGTCTAAACTTTTAATGAACTAAAATATTATTCCTTTAAGCTAATTAAGTTTTCATAAAATGTTATCCTCGTATGGTGTCGTTTTTGTCGTCCCTTGGTCGCGATCGCCGCGTTTGTAGTACCCCTAGTATGGGCGGTCGTGACATCAACCCTGCATGTATTTATAAATGTGCAGGTTGAACGTCCAGATGGAGGAGAATTGATCGGAGTCGATGCTATTAAATAATCATGTGGATTTCTCGACGAATCGTGTCTTCATACACGAAGTCGTTTAGTAGGGACCTATTTCCGCTGTATTATGTTAAGTGAGAATCTTAAAGTCTTTGACTAGTATTTCTTCCAGTTTTTCCTTGATTTTCACCCCCCTTCTACCCCGCCTCTTTAATCCCCCTATTAGTCGCGAATTACCCATTCTTGTTATCCTTAACAAGGATCGGGTCGTGACACTCACATTCTATTATAAAATGACCTTCATTCCACTAATTTTTTTTAACTCACTTTTCTTCGCATTTCTTAAAATCTATGCAGAGTCAAACTTGGACAATATTTCATGGACTAGAGTACTTAGTAAAGAAATCAATTGTAAATAGAGATTCATAAAGAGGCTGTGAAACCTTATCTTACATATATGACTCTCCATTCTGATTGGATTACATCTCTCCACGTCAGAATGATTTTCTCTTTATCAAGTTAAGATAAAGAGAGCGGACAGAGAGATTCCCGTCATCAGCAGCTCAACACTAGCCAAGGATGGCAACCACCGCAGCGGCTGCATCTTTCTCGACATTCAAATGCATAAGCTCCAAGACTTGGCCCACCGATCATCTCTCAATAAAGATTTCATGTCCAAAAATCTCGGTTTCTTACTCTCTCGGGATTGAATCAATTCCCTCTGGCTCTAGTGGTTTGTGCAGCAAGTGGAGGGCCCCGCGTATAACCGCCGCGGTGGCACAGGAGGAAGCTGCTGAGGTGGAGGTGGCTGCTGCTGCTGCTGATGAAGCTGCTGAGGTGGAGAGCTCGGGACCAAATACTAAGCTTTATTTTGGGAATTTGCCGTATCTTTGTGACAGTGCGCAGCTTGCTGGAATTATTCAAGCATATGCAAGTCCAGAGCTGGTTGAGGTATGCTATTCTATTTAAAATTTATTTTATTTTAATTTTTTTCTGTGGATTGGGGAATGCATATGAGTTTTTTTGTATTGATCTACTCTACTTTGTTTGTTGTGGGGGCTAGATTTTCTAATTTTATTAAGTCAATGTTTATACTACAACTTACTATAATTCAGCTTGATGTTCCTCAAAATGTAGAGAAATTTAACGATTTATAAGGATTTCAAAATATGCCTTTACTTGATATTTACCTATTTCTTTTTCCTTGTTGGGTCTGTAACGTGATGTATGGAAACTGTATAGGTTCTGTACGACAGGAACACCGGAAGAAGCAGAGGATTTGCATTTGTGACCATGAGCAGCGTGGAAGAATGCAACTTGGTCATTGAAAATCTTGATGGAAGTGTAAGACTCTATCTGCAAAATCAAAAAAGCAAAGTTTGTGTGAGCCTGAAAGCATTTCCCGTGTGTTTGTTGTTGCAGGAATATGGCGGCAGAACGTTGAGAGTTAATTTCTCAGACAAGCCTAAACCAAAAGAGCCGCTTTATCCAGAAGCAGAACACAAACTTTTCGTGGGAAACCTGGCATGGACCGTTACATCAGAGAGCCTAACGCAGGCGTTTCAAGCATACGGAGATCTGGTGGGAGCAAGAGTCCTGTATGACGGGGAGACAGGGAAGTCCCGTGGCTATGGATTCGTGTGCTATGCAACGAGAGCTGAACTAGAAGCTGCAATTGAAGCCATGAATGGAGTGGTACTAGATTATCTCTTCTTCCTAAACTATACTAGTGTTAACCCTTATGCAATGTTAGTGATGGGTGTTGTGTTGTTGGTTGTTCAGGAACTAGAAGGGCGAGCAATGCGTGTTAGCCTAGCGCAGGGCAAGAGTCAATAGGGAAGATATGCCTACACAAAGATGCATTGGATTTGCTTAACACCAAATCACAAAATCAGAGTTGGCGTTGTTATGGTGGTGATGTTTATAGCCATTTTTCATGGCCATCTCTAAATAATGGTAACCCACGTTATTTGAGGTGTGCAATCCTTGTGTATTGAATGAGATATGACAAGTTCAAATAGAAAAGACTGAGTGACTCTTGGGAGTGATATTATGAGTCGAAGCTGCTGAATCAAGGAATTTGAAAATGGAAGCATTATTTTTGTTACTACTACAGCCACTCTTTATTTATTCGAGAAACATGCAAGATTTCTTTGGATTGATTATTGATAGTAGATTACAACGAATGAGTATGTACATCCTTAATGCTCCCTCCGCCCTTCATCATGTGCCTCAATTTGACTCGACATAAGTTTTAAGAAAATATAGAACAAAGTTAGTAAATTGTACTCACATAGCTTTATATATTTGTTTTGTAAATCTGTATATAATACAATTTGAGTGTAGTGAGTAATGAAAATAAGTAAAACTGAATAAAATGGATACACTGCAGTGGATGTGCTGGAGTTGACATGTGTACTCATGCTCAAGCCCGATAAGGAGGGCCCCTGCTCATACATGGATTGTGAAGATGGATGAGCCTATGACTCAGCCGGGGAAGTTCAGTCCGGGTGAAGGAGGAATGTGGAGTAGTTGAAGCAATAGGAAAAGCTACGTACTGTCTTTGTGAAGGAGGAGGAATGTGGAGTAATTGAAGCAATGGGAAAAGCTACGTCTTTGTGACTTCTCCTTCTCGCAAGAAAAAGACTTATATAATTCTTATAGTATTGTAGTCCAAAAAACTGTAAAGATTAAAATAGAAAAAAATAAAAGATTATATACTCTTGGGTAGTGCTCACAGTTTGATGTGTACCTCAGAGTAGAATCAATTTGGACACTATTGATTTCTTGCCACATATTAGATGGCTACTAGATAAAAAAACATACCTCTTCATTAATATGAAAATTTATTTGAATATCAAAAAACATACTACTATCTCTTATAGTGGTATCATTTCAAAATATGAAAATTAAGTAGCTACTTGTAGTACAGCTAATACCATGTAGCGATAATTTCCGATCACAATTTATCCAAGTCATTAACGTCGTGTGGTGCAGGAATCAATTCATATAAATGTTACTAATACATTTCCTTGTATTTTCATCAAATTACAACTGGAGAGCTTGTATGCCTACTAAATGCATTCTTGAATTGTTAAAGCATCTAGCTCAGTTCTATGTATCTGTGTTTCTTCAGTGACAGCTCCTTCACCCCTCTGTTTCCCATAGAAATTTAGCATATGCAGCCAGCACTTCACTGAAATTAAACCAAAAACAACATTACATTCTTAACATGAAAACTTTATGCTTATTTATGAGGTTCTTGTCTTTTCTCGAAAGTTGAGGCAAATCCATGATCAACTAGGTTATAGGTACAAGGTGTTAACCAGCAAGTGATCTGTGTTCATGTGAATTTACAGTTGAATATAAAGTTGCTATAAAGTGTAATCATGTATCCATTGTTACCTATCCATTGGAGATGCTTCAACTGCCCGTTCAAAAAAAGGTGCAGCTCTGTCTTTGTCGTGATGAAGCTGCCACAATATACTGGCATACAGAGAAAGCAGCTGTCCATCACGGGGTTCTTCTTGTATTCCTCGCAAATAATATTCTTCAGCTCCCTCAAGATCTCCATTTTTCTGTCATAGAGCAATGAATCAATCACATATGCATAACAAATATATTAAGGGGTTGTCTGGTTTGTAAGATTATATCTCGGGATTAAATATGTATTGTGTTTGGTTCATGAGATTGAATCTTACAACTCAATCCTAGATGGATAATCTATAATAATTAGTCATAGCCACCCCCTTTAACTAAAATAATCACAAAACTCAATCCCAGACTACATCTCATGATTATTTTTCCTAACAAACTGAACAGCCAGTAAGAATACAGAAGCTATTTACGTATATTATTGTCTCAATGAATTTGAGGCTTGTGATAATGCAAAGAAATATGAAAAGAGTATTGTTTCACAACATAAGATCCAAAGAATACGTACAAAGAAGCTCGATCAAGTATAAGACTCACTTATTGGGAGATCCAATTTACCTGATGCAAGAAAAGAGCATAATCTCTCAGAAAACTAACGTTGTGAGAACTTTCCTCGACCATCCTCCTGTAGTATTCATCAGCATTAGCAGTTTCATCCATGTTTGAGTTTGTAGTGCCAAATGCATTGTCAAGTCCAAGCCCCATGGCAAGATGTAAAGTAGGGCTAGACGGCCTCATTTCTTCTATAAAATCTCCTCCAAATGAATCCACCATAACAAGATACTCATTGACCTGCCATTTCTGATCAAACAGCATGAGTTTAAACTCTCAAAACTCAAATATAATAACAAACAACAACACAACCTGGGTGTCATCAGCCAAATGCTCTTCCCCCTCACTTTCTCCTACATTCCACAAGAAACTTGCATATGCAGCAAGGACATCACTGTCAAGATGAAACCATGCCTTCAATTGTTAGATCAGTAGCCATTTTGTATTCATGTTTGAATACATTCACCAATGCTAGTTTGTCAGAACAATATGAGACAGCAACAAAAATGAAAACTCGCCTATTCGCAGGAGCAGCCTCAACTGCTTTTTCAAAATAGCGTAAGGCTTTAGCTTGGTCACCACGGAGCTGCCATACCAACTTGGCGTATTGAGAAAGCAGTTCACCATCTTCAGGATCCGCCTCTGTAGCTCGAAAATAGTATTCCTCAGCACCACATAGGTCTCCGGTGGACTGTCACGAAGTTAAATTCAACAGTTTTATAGCAATGATCAGACTTTGGATGACTGTTTCAACATTTTAGCACAATCTATGGGAAAAAGAGATCGTGCCAAAGCTCTGCAACACAAAATTCAGCAAGATATTTGTTCCCGGATCTCTTACTCTCCATGATCCTTAGATTTTCTTGAAAATTATACTCCTTAGTACAGGAGTATAATTGATGCCCAAACATTACATGATGCACCAACCAAGATATTAGTATTTTTTATTACACCAAAAGCCCAAATGGCCTATATACCTCTAACAAAATCACTGTACTACCTAAATATGTTCTTGAATAACTGTACAACAGTTAATATGTGTGTACAAATACAGAAACAAATAAAAAATCCTAAATTACAGTATTTTTTATTAATCCTTGACTTTAATGAAAGGATTTTCAGCAGACAAACTGAAAAATATCGATAGGGCTACTCAATAAATACAGCAAAAAACAGTACTCCAGTAAAAACAAAGTTATAGAAACCTCACCTCCAAATATTCAGCATGATTTATCCACTTTGTGAGAGCGGCAGCATCGGCATCGGCATCGCCACCTCCCCCTTCCACCAGAAAAATAGAAGGGCTAGTTTGGTCTCCTCCGGTTTCAATCTTGAGATTTTTTAATCTACTCGGTGCCTTTCCCTCCTCTTCTTCGTCTTCATCCTCAACTTCTTGAATCACTCTCATCCCATTTTCCCCAAAGCTGAACTCAGCATCCACGTTTTCCCCAATGTTAGCAGTACTCTCAATCTTCTCTCTCACCTCCTCCACATTTCCGACATGTTGGCCGAACTCGTCGTCAGTGTATATGCAGAAGGAGGGCTCCGTGCGCAGCAGCATCGATTCTTCATCGCTTTGCTGCGCGAATTCACTCATACTTGTCTACAATTGAAATAGATGGAAAAATGTTAGTGTGAGGCGGTGGGATTGATGAACTACTCTTTTATATGCAAGGTGAGATCAGAAACATGTGATTAAGATAGGGTCTAATTACGGGCAGTCAAAGCAAGTGCAACTTTCTTTTTCCGTTTTTTTGTGGCATTTCTAAGAGCATCTCCAGTGGGCGGATGTCCCACTCGGACATCCACTAGGACATCCCGAAAACACCTCTCGCCACGTCACTAGGACTTCCCATCCCACTGCCACGTCACTAGGACATCCCCTTCACAATCCGCCTTTCCCATCGCCCTTCCCATCCCCTTCAAAAATTAAAAAAAATTTAAAAATCGGACGTTCGACCCGGACGTCCGACCCACGCCACAATGGCGGACGTCCGCCCGCCCGTCGCACCGACGTCTAAGGACACCCGACGTCCTCACGGGACGTCCGTATCCGACCTCCCCTGCCATAATGGCGGACGTCCCGGTCGCCCGTCGCACACGTCCGACCGGACGTCCGCCATTGGAGATGCTCTAAGTTCCATCCGCGACTGATATTGGCAACTTTTATAGGGTTGACTTTTTCTACTCACACGTGAAAATACTTAATTAGCGCACTTATTTATTTATTTATTAAATAGATAAATATTATACTCTTATAATGCTTATAATATCATAATTCAAAATAAGACCAAATCAATATTCTTATATTTTGAAATGAGTGGATGGGATTAATTAAGGCTCACGAATTTCAATAAATAGTAGATAAAATATCAACAAAAGAGTAATATCGTCATTATGTTATTATATGATAATTTTTGTGGTTTTTTTTATATCAACATAATCCATTACAAATATCAACACAATGACATTGATATTTCAATACAAGTATACGAAAATATCTACACAGTTTTATTGATATTTTATATACACTATATTGAGATTTTTTTGCATTAAAAAAATCTGTTTATTAACATGTACGAAAACTGAAATAAAAATTATTAAATTTCATCGTCCAAACGTCATAGGAACATATGCAATTGAGATCTCATTAGAATGCTTATAAAATTACCTTTAATTTGATATAGTACTTTTTATGAAAAAAAAAAATTTAATTCGATAGAGTTATGTAAATTTAAAGTTTGAGATGATTTTGATGAGAGATAATTGACATTAATATCCTTTAAATTTATTTACTAATTACTTGATATTATTTTAACCACTAGATCACTTAATTTCGTTGCTAAGAATTGGTCTTAATCTGGGATGGCTAATTAATTAGCAATTGATCATAACCCTAGTGTATAATATTGTACTCCCTCCGTCCCACTCAAGATGACCACATTCTTGAGTGACACGAGATTTTAGGAAGTGTTGTTAGGTGGAATAAAGTAGAGAGGAAAAAGATAGTTGAATGTTTTAATGAGGAGAGAGGAGGTTATTTCTAAAATTGGAAAATGGCCGCACTCGTCCACGCCTAGCCACTCGCCAGTGGCTAGTCCACTATTGTGGATGATCTTAGAGCATCCACAATAGTTCGTGGACAAGCAATAGATCAGCCATAGCCTAGCCACAAACTCCTTTGCCACATCATCAGCACTAAAAAACTCCTGCCACATCATCAGGACAAGCAACTGGACAAGCAATAGCCCAGCCATAGCCTAGCCACATCGTCAGCACTAAAAACAAATAATTAACAATCTCACAAAATACGAAATTAAATTAACGACACATATACGAGAAAATTCAATAATAATATTAAAATTTTAAAAAGTACATTAATTTTTAAAAAATTACCTTAATTAAAAAAAAACTCATCTTCCACAAATGAGCCTCCCCGCCTCCGCCTCACTCCTCGCCGTCTTCGTGCAAATCGCGTATATATTATTGGATATTTTAGTGTAATTGGGTTAACTTGATTGATCAACGTAATCATAATGAGACATCAAATAAGTTAGAAGAGCAGAGTGTACACTTATTTGAATTCGTTATGACTAGACGGGGGTTCGGGGGCAGCGCCCCCCGAGTAGCGGGGTCCAAGGGGCGGCAGCCCCTGGCTGGGGTCGAGCTGTACAGAAAATTCAGCTTGGAAAGTTTTTATTTCCATTAAAGTTGCTGTACAGAAAATTCATCCGTAAAATTTTTTTCGAAAATTAAATAAAAAAATATTTTCGAAAATTTAAAAAAAAAAACAAAATTGCGCTCGCCGGTCGGGAGGCTGCAATAGCGGCAAGCCGATCGGCGAGCGCTCGCCGAAATTCTCACCGACTTGGCGCTCGTCGGCTGCAATAGTTCGGCGAGCGGACCGGCGAGCGCCAAAAATCGGCGAGCCGGTGCGCTCGCCTCTATTGCGGATGCTCTTAAAGATGGAAGTCAAGAGGGACATGAATTGTATAGCTGGGCATAAAGGATAAAACAAATAAAATATTATCATGATGTTCAGTTTTCTAGATAAAATAGTACTCCCTCCGTCCCATAGCAGATGTCACACTTTTCTTTTTAGTTTGTCCCCAAAAGATGTCACATTTCCTCTTTTGAA
Organism: Salvia splendens; assembly: GCF_004379255.2. Taxonomy (NCBI): domain Eukaryota; kingdom Viridiplantae; phylum Streptophyta; class Magnoliopsida; order Lamiales; family Lamiaceae; genus Salvia; species Salvia splendens. The sequence goes on from NC_056048.1 coordinate 28,502,343, forward strand.
AAAAGTTTCCTCTCACATCAATTATAAAATTATTTTTTCTCTCACCATTTAACACACAAAATAACATCTCCTAAAATCTCGTGTCATCTTCCTAGTGTGCCATCTTCTTTGGGACGGAGGGAGTACCAAGATATAATCTAGGATTGAGTTGTGGAATTATTTTAGTTAGAGGGGGTTAGCTATTACTAATTATACTGATGAGACTCATTTCATTCATTGGTTTTGGGGTGATTTTCACTTTTATTGGGGAGATAATGTGCAAACCATGAGTTTACGTGTGCAGGTTTTCTGTTGGATCAAGTAAATTGTGCAAACTGACCAAGCAGACGCAAATTGAGCAAAAGTGAAGTGAAAATGTCGATAAGCCGTCTAATTGATCAAGACGAATTACCAAAAGGAACAGACAGTGCAAGGAATATGATAGAAGAGAGAGAATTCGAAGACATCATTTATTTTAAGGGTACAAATATCAAATTATGAAGAGCATACCCTAGAGATTTGAGCCTTAGGCCGTCTTATATAAAGGGACCAACATTGAAGGAAGATGCAGCTCTCCCAGCTCTTCTAGCTCTCTTTTAGTTTTAGGGATCTCACCATTCTACACACAGTCACACACACATCCTTAGACAGAGTTCTTAGCTGCAAGTCCACTCCACTCCAGAATGCTCTTTGTCTCCTAGCTCGAAGGGAGGAGCACTTTAGTTCCATCCGTTCTTAGCCTTGAAATCGTGTTTCACTGCTCTACGGAGAAAAGATACAATCTTTACATTCTATTTTGCATCGTTTTACTTTTGTTTTCGCAAGTGTTTTAGTGTTTGAACATCTTAGCTCAAGAAATATTTTAGTTACTTCGTTGTTGGTTTTGGATCTTGTCTTTTGGAGCTTTGAATCTGGTTTTATCTGAAGTTATGGAAGTTTTTGTTGGATCTGGTGATGCCGTGTTTTATTCATATTTGTTGGATGCTTTTTCGCAATTGTTAGTTGTTAGACTCTCTTAGACCTAGTTTATTGGTGTTTGAATAAGTAGGTCTAGTTTATTTTGTTTTGTTTTCGTGATTATGGAAGTTTTAGTTGGATCTTACATTTTGTTGAGATTATTTACTTTCATGTTGGATGCTTTTCGCAATGGGTAGTGTTAGAATCTCTTAGATCTAGCTTGTTAACGTATGATTTCGTAGATCCATGCTTGTTAGAGTTTGATTTCGTAGATCTGATCTGTTCTATTTTAGAATTGCATGATTATGGCTAGTTCTGCTTGTTCGTCGTTCTAGTTGATCAGTTAGTGTAGATCCAGTAGTTCTTAGCTTGAATTTCTCGACGTTCCATTTGAAGCATGCATTGTTTCTGCGTCAATGGTGTCTTTTAGCTCTGTTTTAGCTCTGTCTTAACTTAGTTACATGAAGAAGATGAAGTAGGAGGCAGTGGCGGATGCATGAATTTTACAATAGGGGTTTCAAACCACATAACACAAGAAAAATGAGAAATACAAATAAAATAAATAAGAAAAAATGAGAAATATAAAAAAAATAAACAAGAAAAAATAGAAATGGCACTCAGGCTAGTAGGTTTGTAGGCCAACTGCTAAACCACTTGAGCTAATGCTATAATACAAAGTTTCATATGTAATATATATATATAGACAATCAAATTGGTGGAGGTTCCAGTGGCCCCCATCCAAATATGTACGTCCGCCACTGGTAGGAGGTAGTTAGAGATTCAGATCTGAAGTTTGCTTTATGCTTTTGTTTTTCCAGTTTTTACTGTCAACCCAACCAATTTGAGAAATATGGTTTCCATTTACTTTTCTTACCTTGTCTATCTATTTTAGGAAATCTCTAGTATGAGTTGTTAGTTGCAGGTGCTCTTAGTTGTTTTAATTTAGATCCAAATGTTTGCTTTATGTTTAGTCTTTCATGCATATTTCCATACGTTTCAGTCTAGTTAATCAGTTAAGGTAGAGTTCTCTGTTCAGTCTTCTAAGTCAAGTAGGTAATTCTTAACCCACTTTAGTTGCGTGGCAGCAGCCAAACCCTCCCAAAATGTCCTTCACATGTTTAACACTTCCATCCTTGTGGGATTCGATTCTTACTTCCCTATACTAATTAATAATATTTGTGGGTTAAGGTTTTGAAAGCAGCCTCAGATTGCACGTCCGATGACACGTAGATAGGTCTAGAGAGTCTGTCTGGTCAGTTCACGTGTTTCCCATGCACATGCACTGACGTGGATTGGGCTAGCCAGTCTACTTGATCAGTCTGCGATTTTTTTATTTACAGCACGTGTTCCGAGCTAGACTTCATGTACTGTGATTATCCATCTAGGATTGAGTTATGAGATTGAATCTCATGAGTTAGTGGAATATAGAGTCCACTACAAAAAATGATAAAAAGTGAAATGTAATAAATTTTGTAGGACAGACAAAAATGAAAAAATGTGACAAAATATAAGGGACGGAAAGAGTATCTTTTTACCACGTTTGGTAATGGAACCACCTTCCACTCACATTTTATTATAAAATTATACTATAAAAGTAGGACTCACATTCTACTGACTTTTTCCATCCATTTTTCACTATATTATTTCTTAAAGTTCGTGCAAAATCAAATGATCAATTAATGGATGATGGAGACTAGGGGATAGTATATTTTTTTCTTCATATTTTAGTATCAATCATTATTTTATCCACCCAGCTCATGTATATAATGGATATACATAATAATTATGGATGCCGTCCATTTTAATTTTACATTAAATCTTAACTTGTAATGCGTTAAAAATTATTTGTTGCAAAGAAAAAGAAGAAATCGAACATTAGTACTAATTTAATTACCTAATTAATTCTTTGTTTGGGCGTTGTTGCACTTGAGTGAAGTATATGGTGTTTACTGATAAAGATTGAAGAGTTAACGCCAAAACAAAGAGTAAAAACAGGGTTGGAAATACATACTACCACAAAATATAACGTAGAGAAACGAATGCTTCGCAATGAAGAACATTCCACATCCACTTGTTCCTAAATTAGTAAAAATGCAAGAAAGCCAATCCCGATTTCATTCTTTATCTAACCTCCCTACATCCATTGCATTGATGTTGTAGTTATCAATCTCCTCCAGCGCCTCTCAGACCTACCTGCAACCACCGGCAACGGTGGGATCTTCAGCCCACCGTTGCATGTGAAGAAGAATAAAAAATGGCTCCGCCGTCGAAAACGCACCAGCTGCTGGAGATCAACATCATCTCCGCCCAGGATCTGGAGCTGGTGTCGAAATCGATGAAGACATACGCGATGGCGTGGATGAACCCGAAGCGGAAGCTGACGTCACGTGTGGACGAGGAAGGGCGGAATAATCCTACGTGGAACGAGAAGTTTGTGTTCAGGGTGGAGGACGAGTTTCTGAAGCAGGACACTTCGGCCGTGATGATCGAGATCTACTCCAACAATTGGTTCCGCGACACGCTGGTGGGCACCGTGCGCTGCCTCGTCGGAAATCTGATTCCTCAGACCGGGCGATCTCACAGGGGCCAGCCTTATATCGGCATGCGCTTTGTTGCTCTTCAGATACGCCGTCCATCGGGGAGGCCTCAAGGTATCTTGAACATCGGCGTGGCCTTACTGGATAGCTCGATGAGAAGCATGCCGTTATACACCCAACCTGCCATGTCCGCCGTCGGGTACCACGATCTAATGGAGGACCCGGAGGCGATTCCCGGTGATGGCCCCATGCTGCGGAGACTGAGAAGCGAACGTAGCGAGATGACGGGCTTCGGCAATTTCTCCCCGAGTAGCTCCATCATCGTAGTCAAGCCCAAGATCGAAGCTAAAGAGAACTCCATTTTGAGCATCACCGAATGCATGGTTCCCGTGGAGACTGTAAGGAGGGTGGGCAAGGCCAGTTCTGTCATTAATGGCGCAGAGCTCAGAGATGACAGGCCTAGACCACTATCTAGGAAAGGTAAGGCAAGTTCTGTAGTGAGCTATTCGGTGAAGAGCACCAAGACACCGGAATCTCTTAAGGCAATAAATGTTGACGTTAAACAACTAGCAAAAATGTACGACGAGGCCGTTGATAACGACGACAGCAGCCAAGCCGTTAAGGACTCTCAGCCACAGCAGGAGTACGTCAAGAAGGGAAATATGGCATGGTCGGACTCCGAGGTGGGGCCGTCTCCTTCGGAGGTGGCGGCAGTGATGGCGGAGAGGCGGTATCCGCTGCAGGACGATGACAAGGAGAGCTCGGTGTTGGACGGCTGGAGCATGGACGAGAGCGTTGAAGGGCTCAGATCAAAGCTAGAGAGGTGGCGGATGGAGCTGCCGCCCTTGTACGACAACGCCGACGCCGGCGACTTCTCGCCCAGTAGTTATATGTCGTCGACGAGGACTAAGGCTGGTAAAGCTAAGGATGGCAAGTTTTCGTGCTTTGGGAATATATTTGGAATGGAATGCCAATGCGTCTGTGGCAAGCCCGGCGACAAGAAGCGCCAGCTCACGTCTCCGGAATCTTCGCCGGATAAATCATCCATCTTTTGAAGGAACACGCATTTGACAAGTTTATGTGTTTTAGAGTGAAGTTGATACTACTCTTGCATGCATATAATGCTGGTGTTTTTCATTTCAAATCTATGTTGTTTTTGTATGTTTTTTTGGCGTTCATGATTTCAAGTTTTGATTTTTCAATCTTGATCAAAGATTCAAGTGCAGAAAATGGTGGATGATTCGATTGGGAGGTTTTTGGAGTGAGATTGATTTCATGGGCTTGTAATTGTTCGTCTAATTAGTTATTTTACATGATTTGTAAATCAATAATATTGTTGCTCCTTTTTGAGCGTATAGATATATTTATTTAACGCGTATTTTTACTTCGTATATAGTTATCTTAATTACATGTTTGCACCACTAACCTCGTATGCTTTCTATAATTTAGTTTGTGACTCTTAACGTACTCCCTCTGTCTCATTAAAGATGACTTACTATCTTTTTTAGTTTATTCCACTCAAGATGATTCATTATTAAAAATAAAAATCCTTTTATCTAGACTTTATTTCATCTCTTTTACTTTATTTTCTCGAACTAACACAAAATACTACATAAAATCCTGTGCAGCTCAAGAAAGTGGTCATCTTCCTTAGGACGGAGAGAGTAGATAATAATTATTTTAATTAAAAGTAATGTATTGCTCTCTTTTTCCCCGAAAAGTATGAATTATTTATTTATTAGTCTCCTTAAAAAGTACTAAGAACTTTCTAATTTTGGAATTGTTAAACAACACACTACCCCTACACACCATTTTATTTACAACTTATACCCTTACACTCCGTTTGCCCGTCTCACAAAAATATGTGCATTCCATTTTAGAAAAGTTATATCAATTAAATAATATAGGTTCCACTATCCACTAACTCTACTTTAACTACCATTCTCCTTCTCTCTCTTACTTTACCATACCATTCTCCTCCCTTCTCTTACTTTACCAATTTTCTCTTAATTCATGTGCCATACCCATTGCCCATATTTTTATGGGACGGAGGAAGTACTTTACTCTCTCTTCATCTCTATTACTTTATTCTCTCTATTTTAATTTTTATCACATCTATTTTTAAATCCCGTGCTCAAAAGAAATGTCTGAACTAGCTTGTGGTAGATAAAAGGGTTTAGAGTTTTTTTAATCCTCAAACACCATCGCGGTGGGGGTTAGGAGGACCTCCAACCTATCCATAACAAAACCAAAACAGTGTCATACATTGGCCAAGCTCAAAAGTAACTTGGACCACAAAAGATAATACAAATGAAGCAACTAAACACGAGATTAGGACAGCCCCACAGGTTGGATACTATCCATCTAACAAACAAAGTAGAAACATAATAGGGTTTAGGGTTTTTTCCCTCAAACACCTTAAGGTTTAGGGTTTAGGGTTTTAGGGTTTTTTTCCCTCAAACACCTTAGCGGTGAGGGGTTAGGCGGACCCCCAACCTGTCCATATCAACCAAATAGATAAAAGTCTCATATATACAAAGTCCAAGCCTAAAAGTGACTTGAACTAGTAATGAACAAGACTGAAGAACAAGCTAAGACAACCCCCACAAATCGGGTGCTATCTATCTATCTATCTATCCATCTAGCCAAAGCTACGAAACAAGTGAACAATACATACATGTGGCTGGCCCAAAAGTGACCAAGCCCAAAAGCAAGTCATTGGCGGCACATGCAACAAAAACGATGACGGCGTCAAAGGTGTCGGATTGTGCTCAAATTCAGTCAGGAGTTGCGGAACGTGCCAACGACCGATACTCATTGCTTAGGCCATGGATTTCGGGCATCCGAGGTCGTCTGAGGGGCGAAACAGCCAGAGTTACTATCCTGATTCACAAAAGTTACACTTGTATATAAAGGAAGTTACTGTCCTAGTTGATAGAAGTTACTATTCTGATTCATCGTGGTTACTGCTATAATTCATCGAAGTGACTCTTCTAATTCATCGGGCTCACTGTTCTGATCGATAAAAGCTAAAGTTTTGACTGATTAAAGGTATTGATGAGGTGCAAGTCATTGGCGGTGCAGGCAGCAAAAACGACGGCGGCGTCAAAGGTGTCGGATTGTGCTCAAATTCGGTCAGGAGTTGCGGAACGTACCAACGACCGATACTCATTGCTTATGCCATGACCGGCGATGGATTTCGGGCATCTGAGGTCGTCTAAGGGGCGAAACAGCCAGAGTTACTATCATAATTCACAAAAGTTACACTTGTATATAAATGAAGTTACTGTCCTAGTTGATAGAAGTTACTATTCTGATTCATCGTGGATACTTGATAAGACTCGTTTCATGCATTTGTTTTTGGTGATATTATACGCTTTTTGGGGAGATAACGCGTGAAAAAGTGGTGAATTTAAGTGTGCAGGAGCTAAAAAGTGTAAAAGCGGCAAATGCAAGATCGACTTGATCAACTCGGGAAAGGAGTGAAAATTGGCCAGAAATGGAGCTAAGTTGATCAGTTGGAGACAAGCAATGGAGCCTGCCCAACCAACAAGTTGATCAAGTGGAGTTCACTACATGACTGAGTTGATCAATTGGAATTCACCACTTGAGATGTCTGAGTTGATCAAGAGGAACGCTGAGTTGATCAAGTGGAGCTCACTTGAAGACATGAGATGGCTGAATTGATCAAGAGGAGCTCACACACAAATGAGTTGATCAAGATGATTGAGAGAAGCTCACACACAATGACATGGGTTGATCAAGAGGAGCTCACCACATGAGTTGATCAAGATGACTGAGTTGATAAAAAAGAACTCACCATATGAAGACGTATCTCCTGGATCATCCTAAATTACTGCAAGGGGTAAAATGGTCAAATCGGATGAGAAGTTGCCTTAGGGTTGAAGTTGAAGCTGATTTATAAATAGAAGTTTTTTCACAATGAAGAGGAGCGCTTAACGCTACCGTAGTTTAGGTAGAAAGCTCTCTTAGCTTAGTTAGTTTAGATACTACTTTCTTAGCTTAGCTCTGTAGTTCCGGCGGAGGAATTGACAACTCCGACGTCGGGATTGCATTTAATTTCATGTTTTTAAGACTTTAGTGTAGATTTACAGTGTGTTGGTCGTTTCGACGGTGGAATTGATACCTCCATCTTAGAAGCTACTTCACCACCTTGCTTTCTAATTAGATTTAATGGGTTCGACAAAGGAATTGATGACTCCGGCGTTGGATCTCGCTTATTTCCAATTTTTCGAAGCTTTGAATTACTTTCATGTTGATGATTATTTACTCATGTTCCTTGGATGCATTTCGCAATTGGTGTATAAGAGGTTAGATCCATGTAGCTTAGCTCTGTAGTCTTGATGAAGGAATTGACAACTCCGATGTCGGGATTACATTTCATTTCATGTTTTCTTAGTTGGATTTAGCTTAAGCTCCCAAGCTCTGTTCTCATGATTTAAAGTTCGAGTTTCCCTCTCTAGTGTTTAGGTCCATGTTCAAGTGCTTAAGGCGTGGTGGCTAACACCAACCCCTTGTCATAGAATGATCTCGAGTAGGTCCCTAGTCTCTGTGGTTCGACTCCTCTCTTGCCGCATATACTTAGTAATATTTGTTGCAAAAGGGGAAAACTATAAATCTGTTGAAAGGAGGGACACGCGCTTACGACACACGTGCAAAACCCCTTCTCTTCAAATGGCGCCGTTGCCGGGGATAGATGGCGTTTTATGTGCTTGTGTTTGAGACACTTGGTGTAAATATTTGATTTACTTTGTTTATTTTCATTTTTTTTGTAGTTTATGTACCGGGGCCCGAAACTTGGACGCTGGAACAACACCGTGAACTGGAGAGACATTGAGGGTAACTGGAGGATAAAAGCAGCAGCAAGCCCCGTTGTCACTAGATCCGGGTTGAACACAGGAGGTCCATCACATTCCAGCTCTGAAGGAGAGGAAGATACACTCCCGTTTGTTGAACCGATAAAGGAAGAGACCGAACCAGAAGAAAATCCTTTCCATATGGCAGATAGAAAAGATGATGATCCTGAGATTTGATCCCTAAATACCCACATGGATGGCGAGTCGCATTTTTATGGGCGGAAGGTAGAAAATCCATATACCTTCCTGCATGAATTTTGCAAACTGTGTAGGATTAAAAAACGACCGATGGGGTCAAGTGAGGAGGACTACCTACTGCGAGCTATTCCCTTCGTGTTACAGGGAGAGGCTGACACCTGGTTCATGAGGTTGCCTCCTAGGTCTATCCGAACCTGGTCGAAGTTCCGACAGGTGTTTTTGGACTACTTCTTCCCTTCCACGAAGATAAATGCCATGAAGAAGTGGATACAGAGAGCCCACCAAGACATCGATGAGACCTTGAGCAAATACTGGGAAAGATACAAGGGACTACTCGACGCGTGCCCAAATAATCGGATGATGGAGGCTAATGTTTACAACACATTTTATGTAGGGCTGACCCCCACGAGCAATGATTTGATGAACTCTTCGAGTGGTGGTGACTTCTCTAAACTGAAGGTGAGTGAATCCAAAAAGGTGTTGGACAGGTTGATCAACGCAAAAAGAGCGTATGACAACCCACACAATTCAATCCTAAAGTGGGTACCAGTCAATGTATATGCCGATACAGCCGAAGAGAGAATGGAGGCTCGCATGGACAAGATGGAGAATGTACTGTTAGCCGCGATGGAAAAACAGACTCAAACTGCACCTCAGGAGAAGGTGAATACGGTAGCAAGGCAAGAAGGGGTGTATCCTAGTTGTGGACCCTCGGGACTTCAAGCTCAGGTGAGTACTGCTGGACCCACCGGCCATAACTTATCAACAGCCGCCAGCTATCAATTATCCATCGCAACAAGAGGGACAACCTCAATGGCAGAACCGGAACCACGAAGGGAAGAGCAACTGGTACAACAACAGGTGACATGGGAATCAGACACACTAGCAGAATAGAAACCAGAATAATTAGATTGTCTCATATGTTCCACCACAGCAGAGAGGTTACCAGAATCAAAATTCGAATGCCCCCTCACAGCCTCGGGGGAGTCAAGGACCACAAGGAAATTTCCACCGTGGAGGAGGATCCTCTTCCGGCAGTCAGCCGGGAGCAGTTTCCAATCAATCAGCAGCTAAGCAACCCAAAGGAACAGATGAGTTGATTGGTGATTTGTTGAATTCCCAGCAGCACATGCAAGGCAATATGCAAGCCAACAATGATATGGTGCACAAGCTGCAGGATTCCCAGATGGAACACAAGGCAGCTCTGGACATGCTCACCAAACAAATCTCACAGATGGCAACTACCTTAAGTGAAATGAGCGGGAATAATGGAAACATACCCGCCACTGTCAAAATGCCAGACAGAGTCAATATCAGCAAGATCACTCTGAGATCGGGGAAAGACTATGCTGAACCCTCTGGAAGAGTGGAGGAAAGTAGTGAGATGGTGATCGACGAACAGGTGGTAACAAAGGCTCTGGAGGATTATGAGAAGGGGCCACTGCCAAATGCTTCCGACCCTGTACTCCCCGATGAGGAACCTGAGGATCTGTGTGATGAGAAGAAAAGGCATGAGAATGTTGAAAAGAACGAAGGAACAAGCCATGCCATTAAGCGTACCAAGCCTTATCCATATCGGGGGGAACCTAAGAGACAGAAAGAAGACCCCACCGATTTCATGGAAATCTTTGGGAAATTGGAAATCAATCTTCCTCTCTTGGAAGCACTGAAGTTGCCACGATTTAGCAGATCCATAAAGGACTTCATAGCTCGAAAAGCGAAGGCTGATGGGAAGATCGTGATTGGGGAGAGTGTCTCGGCAGTCATCCAGAAGAAAAGGCTCCCCTTAAAGAGAACAGATCCGAGAATGTTTACCTTACCGATCATCATTGGGGATGTCAACATCGAGCACGCGATGTGCGATTTGGGGGCCTCGATTAATGTGTTACCATTTTCGATTTACAAGAAGCTGACAGGGTTTAGGCTGGTTGATACCAAGGTGATCATCCAATTGGCTGACAGGTCGTGTATTAACCCTGAAGGAGTTCTGGAAAATGTGATCGTGAGGGTACACAACTTCTTATATCCAACAGATTTCCATGTGATCAGAATGAATGAGTCAGAGACAGGGGAGTCAAGTGGAGTTTTATTGGGAAGACCGTTCCTGAGGACAACCAAGACGATAATTGATGTCAGTGATGGCACGATATGTCTTGATTATCACAGCGAGAAGTATACATTCAACATCGATGAGACCATGAAGAAACCACTAGACGTGGAAAATCTGAATTCCATCGATGTTATCACACCTTTAGTTCAGGAGTTTCTTGAAGCTGAACTCTTGAAGGAGAAACTTGAGGCCTTTGAGATAGATGATGCTATAGAAAAAGAGGTTTCTAATTGGTGTGAGGCATTGGTAACTCGTGAATTAACTGATGATGAAATCAACAAGGCTATCATGGGATTATGCCACATGATAGACTTAGCCGGATCAAGTGGCTCAGCCCAGCTGAACAGTTTAGAGGGGGTGAGTAATGCTGAGAAGTTACCTGACTTCGGGGAACTTTAGAAAAGAATATGGAGAAGAATCCGCTACCACAAGAGGCAATCTCGCCCAAGAAGGAGTTGAAAACGTTACCACCAGATCTGAAATATGCCTATCTGGGAGATGACGAGACATTTCCAGTGATCATCAACAGTCGGTTAACTGAGGAACAAGATGAAGAGTTGTTGGATGTGTTGAATAGGAATCAGAAGGCGATTGGATAGACATTATCCGACTTGGTGGGGTCAACCCAGACCTGTGCATGCACCACATCCGTTTAGAAGAGGGGGCCAAGGCTCACATAGAGAATCAAAGGAAGTTAAACCCCAACATGAGAGAAGAAGTGCTTAAGGAAGTATTGAAGCTGCTAGCTCTGGGGATCATCTATTCTATCCCAGACAGCAAATGGGTCAGCCCGGTTCACATGGTCCCGAAGAAGTCGGGGATTCAAGTGGTGAAAAAAGACAAGAACGAGCTGGTGCCAACCAGGTTGGTAACAAGATGGAGAATGTGCATAGATTATAGGAAACTGAACGAGGCCACATGAAAGGATCACTTTCCACTGCCCTTTATCAATCAGATGTTGGAAAGGTTGGCAGGGAAACAATACTTTTGCTTCCTCGATGGCTACAGTGGTTATTTCCAGTATATGTGGACCCAGAGGACCAAGATAAAACGACCTTTACGTGCCACATCGCAACGTATGCCTATAGAAGGATGCCATTCGGACTATGCAACGCACCGGGGACTTTTCAGCAGTGCATGATGAGCATATTCTCAGATTTGTTGGAGCTATGCATTGAAATTTTTATGGATGATTTCACAGTATATGGAGATTCTTTTGAAGTCTGTCTGGCTAACCTAGATATGGTGCTGAGGCGATGTCAAGAAAAGAACTTAGTTCTGAATTTTGAAAAGTGTCATTTCATGGTGCCTGAGGGGATTGTGCTAGGCCACGTTGTCTCTGAAAGGGGAATCCAGGTAGATAAGGCGAAGGTAGATGTCATTTCGAAGCTACCATTCCCTACAAATCAGAATGAGATACGAGGATTTCTAGGCCATGCAAGTTTCTACAGAAGATTCATCAAGGACTTTGCCAAGATCGCGCAACCATTGACCTACCTGTTGAAAAATTATGTAGAGTTCAATTTCGATGAGAAATGTAAGCACACCTTCTAGCTTTTGAAGGATCGTCTCATATCTGCCCCAATCATAAGAGCTCCAGATTGGAATCACCCCTTTAAGGTGATGTGCGATGCAAGTGATTTCGCAGCCGGAGCAGTTTTGGGACAGAGAATAGAAGGCGGTGCATTCCAGAGTGGGATCAGGAAGATATACTGATTCATTGCCATGCCTTGGCTTGTGGTGGTCATTTCGGTCCCAAAATGACAACAAGGAAGGTTCTCGACAGTGGATTCTATTAGCCAGACCTGCACAAGGATGCCTATGGGGCATGGATATTATGGGACCTTTCCCTCCATCCCATGGGAACTCCTATATCCTGGTCGCGGTGGACTACGTGTCCGAATGGGTGGAAGCCAAAGCAACAGTGACATGCGAAGCGCAAGAAGTATCAAGGTTTTTAAAATCTAACATCTTCTGCTCATTTCTGTAACCGCACGATAGAGGCCCTAATGAAGAAATATGGGGTGAACCACCGTTTGTCCACCTCGTACCATCCTCAAAGTAATGGCCAGGCTGAGATTTCGAATAGGTAGATTAAAGGTATTCTCGAGAAGATAGTGGGCTCTTCAAGGAAGGACTGGAGCAAAAGGCTGGAAGACGCCTTGTGGGCCTACCGCACGGCGTACAAAACTCCAATTGGCATGTCACCTTATAGACTGGTTTTCGGAAAAAAGTGTCATCTCCCTGTGGGCATTGAACATAAAGCTTATTGGACAATCAAGGAAGTGAACATGTAACCCAAGGTATGCGCTGAGGAGAGAAAGCTCCAACTGCAAGAGTTAGAGGATCTCAGGCTTGAAACCTGTGATGCAGCCATTGGTACAAGGAGAAAACAAAGATGTGGCACGAAAAAAACTTGAGGACAAAGAAGCTGCATGTTGGACAGAAGATCTTGCTATTCCACTTGCGACTCAAGCTGATGCCACGGAAACTCAAATCTAAGTGGACAGGACCATACACCATAGTCGCCCTGATAGCAAATGGGGTTGTGGAACTTCAAGGGAGTGATCATAACTCTGCTCCTTTTATGGATAATGTCCATATGGTTAAACCGTTTAGGGATAACTCGGAAGTGAGCACGGTGGAAGAAATTCCAGTGCGCACAACCAACTTTATCGCCTAAGGTGATCAGCTTGTAAATGCCTCGGGTGTCCACTTGATCAGTTGAATGTAACATTTTCAATTCTAAGTAGATCAAGTGAATCCCTGAAGCATTTGCAAGTCTTGTGAATAGTGTAAATATCGTCCTCTGAATTTTAAGTGGAAATCCAAACAAAATGAAAAATTCCAAAACCAAAAAATTATTTTCGGGAATTCAAATCGGCAGATCAAGGTATACTAGCAGAGAATGAACATTTATCCTGATCCCGTTGGTTTGAATTCCCTAGTTTCCTTTTTAGATAAAATTTTCTTTAATTTCGGGGAGTGTTAAACGAGGGGCCGAGCTGCACGTGCGAGAGAAAGGGGGAGGGGGGGGGGGGGAAATGGAGGTTTAGGAGGGAAAACGAAGAGTTGGGAATAGAATAGTGACTTTTAAACCCTCCATACTCCACTCCCCCAACTACGCCCAAAATATTTCTCATCACGATCTCTCTCTACAGGTTCCGGTAAACACAAACCCTAATCTTTAATTCCACCATAAGTCTCAGCAGAGATGGAAGGAAAATCACAGGAAGCCTAAAAGAATACCTCTGCACAATTGGTCATCGGACGTTCAGAAGCCCTACTTCAAGGAGCTAGCAGACCAGAGACTACACCGGCGAGCACACCCTTTCAAGTCAGAGAAAGCGGCGAATAGACTACAGTTACACTTCCATTGGAGGCACTCCTAAAAATCCTACAGGATACCCAGCCTGGAGCTGATCCCGCTCTCTTGGTAGCACAGGTAGAAATCGTACCTACTCCACCGCCGACTGTCGAGAGACCAGTGCAAGAAGCACATGATGGAGAGTGACAAGGACAAGGCAGAGGGCAAAGTGGCTGAGAACCAGGAACAAGAAGAAATGAGTCAGACAGAAGCAAACCCTAGTCATGCTGCCACAGACGTAGTCGAACAACCGTTGTTCGCAACAGAAATAGCAATAAAGTCAACAACAGGGGATGCTGACATGGGCAGAGTGAACATGGATACAGAGAAGTGTGTCGATAGGAATGTGGCAAGCCATTCTGCGAGGGAAGCGGAGAAGATTACCGATTTGACATTGGAGCATGAAGGAGAGGAAAACCCTACCAAAGAGGCGGAGGGGAACGCTGAACCAACATCGACAAAGAGAGAAGTGGTAAATTTGACAGAGGATGGGGAGAGAACCAAGCGAGTGAACCCCATCGATGAGGCTACTAGAAGAAGGCCGGCCACTGTCCACATTTATCGAAGCAGGCCAGCCAGGGAAGAGACCTCAGTGGGACAATCCACAGAGGACCGACCGAAGGAAGCCCCTCAGATGAGAACAGAAGGGGGCGTGGACGGCCCAGCAAGTAGTGCTGTGAATCCTTAACGATGCAGGAGAAGACTCCTGGCGGATACAAAGCCTGGGGAAGAAGAAGAGGATGTTGTCTTCACCCTGATAGACACATTGCCTAGCTCTGGGCGACCTGATCGACCTGCTGAGGTGAAGGATAGTGAAAGGGAAATGAAAGAAAGAAAGAGGAAGGGGAAAGCTATAGCTTCCCCGTTGAGAAAGAAACCAAGGCAGCCTTCATCAACTCTGGAGATACAGGAAAATAGGTAGAGGATAGAAGAGGAAGATGATGAAAGGGATGAGGCGTTGAGAAAGGAGCGCCGATCAAAAAGACAAAATGACGGGGCAAGAAGAGCGTCCGAGCAGAGGCCTGGGATGACTAGAGTTCAATTTGAAACGATACAAGTCCTACTGGACAACGATCTGCTCAAACAATTGGTTATGTTTGACGAACCCAAGAAAATGAAGGAATGCGATGAAAGTATCGGGAAAGGGAAGCAACAGAGGTTAGGGAGACGTTTAGACCAAGAAATCTTGGAGGAGCTAGAAGCCTCAGGGGAATTATGGAGCTCATCACTGGAATAGGCTTTGACTGGATTCTGGTCTTCAGCTCGCCAAAAATGCTGATAGAGCTAGCCCAAGAGTTCTTCACCTCATTTCATTTCACATTAGCTACTGATGTAGGGGAAGAATCTATCCAATTCAGATTGTTCACGCGGGAAATGAGGATGAGCATCAGAGAATGGTCGGTTAGACTAGGCCTGTACACTGCGGACCAAGAGGCAGAGTGGTTTGCGAGGGACATAGACACTCCCAAGGAAATCCCGGAGTTCAACGAATAAGCTGCCTGGGCATAAATAGTACCAGAGGGAACCAATGCATATCAACCGACAAAGTCTACAGCCGATTGCTTCGTGAATCCAGTCCTCCGTTTGGCTCAAGTATTTGTGGGTGCTAATCTGTTATGTCAAGCCAACACTGCCGCTTCCGTCACTGAGGCAGAATTATATTTCCTATGGTGTATGATGAGGAAAAGGAATGTGCACTTGGGGTACTGGCTGGCTCGCACCTGCCAATCAATCTCTAGCAGAGCTGCTTGGAATCTGAATGATTGTCACATCTTAGGGGCCATTTTCAAGAATTGTATTGAAATGGTAATGATTGAAAGGATATAAAAAATGTCCTATTGTCCTCAACCCGAGCTGTTCGGCAGGAATTTCCTCACACGCGTAGGAGTTCTGGTGCAAAAAGGGGGAACATATCGTAACTAAACCAGGATCACAGCAGGCAGGAGTTGTCAAGAAGAAGAGCAAGAAGAAGCAGCTGGAGATGGTGGTGGCTGAGACAGAAAAGAAAACGAGCACACCAACTGAGGGGGCCACACGCACTTTGCGGATACAGGGCGATATCACTATGCCCCTACCTCCACTGCACCGGAAGCGTCCCCCGCACATGCTGGTTCTGCGGACATGGTTGGGCAGATGGACACATGGATAATGAGACTGGAGGGCTGGTTGAGAGGATAACCCTGAATACAGATAGAATGGCTCAGAGTTCGGAGGCCTAGACGCAGTTGCTGATAACGCAGACGGAGGCTCAGAGGAGACACAATGAGGAGGTTAGGACAGTGGTCTTCGCAGTCCGGGACATGGTGTCCCTGATGGCAAGAGAGGTCATCCCACAAGAGCAGAGAGTTCCCCAACACACCTCACGTGGCGCAAACAGCATGCATCCGACAGGAAGAGATGACACCCACCCAAGAACAGTTGACTCCAGGCGCGATCGGCCATGGAAATGAACCACCCCCAATGACCAAGTAATTTACGTTATCGCAGTGTCTGTATACATGTGTCTGTCTGTTAGTTTTCCTCACACTTAGCCTGGTCTCCAGTCTAAGTGTGAGAAGTTTGTTTGTCTTTTGTTTATGTCTGCTACCTTCTCCCACTTAGCCTGATGCTCGGTCTAAGTGTGAGAAGACTGTCTTTCGTATTAGGATTTAGTAGATGTTCAATTTTCTGTGAACATCACTACTACTCTTTTCCACTTTATCCAAATAGCTTGAGGGCAATCTACGATAAAGTGAGAGGGATGAGTAGTGTGGAGTCTTGGATATACACATGATTCGATTGGTCCATGCTTTCTTCTCTACGTGTTTCAATCATCTGAGTCAATTAAGCGGAGCATGTCGAATGTTAACTTGATCAGTTGATAGGATAAGAGACAAATTTATGTGAAGAGCATGTCATGAGTGCCTATGTGTGGTCCAAATTTCTGTTAAGAAAATATGAATGAGCTGGTGATAAAAGATGGCATAAAATCCTTAGCGAGAGTGAATGAATGAGAAATTGCATGTTGAATTGTGAGACCCCTCACTCTTAAGATAGTCGAAGTCAGTCTAGATGAAGTGAGAACGATGGAAGAGCCCTAATTTTAGCCAACTGTGAAGCCCTCTAAAAGTGAGTTATAAGCTAAAGTAGAACACTTTCTACTGAAATAAAAAATATAGAGAGGCTGCCACATGATACCGAGAGGGAAATGGCATAGGGTAGTAAGGACTAAAGGCACTAGGTGTAACCAATTGAGCCTACTTTTTTCGAACGCACATGACCCGCCTCATTGTAAGGGCACCCCCTAGTTGACCAAGTTGAGCTTATACAGAATTTTCCTTTCCTTAGCCTTCATATCATGTGAACAAAAGGCGCTGGATGGGGCACTTCACCATCTGGGGTAGGAAATAGGTGTGAAACAGGGGAGAAATAAGTAAAAGTTAGAAAACAAAACGGGCAGGAAATCTGTAGCCTGACCCGAAAAAGTTAGGGAATGGGCAGGAAATTCTGTAACCTGACCCAGGAAGAAAAAAAGAGAAAAAGTTAGAAAAGTTCACGGCAGAATTTTTTTTTGATCTAACCCTGTAGATAGTGGGAATGGAAGAATAAGGCCAAAATGGCCAGGGAACAGCTCCAAATTTTGGGAAGTCTAGACAATAAAAAGGGAGGTTGTTTCCGTCTTTTGTCCCTAAGTTCACATGTCCTTCACAAAATTTTGCTTATACTTCTTGAACTTAACATCTCTGGTGAGAAATGAGTGACTGAGTGAATCCAATAGCTAGCTAGAGTAGAGGCTATCTTGACGAATTGATGGGCTAACTAGACTAAGTAAAGGGGGGAGGGAGGAATTTGAGACTGCAGAGTATTTGGAATGACCTTAAGCTTGTGGGAATGTTGTCAGAACTTGAGCCAGTCTCAATCATTAAAATTCATATACAAATAATAATCAAATGTGTCTATTTTTGGTCAGTGTTGTGAATATCTATGAGTCCGTATGTGTAGGAGTTGGTCGGGTGATACGCTCGGATTTTGCACTATTTTAAGGCCTTTATTTGGTCCGTTTTTAATGTCAAAATCACATTTCATGTCCATATTTTGTATATTTTATCCATTTTGGTATTTTGACGTGTTTTGTGAGAAATGTGCAAAATAGAGCAGAAAAGGGCATAAAAAGGTGACATTCCGGAAGCTGGAACTGAAGGGACGCCCAGCGGCCCGCTGGACTCAACGCAGCGGTCGCTGCAATTACTCCAGAGGGATCTGACTCTCTCCCTGTGGCCGCTGGACCTGTTCGCGCGCGACAGCGTCACTTCAAACTCAATTTTCCGGCGATCCTGGAGTTCGATCAGAGCGTTCTACACACCATTCTCTTCGTCTTGAAAAGAGCTTCAATATTGTACCAAGATCATCTTAATCGGAGTTGTATGGAGAAAGTTATGGCCGTTCTACCAAAGTCGCGCAAAGCTGCCATACTTAGGCGGAAATTTAAGGAAGGAAAGGCACTTTTGCCTTGTTAAGCCAAATCTTTTCCTCAACCTATGAGGAATGAAAATTCCATATTTCCTATTACTTGGAGGAAACCTTTTACCATGTTTAAACCTTTTTCAAGCCTCTATATACCCCATAACCTCATTCATAAAATTTATCAACTCATAGCCTCCAAAATTGGGGAGCCCTCAAGGATCCTCCTCCAACCCTAATCTTTCATCATTCATCCAAGGTTCAAAAGTTAAGAGTGCTTCAGTGTGCAAGGGGTTGGAGAAAGATTCAAGAAGATCATCAAGGCTACAAGGATTCAACCTCCGGGTTTTATTTGCTTTAGTTCTTATGTTTTCATTGTCTTCCCTTCAATCTATGTTTTTAGTTTATTCTATTATGTGTAACTAAACTCATAGGATTCTAGGGATGTGTTAGTAACTCTTTTTGGTTTATACAATTCCGTTTGCTATTTAATATCCATTTTGTTTTTACTTCGTTTATTCCTTAAGTTGTTCCGTAATACTTCATGTTTGAGTGACACATTCGATGATGATTTAATATAACTTGCTACATAATCGTGAGAGGAGATTGCGCGAGTTAGATCCACTTAATAGACAATACAATTAACTTCCCTTAAAACGACACTGTTAATTGAGAGTGAGGACTTTTCAAGGGACTTAGGAGCTTTTAGGAGTTTTGGATCTAGGATTGACAACCCTAGTATTAGTAATCTACGCTTGTACCGCATGGGCAAAACTTGTGTGACTCGTTCTATCGAAGTATAAACTGTGCTGGGGTGTTGTAGTTGAAATTTGTATAACCATAATTGTGAAAGCACATCCCCAGAATTCTCTTATCTCTTATCTTTTATCTTTGTGATTTAATTGCATTTAGTTGTTTACTTGTTTTTTATTTTTAGTGATAATAAAAAGTGCATCAAGTTTTTGGCGCCGTTGCCGGGGAATATATTTGCTTTAAGCTGATATTGTAGAGAGGTTGATTATACTAATTTAGAGTGTAATATTATTTAATTTTATTTTTCTTTTATTTTTTTTCGAGGTACTTGGGGAGAGCTAGGAGCGCAACAATGGATGCGTTACAATATTGGAGACAGCCGACATGGGCATACGCTACCAATGAAGAACCCGAGCAAAAGTACCATGGACTTGAAATCATACTACAAGAACTTGAAAGACAAAGAGAGGAGAGTCTACAACAAGGGATAGAAGTTAGATTGGAAAACACGATGAAGTCCTTGGAGAAGAAAAGCAAAGAGATCAATGAAGGACTCGAAAATATTAGCAAGACCGTGACTGAGGCGATACTCCCATATTTTGAAGAAAAATCAATCATTGAAGAAGAGAAGGAGGAACAACCACGCTCCAAATGGGAGGAACTGTTAGAAATCATCTTCATCGAGGTACAAGAAAATAAGAAGGGGACCAATCAGAGGTTGATGAATTTAGAAAGGAACACCGACCTTTTAGAGCAAGGATTGGCGAGTCTTGTCGCACAGGTGGGGGAATTGGAATACAATATGGGGATTTTTGTCACTGCAATGGAGAGGAAAGAAAACGAGAAGGAACCAACTGATCCCTCACCATGTCACGACCGCACTTCCTAAGGATAGAAAGTACGGTGGGTCGCGACTAATGGGAGGATTAAGAAACGGGGAAGAAAGGGGAAACAATCAAGGGGTGCGACATATAGATCAAAGGATGAAACTTTATTACCAATTCATAGTCTGAAATCACGAAGCAACAAAGTTCGTAGGAAAATAGTCCAACAGATTAAAGAAACATAAGAGTTTTAAAACTTGGCGTAGCGGAAGCATTTGAGAGTTGACTACTACTATGTATGAAGACACAATAGCAACCGGAACATTTATTGAATACGGTCTTTGTCCAAATGCTCAACATCCTCCGTCCTCGTCAACGCTCAACCTGCACATAGGGAAAACACATGCAGGGGCTGAGTAGTTGATGCACTCAGTGAACTTATGCCCAAAATATATTTTATCCATAAAGTTATGTCAAGCCATCGTTGAGTGAAACTCGGGTTTTACTTTAAAATGCCGAGAAACACTAAAATCATTTCCATAAAAAGGTGTCTGCGCAGACAAATATCATCAACATCCTCCATCATGTACCATATCTGAACCATCATGTGAAACGAGAATGTGGCCACAAACTCGATCACTGGACCGGCCGACCCAAAGGACGGCTCATGATCCCCATCAGTGCACTAGCCTGAGTAGGGCTTAGACCCTAGTTAGACCCGAATACGTTAACCATCAAAGTCTAGTAGGACATTATCCTAGTAGACAATCAGATAGGGCATGACATAACATTTAAACCACCCTTATCACACCATATACATATCATTGCAAATAAAGGAGTTTAAGTAATAAAGCCCACCTCAAAAGCTTAGTAATTTCCTTAAATAACTTCTCGATCCAACTTTAACGAGCGTGCGAACCACCTTTTTGAAAAAAAATAATTAAAGTACACGTCAATCTCAATAACGAAAAACATTTAGAATGCATGCACTCTAATTAAAGTCTTTTAGCTCGTTGTTCGGTTTATGTTCATTTTCGATTATTCGGCGGCCACCCAAGGCGTCGCGTGCGACGCCGGTCGGCCGCTTACATCAATACTTCCTCCGTTGGCTCCTCGTATTTTTCTCCACGGTATCGAATTAAAACCCAAAATTATTTAAGCTCATAAATAAATTATCACCACTGTTTCCCTTCGAAATTATATTTATTTCAGACTTAGGATAAATTATTCATCCTTCACATGATTCGGAATTTAACTGAGATAATTCTTCACAATTAATTTAATTATCAGCCCAGGATTTAATTAAAAGACCCAATTCCCCACCTTATATCTCCAATTAAATTTTTATGAGCCCAACAACAAAATAAAAAAGCCCAAACTAAGTCAAAGAAAAAGGAGTCGACAAAATACTCCCCTTCTCTCTCTCTCGGTACTTCCGACTCCCTTACTCTCCTTCACAAAAATTCCCCCAATTTCCATAGATCCTCAACTTCCGTCGTCCTACCTCCGTCGCCGCCGCTCCGACGTCGTCCTTAACGTCCAGCCAAGCTGCCTTCGCCGTCAGGCGCCGGGAGACGCTGCTGCTGGATCGCAAGACTCTCCGTCGCGTGGCGCCTCAGCAGCCACGCCGTCGCTGCTGTTCGCCGCTGTCCCGTCTGCACAGAGCCGTCGGCTGCTGTTCGCCGCTGCTCCATCGGTGGCCGTGCAGCCCCGAAACATCACCGCAGCCCCCGATTCGTCCCGGAACCAACCCGAACAACCCCGAAGCAGCCCGGTTTACATTCGAAAGATAAGTTCTCTTTCAATTATGTTTCTTTTCATTTTTAGCTTTCGATTACACTGTGATGGGCGTTCGATTGTTGGAGTTTGATTGTTGATGGAAATTATGAGTGGGAGTGATGTATGATGAACATGATATGAATAACACCGATAAAAAGGAAAGGGACTTACACCTTCGTTGCTATGAATTTGATTGTGAACTTGGTAGAGCCGAAAGGAATGGCTCCTTGAACTTGGCAGGTTTGAATCTGTCAACAATTATTGCTAAAGTTGATTTCGAACAGTAGGAAGAAGTCTCCAAATGAATTGATGAAATGGATTACCTAGTTTGGAATTGAAATGAGAACGAGGCAGCTCTTCTAACTTTTGGTTTCTGCTATGAATTTCATAGAATCATTTCATCAGTTCTAGGTTGTGACGAATTGGAATTCAAAGGAAAGTTTGAAAGGAGGTGATAGAACCTGGAAATCAAAAGCTCTTCTACTCTCCTTCTCTCTCGGCTCTCTCTCTCTCTCACTTTGTTTTTGCTTGGATTGCAGGTTGTAACCGTGTTTATGAGGGAGTGAAATCAGAAGAATTAGTTGAGATTAAATCCCATTTAATCAGGTAATTAAAAGGTAATTAGTGGCAGCACTTAAATTGTGATTAAATCCTCATGATTAGGATCTAATTGGGTGTTTTATTTGCAGGTAACGGCTCAAGGAGTGGAGTAGAAGCTGAAGCATTACTCTGCAGAAATCTCACGCTGGAATGGGAGCAGATTTATGTCAATCTGTAGGAACAACCGTGTAGTATGGAAGAGGGAAGGATAGGGCTCAAAATCTATCTCCCATATTTTATTTATTTGTTGAAGTTCATAGGCCCAAAATGATTTATTTTGTTGTAAAATAAATCAAGCCCAAACTTATTTATTTGCCATAGAACTCTTCTATTTTCCATGGCCCAAAGCCATCGTGAACCAACGTTTGAACTCTAATTCTTCATTTGAGAAGTCCAAGTGTATTATTATTATATTGCATTCTTGTTCACTAATTGAAGTTCATAAAACTTTAATTATTTTTGTCGTCCCATTCCCGACAAAGATTAAAATCACCCAACGCAAACAATTAATATTTAGTGTTGTGCTAAATATTAATTCTTCAAACGATCCTAAATTTCCCAACACCCCGCGTACTACGTATAGTACTTCCAATAAATTCCACAAAGACCGAAAGTATTCCTCTACACCAAAAATAATTCACACTTCGCAAGTATGAATATTAAAACGGTCTCGTAGTAACTTGGTGTTATTCCAAGTACTATAAAATCCATCTCAACCATCTCATTCAATCATGCCAAGTATAGCAATCATCAACGTCATTACTTCAACGAGACTTTCAAACACGTCTCCTAGCAAACTCCATTATTTGAATAAAAGAGACGTCTCATAACACGCCAAGCACATAAATACTATACTCAATTACTAAAAAAAAATGAGAAGCATATCATAATGACCGAATTTCACTTTAACTAATTCACGACATATTTTAATTAGTACTTAAAAAGTACGGGCGTTACACGCCAGCCGTTGATCATCCGCTGCGGCCCGCTGCACATCTTCACAGCGGTCCACCGGGAACTTCTTCACTAGCCGAGCCCGATTCAGACACAGATGTTGAGTAGCCGCCAGCGGCCGCTGCACCACTTCGCAGCGGTCCGCTGCCTGGAGGTCAGTCCCCAGAATCGCAGTTTCCTAGCACTGACACCATGACCATGCCTCCCCATGAAGATGAAGAAGATGAGACAAACAAAACTGTGGTTAATTCTTTCAAACCCTCTCTCTCTATAATATTAATTCCTTTTATTGCTGACAAAGCTGATTTTGGTGAAGATTCACAATTAAGCATGCATGGGGGAAAAGTTGGTGCAAAACCGAAAAATCCAAGTTCAAGCTAAGAAGTTGTCCGAAATATCTAAGGTACAATTTGTGTGGGTTCGATCTTATGTGTCCATTGTCACATTCTGTGTTTGCACAATCTTCTGCTGCAACACTCGATAAGCTCCGTAGAGCGTGGGTGAGATATAAAGTTCCATGTTGATTGCTTTCTTGTTTTTGCTAATTTTCTAGTGTTTTTGTTTTTGTTTTTCTTCCGTAGAGCTAAAGCTAGTAGTTGTTTTTGCTAATTTTCTAGTGTTTTTGTTTTTGTTTTTCTTCCGTAGAGCTAAAGCTAATAGTTGTTTTTATTTTAATTTTTTTAGTGCCCGTTGTTTTAATTTTCATTTTCATTTTTATATTTAAAAAAAAAAATATCTTTCGTATTTGAAAAAAAAAACTTTCTGGAGTAGGGCCAGCGGTCCGTTGCATTGAACTCAGCGGCCCACCGAAAGAAGAACAGTGAGGACAAACCATTCTCAGCGATCCACTGTACTGTAGCCAGTGATCGCTGAGGCGAGTCAGACACGACATTTTATTTAAGGTATGTTTCCTCTTTTCCTTATTTCATTCTTTTTCTTTCTAACCCTAGCATCCACTTCCCCACTCTTTAAATTCTTTGGATTTTACCATGTTCTTGTGCTTAACTGTCAACCAACGCAAGATACGTTCTTCTTTTAATTTCTGAGCTTTGATCTTGAATTCTTTCTTTGAATGACTTTGTTGTTGGTATATATTTTGGTAGTTTGAATTGGAGTTTGATGGGGGATGATATACTTGTGATAAATTGTTGGTGAATTTGTGAGTTGGATTTGTTGGAATTAATTATTGTTGAGTGTGCTTGAATTAGATTCTTTTTGTGGATGAAATTTGATTACCCCGTTGACTTGATTGTTGATACGCATAGTTCATGTTCATAGCATTGTGAGGCTATTTTATCTTGCATGACTTGTGTATATTTTTGAGCTTATATTGTTTTGCATGATCTTGGTCTATTATTGAAAATTCTTGCAAACTATTGGGGGATAGAGATCCTGATGGGGGATGATTTTTTAATCAAGGTTGATTACTTGGTCTTGTATATGATTATTTTTACACCTTGATTTGGTTCAAGTTTGGGGGATTGCCAAATATTATGTGTTGTATCCTATTACAATTTTCTTCATTCCATGCTCACATTGCAAATTTGTAGGTACAAAGGCATCCCAAAGGAATTTCCACGATGGGGGATAACTCATGACCTTCAAAGAACGTCAAGCTAAAGACGAAAAATAAGCGCTTGTTGGGAGGCAACCCAACGCTTTTCTAGTTTTTAAGTTGTTTTGGTTTTGTTTTTTTTTTTCTTGTTTTATTGAATTTTTTCGCAGGTTCTGGACTAATCCCAGCAACCGCTGGCGCCTGCGCAGCGGCCCGCTGGGAAGGCACTTCGAGTCTCTGGACTCAACCCAGCGACCGATGGCGCTTGCGCAGCAGTCCACTGGCCACGCACTGGAACGGTTCTGACCTCTACCCAGCAGTCCAAAGATGGCAAAACTTGGATCCCTGCAGATCCAACATCACTCGATTCATTCGTTGTCTTTGTCGGGAGCTCTTTCCATGTATGTTACTACTATCCTCGTTTACAAAATATATTCTTATTTTTCCAACTTTTTATATAATACTCAAAACATGTATTTCCTTCATTTCACTAATTTCTCATTAAAATATGCGTCATCTACTGTTGAGACTATTTTATCATGAATGTAGATCATAATTTTTTAAATATTTTCTTGACCTTTTCATTTGTAATGAATCTCGTATTTTACTTCACCGATACGCGTCATTTACAGGCATGGACAAACGGGCAACTGCATGCTCCAATCCACAGGGTGGTGGTGAGCGGGGATGAAGCTCGATACTCTATCGGATTGTTTTCGATTCCGAAAGAAGGGTACATGATTAAGACTCCGGAAGAGTTGGTGAATGAAGATCACCCTTTGCTCTACAATCCTTTTGATTACTATAAGTTCCTTGATTTTATCTACACAAATGCTGATGCTAGTAGGGCTTCGCCGGATCCTCTCATTGAATATTGTGGAGCCTAAATTCCATGATTACCAGCTTATATGTCCGCTTGTTTGGGTGTTTAATTTCTTGTTTATTTACTGCTATAATAAAAGAAGCTCTTGATGCTTCAAATAAATGTGATAGATAAGCTCATTTCCGGGTTTTCTTTGTTGTTTCTTTCCCGGATCGCGAAAGAAGAGTTGAACCGCATATTAGATAGATAGTATATATTTGGAGTTTGTATTCATTCATAATGTTGAAATACATCATCTTACTCTCCAACTCTCTATCCTCTTAAAAATTATTTTTAACATTATTTAGTTTTTGATATTTTGTAAAAATAAATATGAAATGGTTCTTTACTTCAAAAAGGAAATAGCTTGATACAACAGAAAGAGTAATATACTTCATATTTTAATATTTCATTTAGTTTTAGAAGAATCACAATTAATTTGAAAAACCTTCTCCTGTATATATATAACTCTATTTTTACTTTTAAACTAGTATCAAACCCATATATGGATACATGGATTAGGATATTTTTTTAACATTGATATATATGACACAAAAAATTAATTAAATGAAGTGGACTATTTATATGAGACAGATGGAAC